>NC_142314.1:16294605-16606184 GCF_054855325.1 Carica papaya
AGTTAGTTATCGGGACTTTGTTTCAAGAGCCAATGGTACCAATATTATTCGTGGATATTGTATAGATATATTCCTTTCTGCCATAAGATTACTTGAATATGCAGCTCCATATGAGTTCATTCCATTTGGGGATGGTCATAAGAATCCTAACTATTATGAACTTGTTAATGGTCTAACTTCTGAGGTGAGTAAAGTTAAAATATATTAATTTACAATGGATAACTGATGAGCAATTGATTTATACCATTTATGTGCCTTTTTTTGTAGGTATTTGATGCTGTTATAGGTGACATTGCTATCGTCACAGATCGAACAAAGATAGTAGATTTCACTCAGCCATATATAGAATCAGGGCTTGTTGTGGTGGCCCGAGTCAGGAAGTTGAACTCAAATGCTTGATTATTCTCGCGCCCATTGACTGCACCCATGTGGGCAGTTACAGCGGCTTTTTTCTTTATTATTGGAGCAGTTGTGCGGATACTTGAGCACAGAATGAACGACGAATTCCGGGGATCTCCTAAGCAACAAATCATCACAATTCTGTGGTGAGTCCATACTTTACTAATTGAACAATAGATCTTTTATTCACTTCTCTTGAATTACCAAATGAGTAAAAAAATTATCTAGTTGAAGGATCAGTTCTAGAGGCAAGGCATCAATATAAGAAGAAATGTAAAATTCACTTAGTTTAGGACAATAATTGATAGCTTATAATATCAACTAATAGATTTAACTTTTTCCTACATAGCTTCTTGGAGAATTAGTCATCCAATACTATCATTTCATATTATTTAAGAGACATATGTGTTGGTTAAAACCTTCATCCGCTGTGCTGCCCTCTTATTATTATTATCGCTATTCTTTGCCTGCTATTGGAACTTCAATCATGCATGTTAGCCTGTCCATAATCTCCTTTCAGACTTGCACGTCCCTATCGTTTCCTGTTGGGGTCTTAATGCCTCTCTCATATATGTGAAGGGGTGATATAAAATAATAAGTTGAGCAATTTCCTCTGTAACATTGAGATATCAGTCATGTATCTCTTATTTCACAGTTGTCATATTCTTACAAGTTCAGAGATAATCGAAACTCTCTGATTCTCTGTGGTAATTTTTTATTGTTTTATCACATTCTAATATTTTACATGATTGGATGGACCCATTTGAAAACAACTAGATGATGACATGATTATCAAAGATTGACATTTCTTATTTCTATTCAACAATGTCAAAATAGTTCTATGATTTTTGCGAAGTGATTGTGGAGTCATTTCTTTGGAATAAATGGAATAAACTTGATTGATGCTATTTGACCCGTTACCGAATATCAATCTTGATCCATTTTCTAATATAGAAAATATAGCATTAATATTTTACTTGAGTCAGTTCTTGATAAATCTCGAAACAGACTATTTGTATTACTTAAATAAACAAAAGTATACACCTCTTCGATAGAAGAAATTTTTTTGTTTTGATCCAATAAGACTAAACAGGTTTGAACTAATTGAATAGTTGTTTCAAAAAATTTTTGACCTAATTTGCTTATTTCCATAATGGATGTAATCCTTTTCTGGAAGTAAATGTGAATAAATTATATGTAATTAAGAGAGAATTAAGTTAAAGGACATTTGAGTAAAATACACTATATATAATTAGTTGTTTGTTTTATTTTCTATTATAAAAAACATATATATATAGGGTAATGATATTCGGTAAATGATACATTCAACTTTTCTCAACATGGTGTCACAATGCAAGGTTAAAATAAGCTGTGCAGATTCCTCCAGCCACGCATCCAGTTTCTGTCCACACAGCACAACTATTGATCCCTTACTCTGTCCAGAACCCGCACGCCACCTTTATTCAGCCGAGCACCGCTCTCCTACTCAATGCTCCTGTAAAGGGTTAAAAAGAAAAAAATACTGAATAATTATTATGTTTTTATTGAAATGAAAGTTGCGATACATATACATGTAGACAAATTCATATATGGTAACAACAAAAATTATCTTAATTATTTTCTTCCTAATTACGCTTATATATTTGAAAAGATAATCATATTATTATGTATATGGAATATTTTATAATATTCTAACACTCCCCCTCAAGTTGGAGTATAAATATTAGTCATGTCCAACTTATTCAAAAAATACTCAATTCGTGTTCCATTCAAAGATTTTGTGAATATATCAACAAGTTGTTCTCTTGTCTTTACATAGCCAATAGATATAAAGTTTTCATGAATTTTTTCTCGGATGAAGTGACAATCAATTTCGATATATTTGGTTCTCTCACGATACACAGAATTTGAGATAATATGAAGGAAAACCTGATTATCGCACCAAAGTTTTGCAGGAGATGTGGGCTTCAAGTCCACTTCATCTAACAAATGATGTATGCATAAGATTTCACATGTGGACTGTGGCATAACTCTATATTCGGACTCTACACTTGAGTGAGATACAACTATTTGTTTCTTATTTTTCCATAATATGAGATTCCCACTAACAAAAAATACAATAAAGCGTAGTAGACCTCCTATCAATCTTAAATCCAGCCCAATCAGCATTTGTAAAACATTTAATGTGAGAATGACCATAAATTTTAAACACTATGTCAAGTCCTAAGGCACCTTTTAAATAACACAAAATCTGTTCCAAAGTCTCTCAATGTTTTATTGTAGGTGCCAACATAAATTAACTAACAATACTGACGGGGCATAATATTTGGACGGGTCACAGTAAGATAATTTGATTTCCCAACTAGTTGCTTGTATTTCTCTGGGTCATCAAGGGGATCACCATCATGGTTTGTAAGATGTACATTTGGTACTATTAGTGTATTACATGACTTAGCTCCTAGCTTTCCTGTTTCTGCAAGTAGATTAAGTACATTCTTTCTCTAAGATAACAGAATCTCTTCCTTATTTCTTGTTATTTCAACCCCTAAAAAGTATTTTAATTATTATGTGCGTGGTTTGACAAGTTTAGCGAGGTAGTATGTGAGTTCGTATTGAAAAAGAGTAAGTATGATCATTCAGTCTTCTATAGACAATCAACAGCTGGTATTATAATTCTTATTATTTATATTGATGATATTGTGATTACAGAAGATAATCATGCAAAAATGTATCATAATAATTCACCCCATAAATCTGAGCATAGTTGTTCGCTACTAGTCGAGTTTTATGTCTTGTCACAGAATCATGTGGATTCACTTTGATTGTAAATATTCATTTGCATTCTACAACCTTTTTTTCTTTGGGTAAATCTACCAGATTCCAGATGTAATTATCATCAAGAGCATTTATCTCCTCAAGCATAGTATTACGCCAATCAGAGTGATTCAAAGTCTCCTTAACTGTGTTGGGTATAGAAGTTGAATACATAAAAGTAATTAAAACATTCGACGAAAGAGAAAGATGGTCATATGATATAAAATTAGCAATGAGATAAGTTGGCGTAAGGATGGTGCACTGACATTTATCTTTATGGAAACCAATAGAAAGATCAAGATCCTGTGAGGTAGAATCAGATGATGAAGGATCTGGTGTAGGACATGTATCATTAGTTTGTTCTTTTTTGGAATAAACATGGACAATTGGCAGTGCTACTTGGGTCAGAGGCACACGAACACTATCATCAACTTGCTCAAGTGGAGCTGGAGGCATATCATCTAGAGGAACACTTTTATCTGTTTGTTCAGTAAAGGTACCTGATGTAAAACTACAGATGAGTCACTCGTCGTCCACCTCCTGACTTGTAAACTTGGATAATGAGGAGAAGAACGATATATTATTTGAAAAAATCATATCAATTGATACCAAATACTTATTGAGATCGGGAGAGTAGTACCTGTATCCTTTGTAGAGGTGAGAATATCTCAAAAATACACACTTCAAGACTTTTGGGTCCAATTTTGTCATAATAAGTTACACATCTCGAATATAACAGGTGCTACTAAATATCTTAACTTGCACCAGAAATAAAGATTTGTTTGGAAAAAGAAGACTATAAGGAACATCTCCATCAAACACTGTAGATGTCATAAGATTAATTAAAAAACAAGCTGCAGAAACGATATCAGCCCAGAATTGCTTAGAGACTTGTGTTTCGAACAAGAGGGCTCAAGCAAATGTCCGTTTTTTCTCTCAGCGTCCTCATTTTGAGATGGTGTATCAACACTCTCGTGTTGTGTCATATAGTTCTAAAATGAATCTGACATATATTTTATGGCATTATCACTCCTTAATACATGTACTGAAATATTGAATTGTGTATTGACTTCATCACAGAAAGCACAAACGTAAAAAAGTACTTGCGAACGATTCTTCATAAAATATATCCAAATCATTCAAGAAAAATAATCCATAAAAGTAACGAAATACTTAAACTTAGTTTTTAACGGAATAGGACAGAAACTTGAAACATCAAAATGAATTAATTTAAAGGCAAAATAAGCTCGTCTATTGACCATTGGAACTGATGGATTACGATGATACTTTGCAA
Organism: Carica papaya; assembly: GCF_054855325.1. NCBI lineage: Eukaryota > Viridiplantae > Streptophyta > Magnoliopsida > Brassicales > Caricaceae > Carica > Carica papaya. Next base: position 16,299,113 of record NC_142314.1, read on the forward strand.
ACCGACATGACTCACAATCCAGTGAGGGTACATTATAAAACTGGGGACATAGTTTCTTCAACATAAGTAGAGATGGATGTCCCAATTGACAATGTGCTTCAAGTGGAGAGATAATATTAGAGCAGACAACTAATCGAGATTCCCAAGTATCAAGAATGTAGAGACTACTTGGTATATTTCCTTTATCAATAATCTGTTTCGTTATAAGATCTCGAAAAACACAGTGATTAGGAAAAAATCAATTCAAATCTTTAGTAAACTTACTTACAGAGATCAAATTGAAGGCGAGTTTAGGTAAACTTAATACAAATGACAGAGTAATAGATGATGTTAGTTTTGTGGTTCCCGAACTCACAATATTATATGTCAACCCATCAGCAATAATTACAAAAAAATATGTTTTGTATAATCGAAAACTAAAAAAAATATTAGAATTACCTGTCATGTAATCTGTAGTAATAGAATCAATCACCCATCTGTTTGAGGAGGAGATAAGATATTTTTCTTCTGATTTAGGAAAAGCAAAACTTTATTTAAATATTTTCGATATTGAGTGAATTTAGCATATTTATCAGCTAAAATCATAACAATTCTCTCAAATGATGAGCTAATAGTAGCATTAACAATATTAGCGGTTTGTGTCATTCAATTAAGATTCTGCGATTTCTTACGATATCGTTTTATATGCTCTTGTTCACTGCAGTAATAACAGACTATATTATCCTTCATTTTAATTCAAGAATTAAAAATATGCCGTTTAAAATATCCAAAACTCAACAGTTAAAAATACTCAGAAAACACTGCAAATATACCAGAAATTATGATAAAATAGCGTATCTCTTCACGCACGGCTGTCAACAATCCTATTAGAATCTCACTTCCAACCACCGGAGCTCACGTGTCACCGCACGCGCCGCCACTGGAGTTCACACACCGCCATTGAGATGCCACACGCCGTTGCCGGAAATCATCAAAATGCCTCATTTCAGCCAAAAATCACTACAGACCCCACCAGACATCCGAAATCTAGAAGGGGCTCGCCAAAACACCTCGAATCACATTGGAAAACCCCAAAAAAACTTGTTGCGTGATCTGCTTCACGGTGGTTTTCTCTTCTCCGACCTTCTGGTTTCGTTCACAAAATCGGCTGGCCAAACTCCTTGATAGCTTCTGTCCTCGAACGGGAAAGCAAAATGCACAAAAATACCCTCCAACAAACTCGATGAATACAGTCTCAAACCACCGCGCAAACCTCCGTCTCGGCTTCACCTGCATACACCACTGTATTGGCCGCACTCTGAACTGGCCGAAGATCGCTGATCGACTTCCTCCGGCACCGGAAATGGATTGTTCAACTTTTATTTTGGTCTGATATAATATGATCCCTAAAACTCTAACTCTAATCCTAGCTCTGATATTATGTAAAGAGTTAAGAGGGAAAAAATACTGAATAATTCTTATGTTTTTATTGAAATGAAAGTTGCGATATATATACATGTAAATGGATTCATATATGATAACCAATATAAATTACTCTAATTATTTTCTTGTTAATTACGTTTATATATTTAGAAAAATAATCATATTATTATATATAGGGAATATTTTATAATATTCTAACAGCTCTAAATTTAGGTACTTTGTCTAGGCCCTCACAGCCGCAGGCACCTATCTCTAGTGCCTTCACCAGTTGTAAGTCAGCCTATATCTGCATGCAACACAACCGTGCACTGTAAAGTCCTGCGCCACTCTACTCCAGCAGCCACTGCTCTCTATGGCAGCATTGCACATCCAGCTGGGAATCTGCCACTACTACCTGCTCCAGCCACTCAGACACCTTGCTTCGTTATACTGCATCACCAATCACCAGCTACGGCGGTTCCTTTGTGGCCATTGTCCTTGTTGTCCAGCCACAACAATCACTACATTTCACCTATTGAACCAGTCTTAATTGCCTAATTTTTCTTGGTCATGTCAAAAGAAATCACTGGCGCTAGTTTCGACATGTCAACTTCAGATTTTAATAAATTCAAACTAGAGATTGAAAAATTAAGAACTATAATTGAGTCCTTAGAGAAATTCACAGGTATTGAATTACTCGCACAACTCAGGTACATTTTCTATTTCACATGGACTAAATACTTCATGTGGACTAAATGCTTCACATGGGCTAAATGTCTCATATAGACCCTCTGCATTGTCCTCAATTATAAACTTGGGAGCCATAGATCACATGACCAACTCCTTTAAATAACTTTAAAACCTATGTCCCATGTTCCAATAGGAAGAAAATAGTTATTGCCGATGGTTCCCTGACCATTGTTGCAGGAGTTGGAAATATAAAGGTTAATCCTCACTTTGTACTTACTAAGGTTTTTCATGTTTTCAAGTTATGAACAAATGAGCTCTAAATAGGAGATGCATCTTTTTTTAAAAATAAAAAGTATAAAGTGTATCATTAATTACATGCACCAAAGAGATGCCAACACATATATAAGATTATTTACATATCAACCAATATATCAATAAGGTCTCATAAATTCTCCATGGAGTATAAGAGTTTACTCATAACAAAGAACTCAGAGTATGGAAGCATCTAATTCTAACCTTATCGAGATCCTGTTCCACCCCATCAAATGCTCTTCTTTTTTTTTCTTTTCATACCATCCAAAAGATTATAAGTGAAATGAAACCCAAATATTTTTTTCCATCGCTAGTATCCTTCCATAACTAAATCTCATACCTTATAATACCAGTCGTTATCTAACTAATCCTCAGTAGTCCATATACCATAGACTATAGGTGGTAGGGTAATTCTGATTCAGGCATATCTTTTCAGTATACCACTCTAGTTCCTATCTTTTATAAGGTCACTGGGAGGCAGCTGAGAGATTGGAGGGGTGCATGAGAAGGTTCATATGGTCTGCGGTTGGGAAAGAGAATCGGGATTTTCTGTTAGCTGGGAAAGGTGTCTTCAATCCAAGTGTTCAAGGGGATTGGAGATTGGAAATCGGGAATCTTAGATCAAATTTTTTTTATCATTTTGACTAAATGGTTTTGGTGCTTTTCATGGATCTGCATATTTCATGGTACATGGTCATAAACAGTATCTACAGGAGTGGAAGGGACAAATGGGATGTCAAAGTATGTTCATCCCACAGATCCTATTTATGAAGCACTCAGATTCAGAGAGAAGTACAATTCACCTAATATATGTTGATGATGTCTCTGAAATAGGGGACAAATTAGAAAAGAAAAATTGAGACTCAAACAACACCTCACAGAAGAGTTTGAGATCATGGAGTTAGAAAATTTGAAGTATTTCATTCAAATTAAAGTTGACCACTCAAAATCAGGAATCTTCATCTCACAGTAGAAGTACATCAATGACATATTAAGGGATACTGACAAGCCAACATGTAAATCAGCTAATACTCCAATTGATGACAATCATAAATTGGGACTAGTAAAAGAGGATACACCAATAATAAGAGAATATATTAGATATTTGTTGGAAGATTAATGTACCTATCATACACAAGAGCAGATATTGCCTACGCAGTGAGTGCGATAAGTTACTTGTACTTGCTTCCTTCTCTACTAATATTGAGAAAATATAAAAGTCAACGTGTTTTTACATGTTAACTCACGCAACAAAACTAGATTGCAAATCTTTATATGGATATATAATCAGGTCTCTCTTTCTCACTCTTGAGCACTTTCTTTTGAGAGGACACAATTTATGAGAGGCACCAATAAGGTGCCCTCTAAAACAAGATATACAGCATTCACAAGTTTCTCAAAGACAACATATCAAAAAGGTCAACAATATCAGCCTATCTTTGATGAGATGACTTTTCCCAAGAAGCAAGGAGTCCCCAACCAATGATTCCTTACTGTGGCATAAGGGGAAGAATTGTCTAAGACTCACTCTTCAATGCTTGTACGCCCACATTGCCCATATATTATGAGCACATTCCTCAGGTAGAACTGATGGACATTTGTTGTATCATGTTTAAAATTCAGAAAAGCTCTAATATTTGCTAGAATTTAGAGCATATTTTTCCTAAATAGGTCTTCTCCTATATAGTTAGTTTCTAGTTTATAGCTTTTCCTTTTCTTCACATAGGGATCCCTATAAATACCATGTACATTTTGTTTCCAGCTTATAATACGGTTTAAGTATTTCCTTCAACAATATGTAATCAAGAAGCCTCTTTTTGATAATAAAGGTTAAGTATTTCCAACTTATAATACAGTTTTAAGTATTTCCTTCAACAATATGTAACTAAAAAGCCTCCTTTTGATAAACCACCAACTTATTGCAGAGACAAGGTGCGTGTGTTTTGTTTAGGGGGTGGGGAAGGTGTTATTTGCTTTTCAACGACAATTCCTTTTCATCATAATTACTGATTGGGGTCCCTTGCCCTTTTCCACTTTGTCAACCTGCACGTTTAGCTTTTCTACAATGTTTTTCTCTCACAGTAAGTTTCTTCGCACTTGAAAATTTTCGTTGTCTTGTAACCAATTCAGCCAATTTTTTTTTTTTTTAAATAACTAACCAATTCAGCTAATAATACCAACTCTTGAGTCCTTCAAACTTTCAGGAGAAAATACAGTGAGCACACTTGGTCGTATCGTGCTGATCATTTGGCTTTTTGTGGTTCTGATTATTAACTCAAGCTATACTGCAAGCCTGACATATATTCTCACAGTTCAACAGCTTTCGTCACCCATTAAAGGAATTGACACATTGATAACTAGCACTGAACGTATTGGCTTCCAGATAGGGTCTTTTGCGGAAAATTATATGACTGAGGAGCTAAACATTCCCAAAGAAAGACTTGTTGCCCTTGGCTCACCAGAAGAATATGCTACTGCTCTTGAGAATGGAACTGTTGCTGCAGTGGTTGATGAACAGCCTTATGTGGAGCTCTTTCTATCCGATCACTGTGGTTTCTCTATTAGAGGCCAAGAATTTACTAAAAGCAGTTGGGGATTTGTGAGTATCTCAATATTTAGTTGGATAAGTTAGAGTTCTCATCTGTACATTTCTTATAATTAATTAATTCTCCAGCAATTTGTATGGACTTCATATGTTCCTCTAGGTATTCTATTTTCCATGATTTTAGGCATCTTTTTTTCTTGAAGAGAGAATTCAAAAACTGGCCTGTCAAAATGAAGCAAATATACATAGCAATAACCTCAGGTCACATTTGGTAATTTGGGTACGGCTGGGTAAGAAAGGTGGTGTAGAATAGTGTCTGGTAAGCTAAATGTTCGCATAGTTTTTGAGTGAAATTGGATAGTGATTCAAATAGATCATAATGTCTTTGATCTAACATAACAATATTTTAGTTTAAAAATATAATAATGTAATAGTTTAAGAATTCTTTCTTACTTTCGTAATTATTTTAAAAAATTATTATTATATAAAAAAATTAAAGAGAAACACAATCACAGTTGTCTTACTTCCATGTGACCGCCAAAACCTTGCCAGTTGTGTGGCCAATAGTGGCTGCTCAGTGCAACCAGCAAGGAGTATGTAACTAGACTGTGCAACTGGTGCTGGTTGCATGACCGGTGTTGGTTGTTCCAGGTTATAGTCACGAGAAACTTCTAGTTCTTCTCAAGTTTAGCAATTGTTGATTAAAAAAAGCAAATTGGAAATTATTGAAATTTTGTGAAAATTTTGGAAAAAGTAAGATGCAAGTGTTGTAAGAATTATAAAGACTACTTGTCTTTGATCTTATACAGTACTGCATAACATGAACAGGACAAAAACTGCAAAAGAACATATATTTTCCAACATACGCTAACTTAAGATTCAGTTCAAAGATATAAGGCTTTCAGAACTTTATTGTAAATAGACCTTCTATGTGCACGTTGGTTATTTTGGGGCAATGGGAAGCTTTTGCTGTCTCCCTTACAAGAAAAACCTCTTCAAACATTAATTATCTTGGAGTTGATTGATATCGAACTCATGTTAATTGCTTGAGTTGAAGATTTTATCAAGCTTATCCATGATTTTTTCTTTTTAAATTTACTTTATGTCTTATACATATCACAATTTCTCAAAGGATGTGATTTTGTGAGCCTATTAATCTATTTTATTTTACTTCTTTTAGACCTTTCCAAGAGACTCTCCTTTAGCGGTTGATACGTCAACTGCCATTCTCACTCTATCTGAGAATGGTGATCTTCAGAGGATCCATGACCAGTGGCTGTCCAAAAAGGCCTGTAATTCCGAGAGCTCAGATTCTGAGTTAGATCAGTTTGTTTTAAAGCTTCTGGGGTTTATTTCTCATCTTTGGAATTGCGTGTTTTGTCTCTCTCCTTATATACTTTTGCATGATGTTGAGACAATTCAGCCGACATGTACCTGAAGAACCTGACTCTTCACGTGGCATCTCCCGTTCTGCCCGACTCCAGGCATTTTTATCATTTGTTTTAAAAAAGTGATGAATCAAAAAACAAGTTAAAGAGAAAGCACAGGGAGATGTCATCAAGCGGTTATGGGAAAGAAGAGGATTAGGATGAAACTTGACTCCCTTAAAACAGTCTGGTTGCAGCTAGTTTGATCCAAGTAGCATCAATCTCAGGTAGGTTTGATGGGAACGAAGATACATATTTGATATTGCTATAGAGCATTAGGATGAAACTTGACTCCCTTAAAACAGTCTGGTTGCAGCTAGTTTGATCCAAGTAGCATCAATCTCAGGTAGGTTTGATGAGCTTCTATTGGTGTAACTCTCACCAGTATTCCCTTCTTCTGAATTGCAATGGTGTATTCGAAAAAAAAATTATATAATATTTCTATTGATTATAATAGATCATGAGGTTGTGTGTTAAAGAAGTTACTCTCCTAATCCCATTCTGCCTAGTTTCAGATTTTTGGATGGTATTTCATGGAATATGGAGAGAAGGTAGTTTTCAACTGAGCAATGTATTTGGAGTTAAAGACAAAGTGAAAATTGGATTTCAGTATTCAAAATCCAATTTTTATTTCCATTTAGACCAACATAATATGGATGGATCTCTCAAAGGATCTCCATGATAGGTTTGCACAGTGTGATTTGATTAGAATTTCAGACTTAATATGATGAGATTTCTTCTTTGATGTAAGAAACTTTATCGGTTAAAAAAGTATTTCACTCAAATAAAGTATCTTATGAGATGATTTATCAAACTTAAAACCAGTGCCTAGTTGTCAATGTCCAATTAAGTGCACATGTCATGGTGGTATTATACATAGAAAATATCAGGAAGAGGATTGCATTATTAGATTTTAAAAAAGACCAAATGAGTTTTTCGTATTGTGAAATCTCATATTCTTATATTAGGTCCTCTACCTCCTTTAAATAAGGTGTTTCCATTGGTTTTCCAACATGAAATGAGCATAATTGTTGGAGCTCCAAGAACACAATATGGGACCAATATCTTATATGCAAGTAAGACTATTAGTCCACAGCAGAAAACTACAAATGTATATACTCCTGAACATAATAGAAACAATTCTGGAGAAAATAATAAAGACCAACATGTACACATTGCGGGTTTGTTGGCCATAATATTGACAAATGTTACACAAAGCATGGCTATCCTCCAGGTTATATGCCTAGGCAGAGGAATGTCTCCAGTATTTATTAAACAAATATTCAGGCTACAGAGTCAGATTCAGATGTAACAGAAACTTGGGTGAAGCTTAATTCTCAGTACAATATTTTAGAGGAATTGCCTCTTTCACTCACGAGAGATCAATATCAGAAACTCTTAGCCATACTACAACCTTCAGGTCCTGCAGCCCAATTATAAATATAATCCTACAATTACACAAAATTACACAAAAATAAATATAACAATTATTATAACATACATCACAAGTTCACAACCTTAATTTTCTTATATAAAGTCAATCTAATGTAATAATCATTTCACTTGCATCATTGAGTTCTATATTGATTCATTCTAAATGTTTTAAAATAAAAATGGAGTAAAAAAATAAACAAAATAGTACATATAATTTAAATGAATATATGATAGTACCTTGATTGAGTTCATCAAGATATTGGACATATTGATCTTTGTTTATATATACTTTAGGTTTAGCCTGAAGCCAATCTTATATGTAAGTTAAAGCTTCTGCAATATATATTCTGGAGAGAAAAAACGAAGGAAAAGTAAGAAGCAAATGATGGCATTTTTATGCTTTCATACTAAAAAGTGGATTAAAAAAATGTGTTCATTCTCAAAAGAACTCGTCAATTGATCAAGTGGTCATCCTCGAATATTAGATGCTAATTCAGAAGCCTAAAATAGATATTTGTATTTTCAACAATGGTGCATAACTAATAAAAGGATATGAAATCTAGTGCAATTGATCTTCCACTACAAGAGTATATCACAAATCGTTCAAAAGTTTTATTCTCGTTTTTTCTACCATGGGCAATGAAAGGAGATTATTTTGATGTTACACTTTATTGATAAAAATGGATGAGATTTATGAGTTAGACTGTAATAGTCAGGCCCAAGGGAAAGGAGAAATTCAGGCTAAGCTAAAAAAAAAAAAGAGGAAAAAAATAACCCAACATAAATGAGAAGAAGAGCGGTGGAGTGAAGGAGAGAAAGTTTTAGTTGAGAGAGGGAAAAAGAGAGAAGAAGAAAAAGAAGATGAAAAAGAAGAGAATGAGAGGAAGAAGAAGGAAAAATAGAAAAAGAAGAAGAAGAAGAAAAAAAAAAAGAAGAAAAGCGACCTGGGCATGGTGTCGGGCAGAATCTGGTCAAGGAGTGAGATCCGTGTGAGGAGAGATATCTGTGCAGAGAGGAAAAAGGGAGAGAGGGAGGGAGCTGCGTGCGGTGGTGAGAGTTGGAGAAAAAGATCATAGCGCAGTAGCCAATAGCACGACTTTGCCGATCCGTAGCGTTTTTCGGCATGGTTTCACCAAATTCGTGTCAGATCTATGCGCACGAGCGGTTTTACAGAGACTTCTAGTTAGTTTGCTGCGAACGAAAATGTTGACGTGGCGCGTGGTGGTCTAGCAAGTGGTGCATGTTTAGCACGTGGTGACGTGTAGAGGCACGTGCAAAACACGTGGTGGCGTATGACAATTCCAGTGATGCGCATGTGGTTGCGTGTGGTGACTCCAGCGACCAAAATTGCATGTCAAAGGTAAAAAAAATCTATCTGCTTCTGTACTATATCTATTTTCAAAAAGTGTTCATCGTTTGACGCATGTATTTTCTATTGTAAACGAGAAAACTAATCAAGCAGTAGCTAAGATTTAGAAAAGAGCGTAGAACTAAATCAATAAGGATTTCGACACATTTTCCGACCAGACTATAGGTAAGGGATTGGGTTAGTCTCATTTCAGAGACCCTTATATTTTATAAAATTTTATTTTATTTAAAATAAGTTATGTACAGACCTTGCAACTTGTTTAATATGTTTCCCATAAACTCATCATGTGTATGAATGTTATCTTGTGTGCATTTTGAACGGATGAACATTGTTAAATTGTATGTATATCTGATATACTTATATAAGTCATGTATAGATAATTTAACTTTACAATATAAAATGAAAACATGTATACACTAAAACTATGAAAGTGTAAATCTGTGCGAAAATAGATACAGTGTGTGGTTTATATACATGATTACGTTACATAATAGTGTATAGGTATTAACTATAAGTATTTACATTGCTTGCTATATATGTTAAACGTGTGTTTGATATATATATGTATTTTTTTTCATGTGTATGTATATGTTATAGGTGTATGAATACATGTATGAACTATACGAAAAGTTTGTATGCAAACAGAATATTTAAATAGATGTATATAACAATATATATGTGTGTGTGAGTTGGTAGGTAAATGTGATGATTATGTTTTGATGATTATATATGGTGAACTCTACTATGGATATGACAAATATTTATGGCGCTCACCTAGGTTGAAGGGTGAGGACGACCAGTGTTTTATGACACCCATATAGGTTGAGGTATAGGGACAGTCAATATTTATGAGCCCGTACACAAACAAAGCAATTAAATAAATATATATGACAATAAGCATATATGTGAGTTGAGAGATAAATATGATGATTATGTGCAGTGAATCCTATTGTTGATACGACAAATATTTATGGTGCTCACATATATTGAGGGGTGAGGATGACTGATGTAATGACACCATATAGGTTGAGGTACAAGGACGATCGATATTTATAGCGCTCACCTAAATTGAGGGGTGAGGACAACCAATGTTTGTAGCACTCACCTAGGTTGAGGGGCGAGAACTACCGATGTTTTTTTATGAAAACATTTCAAGTATCCACATGTAGAGAGAATTCTTATATGATACTTGTTAAAAAAAAAGGCATCGTGCCATGAAATTGTTAAGTAAAACGAAAGAAATTGATAAGTGAATGTGGTCTTTCAAAAAGTTAGGAAAATCTATGGTAATCTGATTGTGACTGTGATGTGATATGAATATGTGATAATCAGTGAGTGGTACTTCAGTTAAGTTAGTAGTTATGTGAATATGCTTTTTAAATATTTGTGATTTCAAAAAACCATATGTAAGTGATGAAATATTGGAATATGTGAAGGTAAAATAAGCAGTTTATGAGAATATAAAGCACTGTGTGATATGTGAAGGTAAAATAAGCAGTTTATGAGAATATAAAGCACTGTGTGATATGTGAAATTATTGTGCTTGAGATTTTGGTTTAAATAAAATTTATATATGTTTTATAAATATGGTATGATGAGTGTATGCATGTCTTTGTTATGGGCACTGTCACTTTTCTTATTTAGCACGTAAAGTTCACCCCAATTCACATCTCCCTCAATGCAGATTAGTTCAAATTAAAAGCACGTTCAAGGTCAAAAAAAAATTCTGAATGAACCTTTAGCAACTTTAGGAATATTGTTTTGTAAAATAGATATAATTATATTATAGCAATATAAAGACTTTTGGTGAGCCTCATGATTTGTAGCTCCATACAGGGATATATGATTAAATTTTAAATTTTAGAATATTGCTTCGCAAATTTATCAAGTTATATGCATGGATTAGGCGCATTTCTTGAAACCATCCCTTGTACATGAGGCTTAAGAATTTTAAAAAATTTAATACGATGAGAAAATTAGGAAAAATGCACCTTATGCAATATTTTGGAACTCCCTCCAAAACATATATGGAGATAAGAAAGAATCACTTTTTTTTTTAAAACATTAGAAGATAAGATCAGTGTGACACATTTAGAATCAAGGAATTAGGGCTTAACTCTAAAGCCAACTCTGGATAGTGAATAAGCAACAACCATAATCACTCATAGCCTATGAAACTATAGAAAACTTAAATGCTACCGAAGAAATCACCAAATAGGAGCAAATGAATAAACTAAGTTTTAGGAAGATAATGAATTTCCCTCGAGTTTGGGAAAGGAATCTTAAAGGGGGGAGGTCCCCCAAAGTGAGAGAAACATTCCTCAATCGGAGAAGATTTTCTAAACATGAGGAAATCTCCCAAGTTGGAGAAAAAAACTCCCAAGAGGGAGATAAATTTCTCCCAACCATGAGGAAAGTCCCCAGAGAAAAAAAAAATTTTCCCCCTTAGGTGAGAGAAAATCCTCTACACTAGAGGAAATCTTCCAAGCAGGGAAAAATTTTGCAATAGAAAATAATAATAATAAATAAATAAAAATTTTGAGCAAGAGAAAATTTTCCTAGAGGAAAAAAAATTTCCCATAGGCGTGCCTGGTGAGTAAGAAATGTTTTTAGTAAGTGGAACAAAGTATGTCTAACTAAGATTTCCCTAAGTCCACTACAGACTCAAAAAAAATACAATTCCTAAAATTAGTAGACTAAATATTAAAATATTTGAAAGATTGAGTAACCATTCGATATTTGAATAGATTTTGAGGTTTCTTATGATTTTTTTTCTTGTAAGAAAGAATATTCTACTTGACTAAAATTCCTATAGGGATGTTGTATAAGAAATGATAGTTTTGAAGCCCTTAGGCAATAATTCATCACATGTTCAATAAATAGAAAAAACAAACTTTTGTAGTTAAGGAGATAGAATATGCATTATCAGTACTCTAATTCTTGAAAGTCTTTATTCCTCCTAAATTAAGTTCCAAGTAATAAGGGAATGTCCTAGGGACATGTCCAGACCCTAAATCATTAATAATGTAATAAATAAACCTAGAATATCATTCTCTGATGCCAAAATGGAACATAAAAATGATGTAATATACCCAGATAAACCCTTAAAGCCAACACTGTCAAAGTGATGCAGAAAGCGTGGTGTGGACCCATGAACCACAACACATGAAAGCTTTCTCTTTGAACGAACAAAGAGCAATTATTGATGGGATAAACATGAGATTTACTTCCTAAGACTATACTTATAAACGATCACATAAAAACTGTGGAAACCAAAAGGGTATAATACCTATCCTCAAAAGAATAAAATAAAATCAAGTTTTCTCACTACTAACAAGGCTATTAAATGACCTTCCACCTAAAGTAAAGAACTCCTAATAATTATTGATAATAACTGTAGACTCCATAAACCACCATGTACATTCAAGAGAACTTTAGGAAAAATTAATCAAGTATTGAAGCAAAAAAAAAAAAAAAAGCGACAACCGTAGGTCTAATCTCCTATAAGATCGACCTTCGATTAGGATACTATAAATGAACTTCCCTTAAAGCAAAGTTTCTGAATATATTATGATTACTAGTAAAATTCAGACCATCTGAATTAATCTAACCAAATCTTCATTAGCCATTAACCATAACAACCTGTTCTCAACACATAATCGAACATCTTAAGAAAAAAGTTATACCTTACTAGAAACTCTTTACTGAAGGACCTTGTCCCACCTAAATTAAATTCCTAAAGAGATAGTATCTCTAGCAATATGTTCTAATAACAAACCCTTAATGTGAACACTCTTCGCATATCGTTTCCTTAGTGTGTTTGATATATGTACATTATACAAATATGTAAAATGGATCCTTAAAGTAGACACTCCCAAATTAAAATTTAAACACATAAAAAAAAATATTTTTCAAATCAACAAGGAATAAAAGAGAAGGCGACAAACCCACAAATCATATCCTACGGCCATACATAAAGAGTATTCACTTATAACATTGGGAAGCAAAGGTGAAGTACTTAACCCTGGGAGAATTGAAATAGGTAGAGAATGTAATCAATTTTAGCCAACCTATTATATGACCCTTTTATCAAAGACTCCTAATAATCTTCAGTAAAAAATATACATTCCATAATTGTTTACTTAGAAAGACATTGAAAAAAAAAAGAAGAAGAAGGGCCAAGTACTAAGGTGTCTTGGAAATCATCCAAACCTTGATGGGGTAGAGATACAACTTGATTCAACTAAGAGTAACTTGTTGAGGGATCAAACCCATTAAATAAAAAAGAGGAAGTTTCGATACTAGTACATTTTTAAAATTTCCAAAGGTAACTTTCAAAAGTTATAAAACAAATGATTTGACTTAGAGATATAAACCTTGAGAAAATGTAAACATACCACAATGTTGAGGTTATTTAGATAATTAAGAACTCATCCTTGTGAGAAATAGAAAATGTGAGATATATTAAGGGACTTTTTGGAATGATGACCAAACATGTCATGATATGACCGAATAATGTTAAATGGTAATGACAATCACTCGAGTTGTTACTAGGAGATATTAGACATTAATGAAATTGAGAAAACCAACATAAACCAAGATGATATTCCCTTATATAAATAAAATATTATAACTCTAACATTCCATTAAACAAGTCATTGAGAAGTCAATACGGATAACAATTTCTAAACCTCTTATAAGAAGAAGAAGAAGAAAAAGAAAAAGAAAAAGAAGACAACGACAATCTAAGCACAATGACCGATAACACAACTTCGCCGATTTACAACATTTTTCGACGTGGTTTCACCAAATCCATGCCAGATTTGGGCGTGCGAGTGATTTTGCGGAGACCTCGATCAGTTCATAGTGGCAAACAATAATGTTGACAGTAGCGCGTGGTGGTCCGACAAGTCGCACACGTCTGGGCGCATGGCGGTGCGTGGAGGCGCATGGAGATGCTAAAGGCACGTACAAAACAAATGGTGGCTCATTGAGTGATAAAATATTTTTATTCCCTTTATATCCTCATTAATTTTTATTAATTACATTCATACCCTTTACTCATCTTCTACTTATCCCTTTTCTATATATTTTTATTAATTATTTAATTATATATATTTTTCTATATATACATTTATTTAATTATATATATTCATATATTTATATTTATATAATTATATATATTTGTCTTTTTTTTCATTTATTATTACATGCAATAAATTATATACAAAACATGTAATTTGATCAAATATATAATCTATCAATCCAAATAAAAACAGCTGTTATTATATCATACATTAATGAACCACCCTAAAAATTATTCAAATAAGCTCTTAAAATCTTTAGCTTAATCATACTGAAAATTACAAAACATAGAGCTACTTGCCCGAAGTGGCCTCAAACTTGTTATCAAGTTTGAGCAATTAATTAGTGTTGGATCAAGCTCTTAGTATGAGCTACTTTTCTAGGTTGACTTTTGGTTGGTTCTTAATCTTGGTTTTCTTAATTCTCAAAATAAAGTTCTTAAATGTGCTATGAAACTTTAATTTTCCTATTCCTTTTAATTTGGGGAAAAATGAAGGAAAAGTAAATGACTTAAAAATTTTAGGTACAAATTTCTTTGCTATCATTATATTGATAAAAGTTGTCATTGATTATTTTCTTGCAATATTATTTCCTTTTCTTTATAAAAATAATCAAAATAAAATACTTTAATTCGTTTATTCTTCAATTTTTAGTAATCCAAACAAAGAAGTATTTTTCATTTAATTTCCAATAAAAATCACTCATTTTCTTTCATTTTTTTAATTCTTCTCGAATATTAGAGAAAAATAATTATAATCTTGAAAAAATCTTTTACTTTACTTAACCCTTTATGGATCTTAGGTAAGTAGCATCAATGGTATAGTTGCTTACAGTTGAGCCCAATCCCAAAGAGAAAGGAGAAAACTTCTTGAGTTTTTGAGAATCATCCTCTAAAAAAGTTTCAAATCAAAACCCTCTTAGATCTATTTCCATCTCCTTTACCTCAAGTTTCATTCAAGTCTGCAGCCATGGTGACCATCTGCTTCCTTTCTCCCTTCAAACCCATCTCCTACTTACCAACCACTTCCATTTCCTCATCCCCAATCAACCCTAAACCCTCCACTCTCAAATGTAAAGCTTCTCTTCCAACCCTCGTCACCACCGAACCAGACCCTGTATTTACCTCCGTCAAGGCATTCGCACCCGCCACCGTCGCGAACCTCGGTCCGGGCTTCGACTTCCTGGGTTGTGCAGTTGATGGCCTTGGCGACCATGTCACCGTCCGAGTTGATCCCGCCGTTCGCCCTGGAGAGATCTCAATCGCCGATATCATTGGTCCGGGAAAGCTCAGCACCAACCCACTATGGAACTGCGCTGGCATCGCCGCCATCTCCGTTATGAAGATGCTCCAGATTCGATCCGTCGGCCTCTCTCTCTCTCTTGAAAAAGGCCTCCCGTTAGGTAGCGGGCTCGGATCCAGCGCCGCCAGCGCCGCCGCCGCCGCCGTTGCCGTCAACGAGATCTTCGGAAAGAAATTAACCTCTCAAGAGTTGGTCCTCGCGGGACTAGAATCCGAAGCCAAGGTTTCCGGATACCACGCAGACAACATCGCTCCCGCAATAATGGGAGGGTTTGTTCTGATCAGAAGCTATGACCCACTAGAACTGAAACCGCTAAAATTTCCATCCGATAAAGATCTGTTGTTCGTGCTGGTGAGTCCAGAATTCGAGGCTCCGACTAAGAAGATGCGTGAAGCGTTGCCTTTGGAGATCGGGATGGTGCACCATGTTTGGAACAGCAGCCAGGCGGGGGCGCTGGTGGCGGCGGTGCTGGAAGGAAACGTGGCTGAGTTGGGAAAGGCGTTGTCGTCGGATAAGGTGGTGGAGCCGAAGAGGGCGCCATTGATACCGGGAATGGAGGCTGTGAAGAAGACGGCAATGGAGAATGGGGCGTATGGGTGTACGATAAGTGGGGCGGGGCCGACGGCGGTGGCGGTGACGGATTCGGAGGAGAGAGGAGAGGAGATTGGGAGGAAGATGGTGGAGGCGTTTTGGAAGGTTGGGAATTTGAAGGCGGTGAGTGTGGTGAAGAAGCTTGATAGGGTTGGGGCAAGAATGGTTGATGGTGTTCGGAGATGATCAAATTTTGATTTCTGTTGAATAAATTTGTAATTGAAGGTTGGTCTTGAAATATTGGTGAAGTTTGCTTGTGCTTCATTTTCTTTGCTCTTCTTTTCTTACTCTGCCTTGAAATATATATATATATATATATATACACATTAAATGGTCATAATATTAAATAATTTTTTTAATTATTTTTCATAAAAGATTGATCCACATGCCTGGTGGCATTTTTATTTTTGATTTTTTCTATTTGAAAATAATTAAAAATTAATTTTTTATATATTAAATATCAAACATAAGTATTTTACGTCAATACATGTCTAATATTAATATAAATTAGAGGTTTATACTGAAGATGTTAGCGTATATTAATAATTAGAAACTAAATTAAAATTTCTTATAAATATAAATATTAACATTGTGAAAAAAGATGTATTAAGGTGCTCATTATGCATTTGTTGGTTAATGGTAAAGCTATTAAGAGCTTCGCCCCCTTTGTAAGGTATAACCACGGGACATGATCTCCCTTTACATTTTTGTGTTATGTATTGAGAGATTAGGTCACTTAATTGCACAAAGCGTGTCCTTCATATTTGGATTTGCTCCTTAAGGTTATGAAGTTTTTTAGTTTTTTTTTTAATTTTATTTTGTGATTTTATTCTTTTGATGAAAGAATTTGTAAGCCAAATGAACATATTAAAAAATTGTTTGGACATGTCTTGCATGAGTTCAGGATACAAATTAACTTTTCTTAATCTAGGATATTCTTCTCCAAGAAAGTTCTTAACAAAATTATTTATAATCTGAGTGAATTTAACACAATTTCTCATACCACTGGCCTTGATAGAAGAATTAGGAGTTCCTTTCATCCATTTCATTATGATTCTTCAGGCATACAAGAGTATTATTGATCAGGTCCAATCGAGGCTTACAAGATGGTACATCCCCTCCTCTTTAAGGCAAGTTGCACGACATTTACTAAGTATATCATCTCTACGTCCCATCTTACACTATGCAATTCGTGGACTCCTACACTTGATTATATCTCATTTAGACAAAATGACCGAAAACTTTATTTGAGGTACCACTATTGGTAACACAGGCTCCTCATGGTGTTGAATAGCTTTTAGTCCCAGGTCCTTAGAGCCAAATTTTTCTCATAAAAAAGTTAGAAATATTTGCTAAAGTACATTTTTATTCTTAAACCCCTTATTACATGGGCTATAGCAGAGGGAAAATATGTTAATCTTGGAAAGATAACTAGGTTGCCCCCAACCAATTTTTAAAGACCATTTAGATATAAATGTTTCCTCTTATATCCACCTTGATGGTTCCTGGAAGTGGACGAATTTTCAAGGCTTCTCCCATACTTAGTCTGGCTTGAGATTACTTAAATTAAAGTCCATTTGCCAACTTGGACAAGTAAATTTGGCCTCATGCAAGTGATGGTAACTTTTTACTCAAATATACCAACACTTAACTCAATTTGCCACATAAATTAGTTCAAAAAACAAATGACATCCATTTGGTCTCTTCTTTTCACTAAGTTTGTCTACCATTGTATGTGACTTTTAATCTCAAATGCTATCTCACAAATGCTAAAAGAGAAAAAGACATATCTTTAAAGATGATTAATATGTCGGTGCATGATAATACGGATGACACTTTTCACATCATTCATGATTATCCTCTTACAAGACATGTATAGAAGTATTTTGTTAATTTAAACTTTCCTTAAATGTTTTCTTTTTTTCTTTTTTTGACAGGTGGATTAAGTTAAACTTGATAACCAATGTCAGCTCTCATGATATCATCAATCATAAAGAAACCATTCCAACTATGGCCTAGATCCTTCGGAGGAATTGAAATGAAACGATTTTTAGAAATGACAAGAAAGGAGAGGTTCCTACCCGTAGTGAAATTATCTCAATTGCATTTGAGTTTGAAGCCTATTGCAAGCTAATAAACACTATCAAACACCAAACAGAATGATGTGAGTATGGATCACCTTGGGCCACTTAAAAGAGACATCATTATGCGACATGAGCCCATAACAAAGAGCCATACCAAAGGATTATAACAAGCTCTCCAACTCTTCATCCAAGCTTGGATTAATGAGGAAGATGACTTTGGATCCACTAAAGAAGCTCAAAGAAAGAAGCTACCCAACCAATTAACCGAAGAGCATAATGATCTCATCAACTTGCTTCAAACACATGATGGAAAAGAGTAAAAACTCTTTTTTAAAAAGGGATTTGAGAGTTACCATATCTATCCTAATTCAGAATTTATATTCTAATTTTAATTAATTTTCTATGTAATTGCACCTAGTTAAGAATTTAGACTTTAATTTTAATTAATTTCCTAAGTAATTGTAGTTTTAAATGAGGATATTTTTGTTACCTTTTTATTCACATGGCTTACCCTATAAATAGACCATCAAATCTTCATTGTAACCATTTAAGATTGAAATCAATAATGTTGTGAATCTTATTCAAGAGAGGTGTCTTCATCCTTCTTGTTGATTAAGAAGTAGATCTACTTATCAAGTTAATTCCTTGTAGTGTTCTTCTATTCTTATTTTAATCACCAATTTTCTAGTGATATTAGTTCCTACCACTCTTGATAGAGGGTTAAATAAGAAGGATTTTTATAGGATCAAATTCATTTGGTGCCTTGAATAAAATTGTGTGAGTTTTTCATTACCTTGGTTGGTCTTAGATTCTGTATCATTTTTTATTAGAGCTTTAGCTCCATCTAAATATACTATCTTTTACTTTTATACTTTTAAGTTTTTTTCCGCACAATTTCTTTTGTTCATCTATTAAAAAAAGAGAAAAAAAGTAAGTGTCACACATCAATCTAAATAAGAAACAACAACTTATAGTCCTCCTCGCTTGTAGTCCCTATTGAGCATCAATCTTATGACTAGTTATTTACTTTCCTTGCAATTTTAGTTTCCTACATCATTATAAAAAAAAAAAAAAGAGAAAAGAATGAAATGAAACCAAGGAAAGAAATCTCGATCAAGTAACCTAATAATCGGGAAAATACTTACCTTTTAGTGCTCAACTATTCTTCTTACTACGGTGCAAGAACCAAACTCTTCAAAGGCAATATATATATATATATATAATCCTTCTTTCATAATCAACTTGCATCCATATTTACACATATCATCAAGTGCCAAAGCTCCATCTTTACTTATAAACACAACATACAACTGGTTTAAATTGGTAGGAATATCTCTCGGATTTTTCCTATGGGTAATATTGAATCCTTACATCTTCATAATTATTTTTTTTTCTTGTACTCTTAGTTTCCTTTATTGTTTTAAGCTCCAGTTCTATAATATATCTAAGCATCTAATTCGCATATTAGTGTTTAGCATCGTACCATAACACACTATCTCTTTCTTTGCATGTTAAAACTCTTACTTATAGTATTTGTGTGGTATTTGTTCTATAGGACTCATTACAGTGTCTTGAACAATACTTGAAAATACATTGATTCAAGAAGGTCTATTCGACACTCAACTTGAGGGAAAAAAATAGAGTAGAAAAAGGCAATAATGGGTGAGATTATCAAAGAATAACAGCCAAGTGAGTGAAATACGAGAGAACTGGTGAGGAAATTTTTCTTTTACAAACCCTTTTGTAAGAAATCTTCTTAAAATGTGTATTGAGTATCAAAGCCCCACCGACATAAGGCTCTTTATGAAGGCTATGTAGGCAGAATTGACATGGCTTAGTTAGAAGGTAGATAACTTGAGCAGTGGTAGAAAAGAAGCAAGAAAAGGGGCATGTAATAAAAGGCGGCTTAGAACTCAACATCCTGAAGATGAGACCAGGTGTTATAATGATCAGGAAGAAGATCAGGTAGAAAGGAGAGAATATAGGAGGGATGACAACATCACCTCCATAAAGATGAAAATACTGCATTTCAAAGGAATGAAAGATGCTGAAGCATACTTGGAGTGGGAGAGAAATGTTGAACTAGTTTTTGATTGCCATAACTACCACGAAGAGAAGAAGATCAAACTAGTAGCGATAAAGTTTACTAATTATGTCTTAGTGTCGTAGGATCAATTACTTCTCACTAGGCAGCGTTACGAAGAATGACCAGTCTTCTTCTGGAGAGAGATGAAGGCAATTATATGCAAAAGGTTTGTACCCTCTTACTACTATAGAGAAATATATCAAAAGTTGAAATGCTTAATACAGGGATCTATGTCTGTTGAGGACTATCACAAGGAGATAGAGATGACCATGATAAGGGCCAATATTGAAGAGGATCCAGAAGTAACTATGGCAAGATTTCTAGGGGTCTCAACAAAGATATCGCCAACATTGTAGAACATCAATACTATATGGAGGTGGAAGACATAGTCCACATGGCCATAAAGATTGAGAGACAACTAAAGAATAAAGGTAAGAAGACTTTCCATACCACTCTTACCTTTAACTCAAGGTGGCAAAGGAAAGAGGAGAAGAAAGTAGTTGAGGCAAAGAAGGAGAAGGTGGCCATACTCGAAAATAAAGGTAAGACACTTATCTCATCCAAAAAACATAACACTATCATATATTTCAGGTGTCTAGGATTCAGGCGCATCGCTTCCTAATGCCCAAATCAGAGGGTTATGTTGTTAAAAGATAATGGTGAGATTCAGTGACTCTGAAAGTGATAACATGCCATCATTAGAAGATGTGGACAAGGAGCATGAGTATGTGGCTTAAGGTGAGTCCTTGATTATAAGGGGAGCTCTCAATATCTAGATGAAGGAGGAGGAGGATTAGAGAGAGAACATTTTCTATACACAGCGTCTCATAGGTGGAAAGATATACAGTATAATCATCGATTGAGAGAGCTGCACCAACGTAGCCAACATAACACTCGTTGAAAAATTAGGGTTGATTTGTACCAAGCATCCTAACTTGTACAGACTACAATGGTAAAATGAGTGTAGAGATATCAGAGTAAACAAGCTGACAATGATAACTTTCACCATATGAAGGTATCAGGATCAAATTAACTATGATGTCGTATTTATGCATGCTAATCACATTCTCCTAGGTCGAGCATGGCAATACGATTGGTGAGTTACTCATGACAGTTTCAGGAACCATTACACCTTTAGTTTCAACGAGAGAAATCACATTCTCATCCTATTGACACCTAAGGAGGTGTGTGAAGACTAGCTGAAAATTGAGAGGTCTTGGAAGGAATGTCATAACTACACAAATAAAGAGAAAAAGATAAAGAAACAAAAGATGCCAAAAAGAAAAGAGAATGCCCACTAATTGAACAAAAAGAGACCCAAAAGAAAATAGAAGGCCCAATGAGTGATAGACCAAAAAAAATGAAAGCCTAATGAAAGAGTAAGAGACCCAAAGAAAAAGAGGAGGTCCAATAAGAGACAAGAGACGAGAGAAAAAAGAGTTTAACTTGTGAGGGAGAGAGAGTTGAGGAGAACATATTGTGAAAAACAAAATCTAGTTGCACTTCAGTATAAAGAGGCTTATTTGTATTAACTGAGGTTAACCCCTCTTTGCCTAGTGTTTTGTTGTCTCTTTTACAGGAATTCGATGATGTATTTTCAGAGGAGATACTAGACAGATTACCACCAATACGAGGGATCGAGCACCAAATAGACTTTGACCCTGAGCATAAATTCCCAACCGACCTGCCTCCCAAATCAATACAGATGAGACAAAGGAGCTTCAAAGACAGGTTGAGGAGTTGCTGGAGAAGGGATATGTTCGTGAGAGCTTGAGTCCTTATGCAGTGCCAGTCCTATTGGTTCCTAAAAATGATGGGTCATGGAGGACATGTGTGGATTGTCGAGCTGTGAATAAAATCACGGTTAAGTATAGACACCCCATTCCCAGACTCGATGATATGTTCGACGAGTTGAGTGGTGCAAATATCTTCACCAAAATAGACTTGAAGAGTGGCTACCACCAGATCCGTATGAAGGTAGGTGACGAATGAAAGATTACCTTTAAAATTAAATACAATTTGTATGAGTAATTAATAATGTCCTTTGGGTTGATTAAAGCTCTCAGTACTTTCATGCGTTTGATGAATCATATCTTACGACCATATCTTGGTAAGTTTGTTGTTGTATACTTTGATGATATTTTGATATATAGAAAATCATTAAAAGATCACCTTGAGCATATTAAGAATATCCTGGAAATATTGCAAAAGGAATAACTATATGTAAATCTCAAAAAATGTACATTTTGTAGTGATAAACTAGTATTTTGGGGTTTTATTATCAGCACACAGGGCATTGAACTAAATGAAGAAAAGGTAAAAGCCATTATAGACTAGCCCACACCTAAGACTACAAGCGAGGTGAAGAGTTTCCATGAGCTAGCCAGTTTTTAACGATGGTTTGTGAAAGATTTCAATTCCATAGTGACACCTTCAAATGAACTTGTTAAAAAAGATATAAAATTTGTATGAACTAATAAACAGGAAAGTATTTTCACTTTACTTAAAAAAAAGTTGTGTGCTACGCCTATTCTAGAATTACCAAATTATAAAAAAATACTTGAGGTTGAATTCAATGCTTCATATATCGGTGTAGGAGCAATACTGCTACATGAAGGGCGCCCCATTGCCTATGTCAGTGAAAAGCTCAACGACACACCCCTTAAGTACTCCAGCTACGATAAAGAATTATATGCACTAGTGTGAGCACTAGAGGTATGACAGTATTATCTCTTGCTCCATAAGTTCGTGATCTGCACAAATCATGAATCATTAAAACATTTAATAAGGCAAGGTAAGTTCAACTAGCGATATGGTAAGTGGGTAGAATTCATTAAAACATTTCCTTACATCATCAAGTATAAGAAAGGTAAGGATAATATTATAGCGAACGTATTGTCATAGAAGCATATATTACTTATAACTCTCAGTTCTCTATTACTTACAACTCTCAGTTCTATATTATTAGGCTTCGAGTATATTAAGGAATTATATCTCAATAATAATAATTTTGCTAATTTTCATGCAGCTTGTGAAAAATATGTCTTCCAGATGTTCTATAAGCACAATGAGCTTTTGTTTAAAGATAGAAAATTGTGCGTACTTGTATGCTCCCAACGAAAATTATTAGTATGTGAATCACACTGTGGGGGACTCATGAGATATTTTGAGGTAGGTAAAACTCTATGTATCCTATAGGAATACTTCTACTAGCCTAACATACACAGGGATGTATAGTAAGTATGTGAAAAGTGTTTTACATATAGGTAGGCCAAGTCTAGGTCCTTACCGAACGGACCGTACACTTTATTACCCATTCTATTAATACCATAGATGTTTATATGGATGTTGTATTAGGCTTACCAAGGACTAAGCGAGGGAGTGAAAACTATACACAAAAAGGCACAGGAACACTTAAGGGAAAAAAAATGAATCATATGAATGCAAAGCCAATAAAGGGAGAAAACAAGTCATATTTTAACCTGGAGATTAGGTAGGGATCCATATGAGGAAAAAGAGATTCTCTAAACAAGGAAGTTAAAGCTAGACTCGATGGGAGTTGGCTCGTTCCAGATCTTGAAGTGCATAAATGAAAATGCCTACAATATAGACCTCCCAAGTAAGTATGGCATTTTTGCCACCTTTAATGTTGCTAACTTTTCCTTTTTCAACGCAGGTCTAGATTCAATGATGAATCCTCTTGAAAAGGAGGGAAATGATGTGAGCATGAATCAACTTGGGCCACTTAGAAGAGACATCATCATGACAAGTGGGCCCACGATAAGGAGCTAAATCCAAGGATTACAATAAGTTCTCCAACTCTTCATCTAAGCTTGGATTAATGAGGAAGATGAGCTTGAATACACTAAAGAAGTCCAAGGAAAGAGCTACCCAACCAATTAGCCCAAAGGCATAATGGTCTCATCAACTTGCTTCAAGCACAAGATGTAAAGGAGTAAGAAAATAAAGTAATCAGCCAAAAAAAAAGGAAATTGTGGGCGGCTATCAAGGGAGCCTTCATGGCTGCCTAAATTAATATAAAACTTCCTCCTAAGTAACTCATAATCTCTTCTAATAAAGGAGGAAGACCATATATATCATAGTTAAAAATTTAGACTTTAATTTTAATTAATTTCCTATATAATTGTACCTAATTAAAAATTTAAACTGTAATTTTAATTAATTTTTTATGTAATTATAATTTTAAATTATGAGATTTTTATTACTGTTTTATTCACGTGACCTACCCTATAAATATTTCATCAATTCTTCATTATAATAATTCAAGATTGAAATTAATAATATTGTGAGTCTTATTAAAGAGAGTTATCTCCATCCTTCTTGTTGAGTAAGGAGTGGATCTACTTATCAAGATAATTTCTTGTGGTATTTTGCTATTCTTATGTTAATCCTCCATTTTCCAATTATCTTAGTTTCTATCACTCTTGATAGATGGTTAAGTAGGGAGGATTTTCATAAGATCAAATTCCTTCGATGTCTTGAATAAAATTGTGTGTGTCTAATTTTGTTTGTTGATCTTGGATTCCGCATCATAGAATATACCAGATTTCTGAATGTAGGGTGAAAATCTCTACATTCAGCATAGTTCAAACTCAATATCAATGGCTCAATTAAAAGGAGTTCGCTACCATGTGAGCAATGGTGGCCTTACTAAGAAGAACTGTGGTGAGTCATTGAAATGCATCATATACAATCTTTGAATCAAAAGTGTGATATAAGATATCATGAAGCTCATCTTAAAGACAGACTCCTTATATATCAACAACTCATTTAGCAACAGGAAGATCTTAACCACCTTAGCAACAATATAATTAAAGAAATAAAGACACGTCTATAAAGTAATTAAAAGGTCCTGACTGTGTATGTCAATAGGAAAATTAATTAGTGTTTTAATCACTTGCACAAATGATGTGCTACTAGACATGCGAAAAAAGTACATTTCAGGTGGTCAAGGAGGGCACGTCTGTGGGCAAGGGGGTACCTGCACCCAGAGCACACCAGCATGGGAAAAAGCATATGCAAGCACGATTATAGCCCAGGAGGCCACCTATATGCATATGGAGGCAACACAAGAATGCTCAGCACAGGTGCGCCTACATAACGCATGGGAAAGAAATCTTGCGTTAGCGGGGGGGAGTCTCAATCTCGCAGGAATTTGAATTTCAACTTCTCTTTGGATTTTCAAAAATCCAAACCTATCAAGGATGGGATCTTCGGTCTAATCCAAGAATCCGGCCAAAAAAAATTCCCTAAGCTACAAACCGTTTGGTCCAAAGGAGTTTAACCAAGAAATATATTTGACAGCCCAAGATCTATAAAAAAACTAAAAAATGTAAAAACTTTTTCGACCATACATGTTTTGGGGCTTAAGGCCACATAGTTGAAAAGAAAGAAGAGGGAAGAAGCTTGAGCACATGGGAACTCTCCCTTTGCTTTAGATAACCAAATTTATCTTTTATTGGGAAAGAAAATATTTCATTCTGACTTGAAAATTGACCATCAAAAAGAAGAATGCAAAGAGGACATCCATGGGAATCCTAGGAGAAAAAAGTCATAGAAAGCAAGAGAAACTCGAGGAGAAAAAGAAGCCCTCCAAGATGAAGTCTAACTTGAAAGGGAAACCTAAATCCCTCTCCCTATACAAGTCCGATGGCCTAGAAATCTTTTCCTTTTTAGAGTCAAATATGTACCTTAAATAATTCTACATAAAAAGGGACTTCAACATACAAGAGAAGAGAAGAAGAATTCAACGAAAAAAAGGAGATGAAGCCTTCATAAGATTCAGCCAAGGAATTCATCTTCTTGTGGAATTCTCCATCACATTTCCTACTCTTATTCCACAAGTTTCAAGCTTCTCCAACTCAAAATCCTTTCAAGAAATAATAAAAAATCAAGATATCAAAACCGATTACATTGAGGAGACCAAATCCAAGTGGATTAGTTGTTTTATTTGCTTTCTATTTTCTTTTATTAATTAATTAATGGAGTTCTAGTCTAGGTAGAGTTAAGAGTTTACTTATAATTACTTAATTCGTTTTTCAATTATATCCATTCCAATTTAAGTATTCAATAACATTTAAGTTTAAGGCTTTTAACTATTTGCTAATTGTGAGAGCTCTTCGAGAATGTATCTTCCACTGTCTTACTGAGCAATGTGTTGGTTCTACTTATCAAGAGTTCTTGTGGCATTTTATTCATTAATCTTTGAATTGATTTTACTTATTAAGAGTCATTCTTGTGGCATATTAATTATTTAAATCTTCATTCTGATTACCTTGTTTGACATTCAAGTATTGAATATAGGTCAAGTAAGGAGGATTTGTTGAGAGTTTTAGGATTTTGAATATTGATGTATATGTGAGACTGTTTATTACGTTAGTCGATCCTGAGTTCTGGATTAACAAAGGCACACAATATGTCTGCAGGGTACTCCAAGCTAACTCACGCTCATAAGGATCTCTAGAAATATCTTTATTTAGATTGTTGTAATATCGTCCGGTCTAGTTAACAAATTGTGTTAATCCAAGTTTTTTTTTTTCATTTTAGCCAAAAAAAAAAATTAGTTGTAGAGATTAAAAAAAGTACTCCTTAGTCGATGGACATGCATTATGGTATTGATAATCATTTAGTGATAAATTGATAGCTACTAATGTAATTTGATAGTGATTAGTGACAATCTCATGATGACAGATAAACAAATAATACATATTAGCATTATTTTCACAAGTTGCAACATGATGATTACAACTGACAAAGATGATAAAATTGGATCTATTGAGTATGAGTTACCGAGATTAAATGTTTCCTAACTAAGTTCTTTGAGACTTAATATGGTTAATGAGAAAAATATATTTTTTTCAATTGGTTATATGAGATTATAACTATCATAATAAGAGAATCTAAAAAATTTGCAACAAAGTTTATTTGGGAACTATAGCGGGTTCCGTATAAACTAGTGTTTAAAGGTTGCAAAATATATACATATATATATATATATATGTATATGTATGTGGGAGAAGTAATTTTAATAGCTTAGCCTTGTTGAAAGTTTATCATTTGAGCATGAGAGAGTGCGGTAACAATACAGAAACCATTGGAAACTTACATATCCTGACAACATGGAAATATCTCATTGAAGACGAGCAAAAAGAGTAATACTGATGCTGGTACTTTGGGAGATTCGTAGTGAACTGGTAGAAGACATTAATGCAAAAGTGAAGAAAAGGATACATGGATTTAGTTAGTTGTTGTAAACAAATATAATTTGGATTAATGAGTCACCTAATGGAATTTCTCCTTAGCTTTGAGATCAATTGATTTTTAAGATTGAAGAGATAAAATTCCAGGCTAGTCTTTTTATTTTATCCAACATACTAGACGTTACACGACTAATTAAATTACTAACTCTAATTGGACTAGCCTTTATTAAATTACTTTTATCGTTATATTAACGTTTGAAGAAATAGTAAAGGATTAATGTATAAACTATTACAAAGAAAATTGGAGATTGGATAAAATAGTAAAGGATTCACCTGTCCTTAGGACATGATGGTTTTTTTTTTTTTTTTTTTTTTTAGGATTTCTCTTTTAAGTGTAATATTTTGAGAGACTTTTCTTCTTCTCTTCTACTCTACAGCTTGTTCGCTTTAAACTTTTAAGAAGAGTTCCTGAAAATATGAAGAATTATAATGTTAGAAAGATCCTGGTTTAGGTCCTTTTTTCTAAACGAAAGAAACAAAATATTCACCTTGTATGCTGGAGAGAATGGACTAAATAAGGCAAAAAAAAAATTACGAAAGGGAATTCTCTCTTGTTTTTTCGTGAAAACTAGAGGAAGAAGAGAAAAAGATAAAAGCATTTTTTTTTTCCCCTTAAAATTGTCTTGAAAAAGATTCTGCCATGATTAAGATTTTGCCTCAATTTTTTTATTCAAGAAATAAAACATATACGTTATATAAATGAGATAATATCTCGGTCAAACAAGTGAGAGAGAAATCTCTATTGTTTCTCTTTGTTAAAACCTAAGATATAAAAAATAAAAATAAAAAAAGTCATTTTTCTCTTGAAATTCTCTTCAAGTTTTGGACGTTGAATCCTAAAAAAGCATACATGATA
The DNA here is from genome assembly GCF_054855325.1 of Carica papaya. Taxonomy (NCBI): domain Eukaryota; kingdom Viridiplantae; phylum Streptophyta; class Magnoliopsida; order Brassicales; family Caricaceae; genus Carica; species Carica papaya. The sequence continues at coordinate 16,327,574 of NC_142314.1, forward strand.
TCAAACTAATACGATAAAAGTTACAAGTTAATCATTTTTTAAGTTTTCATTATGTCTACCCTATTGCTTGCATTTACATAATAGGTAAATTAAATCTAATTCTCGTATGATCGAGATTGATTTATACGAAAGTAGATAATGTCATGTTATTTATAAATTGATTTATTTTTAGAATATAATAAGATTAAAAACAATTTATTTTTTTAGTAAAGTCTTTCTAAGATTTTTTTTTATGTACTGTCTGATTTAATTTACTCGATAATTAATTTATTTATTAAATTAATAAATCAGACTTATATTTAAAAATTGAAATCATTCATCTAAATTTAATACATGATATTATTAGTATATAATCAATCACCATAATAAAAATGTTATATCATTATGTTTTTCACACATAAAACTAATATATATATATATGTAATAGAAAAATATTGTTAATAATAACAATCCATAAACCTTATAATAATTTGGTGACCACATAAAGTACAACTGTAATTGTTATATATTTCATTAACAAATTTTTTCCTGATTTTCCCAAAATTTAACTAAAAAAGTAAGTTAAATACAAGAATATTGATGTTGACCAAATCATTTTTTTATTGAACAACTTTAGTCTCCAAGTTCCTCATGATCATCTTGGCATTTGTTTTTTGCTTTTTGCTTCATTTGCTTTTATTTTTCCCTTTTTACAGTTATAATTCTAGAAAACTTGTTTCATCTTTAACAGAGAATTCAAATAATCAGAATGCTCAGAAGAAAAAGAAAAGCTTGAAAATGTATTCAAGAAGTAACAAATACAATTTCTCTCTACAGAAAACCAGTTCCTCTTTCCAACACCCCCAAGCAAAACAAAAACCCAGAAAAATAAACATTAAATGGACAAAACTTTGAATCCATGTTATCACCACTTCAGTTGTTCTTGGCAGCTGCAGCCTGCTTTGCACCAACAGAAAAGAACTCAGTTATAACCTCGAGGGGCATACCCTTTGTTTCCGGGACTTTCAAATAGACAAAAACCCACGATATAACGCACACAACTGCATACATGCCAAAAACACCAGCAAGACCAACAGATTTCAGCATCACAGGGAGTGTATAGGTGACGATAATATCACATATCCAAAATGTCAGGGCACATATTGCAATGCATATTCCACGAACTCTGGTAGGAAATATCTCAGCGCAGAGTATGTTTGGAATCGGCCCAAACCCCATCACAAAGAAACAGAAGTAAAGCACAACGCTCACAGTTGATATTCCTGCATGTAACACATTCCCTAAATGGATCGAACTGCCAATCACTAAGACCAAAAGTGATGCTATCAACACAGGGATTGTCCACAGCAACAAAGTCCTGCAATAATATATATATATTAATTAGAGACAAGAATTTGGCATATCATGGATTTTCAGCTTTGAGCTGGGCAATATTAACTTCAACCTTACTGCAAAGCGTACTTCAAGAAAAAAAAAATTCAATAACAAAAGAACCTCCATCAATATCAATCGTGTCATACAATTTACACACTAGTTTCCTGCAAAAGAGTTATTTGGTAATGTTAAGAATAGTTATTTAATTAATGTATATTTTGTTAAATATTACAACCCTATATACATATTTTCTAGAACAGAAAAAAAAAAAAAAAGATAATTAATTACAAACATTACAACTTTACCATTTAACTTGATTTGCTTCCTCTCTCTAACACTTCAATTTATGTTCTCTTTAACATCCTGAATATACTTCCAATTATACCATCAATATACATGTCTAAGAAAGACATAACATCCATTAAATTCCAAGTCTCAGGCTTCACATTCAAAACTGCTTCCTCATTTAAAGCTTAAACAAGTTATCACATGCACCAATAGACCATATCATCACAGACTTGTCTGAAGTTACCAACAATGAATGAGAAACCTCAGATAAATCAGATATTCTCCTCAACTACTTTAAACAAACCAGTTAGAAGTATACATTTCTTCTACATTCCTATCAGTACTAAAAGGTAAAAACTGAGCAAAAGTAACGTTTGCCAGTGAGCAAAGGAATAATTCTTAGTCATCCATTTTGTTTTAACACAAAAATACTGAGGGATGCTAGACGCTAGTTTAAATATAACAACAGCTTAATTCACTTATTTTCTCAATCTTTTACTAGTTAACAGAGATCTAACACATGATTAAAATTTTATTTTAGTTTTTATCATCATTTAAAATTAACATAAAAAAGGAATACTTGGATTGGATCTCCAAGATGAGCTCAAGAGATGTAGAAGTTTGGAAAAGAGTCATCTTAGGACTTTATTTATCAAAAGCATTTCACAAGCTCCGATTATAACTTAGATGGCCTCATATCACTTGAGACATGCTTGCTAAGATTAAAAATAGAAGAAAAACATGGGACAGTTTTTGGTACAGTAAATTCAGTTGGTTTATCAAATTTGATCAACCCTGAGAACCCACTAGATACCATGCAGCTCAATCAGCTGCAGCAGCTGAGCTCCCCATTTATCTTGTCAGAGAATCTACTATATGTAACTAGACTAAAAGGGTATTAAGGTAAAATACATTTTATGTAATAATTGTTTATTAAAGGGTATTAAAGGATATTAAGTCCTTAAAGTCTATATAGTTTAATAATGATATGTCTATTGCACTTGGTAAGAGTAATAGAAAATACATTAGACATTCTCTTTATCCTATCTCACAGATTGTATTGTCTGATAAGTGTTCATATTTCTTACAAGTTTGAATACTAAATCTATCCCTAACACCGTCTTTGAGACATTCTCTTGTGAGAAATGAAAAAAATACTACAAATGTGAAAATGCAGACATTAGAGAAAAATCAAATGATGGATCTAAGCAAAGGAAATAAACCTATCGAATGCAAATGGACGTTCACAATCAAATACAAGGTAGATTAGAGAATTAAGAGGTATAAGAAAGACTGGTGGCAAAAATTTATAACAGACTTATGAGATAAATTACTAAGAAAAATTTGCACCAAAGCCAAGATGAACACAGTGCACGTCTTGTTATTTATAACTGTTCATTTTGATTGACAACTATAATAATTCGATATAAAAAATGAGTTTTCACATGAAAATTTGGAAGAAAAAAATTTACATGGAGATTCTGCCAGATTTTGCCAAAAAAAAAAGGACCAAATAAAGTTTGTAGACTAAAGAAATTTTATGAACTTAAGCAATCTCCTAGAATATGATTTAGTAGATCTGCAAGAGTGATGATAGACTTAGGATATAAGGAGGCTCAAGGTGACCACACACCATTTATCAAGCACTCCGAGATAATGGAAGTTGTACTTCTAATATATGTTGATGACATTATTGTAACAAGAGATTATAAAAAAAAAAATTAATACTAAAGCAATGTTTGGCAATTCGAAATCAATGAGCTACATAAGTTGAAATATTTTCTTAAAACTAAAGTTAGCCGCTCAAAATTCAGAATCTTTATATGTTTGTATAAATATATTCATAACTTGTTAAGAGATATTGAAAAACTAGCATGTAAACCAACTAGTACTCCTCTTGATCTCAATCATAAGTTGGGAGTGGCAGAAGAAGATACACCAGTAGATTAGGATGTATCAGAAATCAATTGAAAGAATGATACACTTGTCTTACACAAGACCAAACATTAGATATATAGCAAGTGTTATAAGTCAGTTTATGCACAGTCCTAAAAAGTGCACTTACAGGCAGCCCACAAAGTTCTACATTACCTAAAAGGGTCACCAGGGAAAAAGATCTTGTTCAGAAAGAGTGACAAGTTGCTCTTAAAAACCTATATGGATGCAGATTATGCAAGATAAGTGGTGGATAGAGGTTATTGTATCTTCTTTGGGGGTAACCTAGTTACTTAGAGAAGTAAGAAGTAAAATAATAGTTGTAAGAAGTTCAGAATCAAAGTTTTGACCAATAGCTCAATGATATGTGAATTACTATGGTCAAAAAGAAACTTAGGAAATCTAAAAAATCAGGTGGGAGAAATCTATGCACATATCTTGTGATTAAAAATTAGTTATAAGCATTGCATACAATCCGATACAATATGATAGGACCAAACATATTGAGGTCGACGGACAATTTATTAAAGAAAAACTCGTCCGGAATCTAATATGTACTATATACATGTCTACAAGTTTACAGCTAGATAATGTATTGACCGGAGACTTGTGCAGTCTAGCACTCCAAACTATCACTAGAAAGTTGGGGATGGACAATATCTATTGCCCAGGTTGAAAGAGAGTGCATTGTATGTAAATTAAGTTAAAAGGCATTATAGTAAAATACACCCCATATAATTAACTGTTTATTTCCTTTTTCTATTATAGAAAACATATATATATAGGATTGTGATATCAAATAAACACATGTTCAACCATTCTTTTCACATCTAAGCTCCAGAACCCAAATAATTCTGCTGACGTAGCTCTACTCCCCAAAGAGATAGGCAGTAAAAGCCCCAAAAAAAGAGAAGTGCGGAGAGGAGGGGGAAGAGGGGGGGGGGGGGGCGGCGGCGCACAGGCACATCCAAAACAAGCACAGTCACTATATCAAAGGGGAATATTAAAGACAAAAATAAAGTTACCTTCTTCCAGAAATATCCATGAGCCTCATGGCAACAGCTATGCTTGGGAGCATCATCAAAGTTGTCAGGGCACTGATAAGCAGAGATGCAGAAGCAGCACTTATGCCCATGTTTGAAAGAAGAACACCTACACCCGCCTGCTCGAGGATTTGGGGAGTGTAGTACAGAACCCCATTTATACCAGAGAACTGTACCATTGGAAATACAAGCAACTCATTCAATTAAAAAGTCATGTATATATATATATATATTTTCCTCAAAAGAGACAGGAAAACTGAAAGAATTCTTTTGAAAAAGTGGTTCAGGTTGGAGAGCTTAGTTGGCTTTGGAGATATGCACGTCTAGCAGTATATCCTGTATCCAACAAAGAAGCTGCCAGAAGTGAACATTGGAAAACCAAGTTCACCATCCAAAAATTTAGTTTCAGCGGGCTTAATTTTTTTCAAATAGGAAGCTGTGTACAACTTCTCACCACCTGGTGGACAAGAAGAGAAGAGAACAGGCTAACAGGCTCGCAGCAAGTTGTTATTGTTTTTTTTTCTTTTTTGTTGGATGGAAACAAGTTGTCCTAGTTTTAACTTTTGAAAATACTCAAAGTAGAATTATATATATTACCTGCTGAAGTATCTGAATTCCCACCCCAACAAGTAAGGCATGCTTCACTCCTGGTTCAAAAAGGTCAGTCCAACTAGGTCCTTTCACTGCAGTTTCAGATGGATGGATCATAGCTGGTCCAACTGGATGCTCACTCATAAGCTCCCTTGAAAAAAGAGCCGGTTGACTCACCAAAGCAGCAGCCTGAACAAGCTCACCACCATATGCAGAAGCATCACCAGCTACAGAAACCATAGACCCACGCCGAGATCCGGGAACACCCTCTTGGTGCAAATAAATTCTTTTAAAGCCACCTTCCTTCTTCCCATCTTGGTCTTCTCTTTCAGCCCATTTCCATGCCAGTTGCCAACCACCTCCAATCCCCATGCTGCCAACTGCTTCTCCAGTATTCCCTTGCATCTGACTGCCCTGTCTCATGGTTACAAGACTTCCCTGGGGCGCGACACCCAAGTCTTTTTCCATACTTGTTGTCTGGCGGGAGATCAATGGAGACTGCAAATTGTCATCAGAGTCACCACCTCCAGCATCAGATTGAAAATCCTCACCCTCTCTAGCAAGGCTCTCCTCATCCCATTCTTCATTTCTAGCTTGGTTCCCTCCCACGCTAAACATGCTGCCAAAATGCGGAAAAAGAGTGCTGCGCATACTGCCCCCAGTATCAGGTAGCTTCTCATGAATACTGCCAAAGAGTGTAACAAGTGGATCCATAAGACTGCTCTGGTTTGCCAGGCTGCCATGCCGAGACACAAGACTAAGAGTACTGCGTCCAGTGACAGGTCTGGCAACCCAAGTGAGGCCTTCTTCAGGTCCATACAACTTGATTTGGTCTTTATCAGTGGCTATATCCTGGTCAGCAGTTAGATCCCCAGCGGGGGCAATTACATACTCCTCTATGGTTGTTTCACCGCCAACTCCAAGTCCCTCAACCAGTAAAGCCATCTCGCCTGTTCATCATAATATAAATTAGTTGGAGAATAAGGCATGGATAAACTAGATCTTTATTTAGATGCAATGTTGTTAATGGTGCAATAAATTCAATACTAATTTTTCCTAATAATTTGTTTTAGAGTGATCAATTCTTTACTAATTTATCTTATATTTGCTATTACAATAAGAACAATAGATAAAATAAATTACAAGTACAACTATGAACATAAACATGATAAGGGTCACATTTTTACATATCATTAGGGAGTGAGTCAAATTATAATTGTTTTATCAAAATATATCAATAAAAAAAATTGTTGTCTATAAATCCATCATGTGGTAAATAGTCTTATCAAAGAGCTTGAGTATATATACTCACAAAAAGATCAAAATCCCATCACATAGGCAAATAGTTAATACCATATCAAAGAGTTTGATTATGGTAGATGCTCAAAAATGGACTAAAATATGATAAAAGATAAAGCACTGAATATATGTACATGTATATATATGTGCATATGTATCTATAAAAATTTCTTAGTTCTTTATCCTCTTTGTATAGAGTTTTGAATTTCTGCTGCTTTCCTAGTAACAAATAGATGGCATTTTCTGAGGAAGCAAAAAGATCCATTTTAACTATGACAAGTTCACAAATTTAGCTAAAAATGCTATATTATAGTGATAGTTTTCCCAGCATGGCATCAGTTCCAGCTTGATAAGTTCACAAGACTTCAAAGGTCCTCAACTAATTTCATACAAAAATATCAGCTCCTAAAGGACCTTGTTGTTTCATGAAAATCAATAAATAAAGTGATTAAAGAAATTATAAGCACTAACATCTTAAGGATCTATAAAGGACAAACAAAAGGTATGCAGAATATTAAATCAACATAGAAATGCTCTATCAAAGCTTTAGTTACAAATGTTTAAGTTTTATTTTTAATCAACTGTAATCAATTTCGAATATGATATTTTCAAGATTTGAAGAAATTGACGCTAATGTGATTAGAACATCCTGACAAAACACCACCTAACGAATAACAAAAGAAAGAAAGTGTAAGGCAGTACTTTATGATTCCGACTGGTGGATCATTTTATAGGGCGATTAACATTAAATCAGTAGGTACCTTTGCATTTTTTTTTTTCTGCCGTTCCATCTTTTCAAAATTTAAGGTAGAGAATCAGGCCTCATTGGATAGAGAGGACCCTGTGATCTTTAGAATAAAAACGTATTTTTCATTAACATCAAATTCAGACCATAATACTGTCTCCAGCCACAGCACAGGATATATACAAGAGAGGAAACAGTTAATTCTGGAATTGGAATTTCCGGAATTGTCTAAACGGCCCTTGTCTTATAACAGACTTATTTCTTACCTTAATACACACTTGGCACTCATTTTAACACACTTATATAGTTATTACACAATAAATATTAACACTAACATCCATATATAGGCAGTTACACCGGATTTTTATTTTTATTTCTTCTTTGGTAAAACTCATGGATAAAGAACTATTTTGTTCCTAACGCAATATGTAGAAAAACAAAATGAAATAAAAGAAATCCATAAAAATGGAAAATATACGACTATAATCTTAGGTTGGACTATCTCAAAAAAATAATAATTTTTCATTATATTAATGAGCGAAACTGACTTCAGTAGTCCATACAAGGATAAAGCCAAGACCATAAAATATGAACACCATAGTTTCACCATAATAAGATCCAGAATAGAGTACAAACCTCTCTTGTATACATCGTGTATGGAAGTATTGGAAACAAAAAACTGTTTCAATCAAGCCATTGTTAATGACAATAGCCTGCCTTTTCATATGGGGCATGAAGTGGACAGACTACTTAAAGCAAAAGTGTTTTGCTGTTATCTAAGTCTAATAATTTCTGATGTAAGATCTGATACACACACATGACAAAAGATAATAAAAAGGTGTACATGAAGTGGACAGACTAGTTAGGGAAAAAGAGAAAAGAAAAACGATAAGAATAATAACTTAAGGACATGCAGGGAAAAAAATATTAACTACTAACTGTCAATATGCAACTTACATGTTACCAGCTAGTAGAGAATATATAAGCACATTTGCCTCAAGAAGCAAGGAACAAAAACTAAGAGCTAAAGTCTTCACAGCAGCAATCAATCAGGGATGCACCCCTTTTTTAGGCATCTCAAATTAAGCACGAATCCAGTAAAAGTTTAGATCACCTGACGCAGAAGTCCAGAAGATTTATAGAAAGTGAATCACTATTTATGTTCTTTCCAAATTAGAAAGGATCATCTCTTATAGAAAAAACTCACCCAATTACTTGTAGAGTTACCTAAGGCTAGGAATCAAATCAAAGCATGTTAATTTGGTTATGAATTCCAAGAAAGAAAAAAAAAATTACGCAGATCCGGAGAAGAACAAACCAGAGACATCTTCACGGCCACGCAACCTCTGCAAAACCTGCTTGGCCTCAAGCATCCGCCCTTTACTCACAAGCCACCGAGGGGATTCGGGCAAGAATAAAATTGTCAATGCAAAATAGATAAGGGAAGGAATGGAAAGAACTCCAAGCATCAATCTCCAACTTGGTGAGGTCATTAATGACATGCTAAAGACCATGCAATAAGATAGAAACATTCCTCCAGAACCCGTGAATTGCGGAAGGGTATTTAGCAAACCCCTTATCTCGGGTGGAGCAGTCTCAGAAATATAAACTGGAACAAGAGTAACTGCCAAACCGATACCAAACCCGTCTAGCAGCCTTCCCAATAACAGGACATAAACATTAGGAGACCACAACATTACAAGACCACTAAGAAAATACAGAAGTGATGAGATTATCAGCATAGGGCGACGGCCTAGCCAGTCTGATATTCCTCCAGAGCATGTCGTAATTAGAGTTGCTCCAATCAGTGACATAGCCACAATTAGTCCTTCTATAGTGGGTTCACTTTCCAAATTAAATTCTCTCTTTATGTATAAAACAGCCCCTGCAGCCAAGACACGTCAAAACAATCAAGAAAGGGAACAGATATGACAATCATGTAACCTAACCTTATGAAAAACTATAGGTCGTAATCATCTACACAGATAACGAGTATCGTGTAAGCAAAATTATGCACAATCCCATAAAGCAAATTCATATTCTGAGAGAGAAATCAAATCAGGCAATCATCTAAAGCATGATACAGAACATCTATGAATCCTATGACACGAGGAATCCTATAAAGAGCAAGACATACACTCTAGGGAATTCCGAAGAGCAAAGTACCTGCAATTGTTGCATTATCCCATCCTTGCAACAAGTTACCAACAGCGGCAGCAACAGCCACAAGCACAGCTCCGCTCATATTTCCAAAAAACAAGGAGTGAAATCCAAACAACACTCAATAAAGAGCAAGCAACCTGAAAGAGAGTTTCCAGAAAATCAGAGATGAAAAAATCAGCCAATTCTCTGTCAGGTAGTTCAGAAAAAATAGGAAACAATGTGATCCCTGGTGTATCCAGGCCTACATAAGAAACAACGATAAGTAGATCCTAGATTCAATTCCATGACAACAAAAACCCACACGCCCTTATATTTAGAGAAGAAAAGAAAACAAACCCAGATGACCAAGTCCCAACAGACAAGTGGGTTGATAGTTTGTTTAGCTAGGAGAGCAAGGAAGAAGGAAGAAGAAGTAATTGTGGGCGATATGATGAGAGGTAGTGTCTGTCAGGTAGCATCAGATGCAGAAAAAGCCATTAACAGTTTGCCCTGCAAATTGCAATCACTTGGCGTCAAAAAGTGGGTCTTTTTGGGTATTCACATTTTCATTTTACAATAATGAAGATAATGAAATGCAAACACAAAAAACAATTATAAAAAATTATAGAAAAATGAAGAAAAGAAAAAGTAATGACATTCTAGTCAGATGAAGAAATAAAGCCAAAGAGAAAACAGCGGCCAGGCCAGTTACAACAGCGACACCTGCCCCTACTGCCTTTCTACAACCTGCACGTATTGCCTTCCCTTGCATCAAAATTCAAATATCATAAAAGCATGAACTTGATCTTTTTCTCTCAAAATTCAATAAATAAAAAACATATTTTTCCCTTTTTTTTTTTTTTTACAGAGGAATCATAAAATATTTTGTGGAGACAACTGGGCGAAAGAGATTCTCTGATTTGAGATCAAGAGAATATAATAATTATTAACATTTAACAACAAACAAAGCCAATAATAATGAAGAAAGTTCCAAAAAAACCAAACATTTATTTTGCAGATTGGATCTGAATTTCCCTGAAACAACTATTTTTTTGAAACTTTGAAGGTGAAGGAGACAGATTGAGAAAGAAACAGCAGGAAAAGTTTAAAGAAAATAATAATAAAATAAATTTCTAAAAAAATTGTGTACATACAACAGTAATGATATAGAAAGGTGGTGATTGTGAATTTGATTTGCCATGCCAACCGATTCAAACATCAATTATACTTGGGTCACATATACATGTACCAGGAGAAGATATTATTATTATCATCATTGTTTCTTTCTTTCCAAAACGACAAAGCTTTTTTTTTTTTTTTTATTTTATTCACATTTTTACACCTATAATTATATAATTATCATAAACTCTCTGGGTAACAAATGTTTGGATTAATATAATAATCCTTTCGCATTAAGTCTAAATCAATTTTGAAAATATACTTTTTTACTAAATTCAGAACTGTCTTTTCTTAATGTTAGTAATGAGAAGAATAGAAGTAAGTAATTATTATAATAAAAACTCAAGGGTCTATTTTTTAAGAATAATTTTAAATATTTATGGTGTATATTTTGTGAAAAAAATTTGTTAAATAATAAAAAATAAATTTATTTTAAATTTTAACTAATTTATTTTAAAATTTCTGAATTTAAAATATAATTCTCAGTTTCATGTAGGTTCTTATAGGAGATTAATTTTTTTTATCATTCTTTTAAAATTTTATAAATTTTTTTGAGTTTATGAATAAATAAAATAAACACTTTATGCTAACACTTAATTCTAACTTTGGTTTAACGTTATCATATAAATTAAAAAATATATATATAAATTTTGAAATTAAATTAAATATAATATGAATCCAGAGGGAGAGAGAGAGTGAATATTCATTCATTCACAATCAGAGCCATAACAAAAAAAGGCGGTTCTTGGGATTTACAGCCAACAAGTTAAAGAGGTGACCAAGTCCACTCTAAGTTCCTACAACTGCGGACAGGGAATCTATTTTTCTGGCTTTCATTATTTGAAAAGTTATAAATATATTTTTTGAATATATACAAGAAATGTTAAATTTTATAAATATTTATTCTTAAAAAATAAAAAAGAATATCTATAAATGAAAAGACAAAAAAAAAAAAAAAAGTTGATGTGGTTAATACCATCCATACCTTTAAAAAAAGTTTCTATTAACCATTTAAAATCTTTTCCCATTTATTTGTCTCATCAAAGTGGGCTTCTCACCTATAAATGTGATTAATATGCATAAAAAATTTTATTTTTATTTTTATTTTTTATATCATGACAAAATAAAATTTCAATATGTTTAAAAATGTTATATTATTAAGATTTAAAAAATGAGATAAAAAATATTGTATAATTTGTTGCTCGATATTCACATTGTCGCCATAAAAAAAATTACGGATGTGTTTTTTCTAATTTTTTTCTTTTATTGCTGGTATGCCTTATATGCAAAAAAATCATATATTTTTTTTAAGTAGCAAATAGATCATTCGATGGCCATTAAATATTTACCCATATATAACATTTACATAAGTTCTTATTAAATAAAACAAGAGTTTTTATCATCATGGTGTTCTTGTGTCAAACGGTGAAACCGAATGCACATAATCAATTCCCTTGATAGGCACAGGGGGCAGACGGGAAAGATAGTGGAAGTGTGCGTATATGTGTATCATGTGTGTATATATGTATATTTGCCCAAACGACGTTGTTTTGTTTTAAGATTTTTGGATAAGGCATAAATAAGAACATGATGCTCTATACACTTGTTTTTCTTATGCGAAAACAAAAAAGAACTCAGCTGATGTAAGATTAGGTTTTCCCTCTCAGTTATTCTGCGTTCAGGTAAGGTTTTTACTTGTTTTTTCTTCGGATTTCATGCTAGATTTTTTATATTAAAGGTAGAAACTTGTTATGGTATAAGACCTAAGCATGAAAATCGAAAACTTTATCTCGAATGCAGCCCATCTTCCTGAATCTGTTAGCGAAAGAACCTCTGACCCTTTGAAACTTAGTAGCCCTTTCTATATAGGGACTAACGAAAACTCAAAAGCCTTATTTGTCACCCAAATGCTAGATTCCAACAACTATCACTATTGGGCTAAGCCAATGACAAGAGCCCTTAGTATTAAGAACAAATTAGGGTTCATTTATGGGAATATTAAAGAGCCCATAGATCCTAACAACCCCTTAATGGAACATTGACCGCATTGTAATGATATTATCATATCATGTATATAAAATGTAGTGTTTGTTGACATTAAAAGAAACACCTTATATGCTAAGACGACATACCAGCTCTGGAATGAGCTTGAACAGAGACTTGCTTAGCACAATGCTCCTTAGGTTTATATGGCAAAACAGTCTATAGCCAACCTAGTGCAAGAGAATGACAGCGTTAGTATATATTTTTCCAAACTTAAGGAGTTATTTGATGAACTTCTCAATTATGAAATCGTCCCTAATAGCACCTGTGGCGGTTTGAAATCACTTATTGAGCATCAGGAAATAGATTTGTCAATGAAGTTTATGATAGGATTAGATGAGAGCTATAAAAATATAAAGGTTCAAGTCCTAATGATGAAACAATTCCTAAGCCTGACCGAGGTCTATTCAATAGTCCAACATGAAGAAAAGAAAAGGGAGATCTCTTCTTACCTAGGCCCAAATAGGGTAATGGCTTTTAGTATTAAAAATTCTAACAAAGGCTCAGAAACTGGAATAAAATGGAAAGAAAAATTGTATTGCACACACTCTAAGGCTTCTGGTCACTCATTAGAGAAATGCTGGAAAGTGATTGGAAACAAGCCTACCTGCACACACTGTGGTAAGACAGGACACATTATAGACACATGCTATAAGATACATGGCTATCCCAAAGAGAGCAAGGCACGTAGAAAAAGCAAGGGAGCTGTGACAAATCAGGTTTCTATAGAAAAAGGGAATGAGACCAGTGATGTAGGAAACTGTAATGTGATAACTCAGGAACAATATGCTCAGCTCATGTCATTGTTATAATGGAACACTATAACAACCAACATGGTGCAAAGTAGGGCTTCCGTCAACACAGACAATAAGATGCATGGGTTCTCTAGTAAGTTCTCCAATTTCAAAGTATGTATTGTAGAGTTAGAGGGATTATTGATACAGGTGCTTCAGGCCATAGTGTCTGTACACCTTATTTTTATACTGAAAATATGGTTGATGCTCTATGGTTGAGTTGTTGAATAGTGAGAAGGTTTAGGTTATTGTTATGGGTACTATAAAGATATAAGAGGATTTGATCATTAATAATGTATTGTGTGTAATCACTTTTAGTTTCAATCTTTAATCGGCCCGAAGATTGACAAAGTATTCACAATGTTGTTTAATTTTCTTATCTGAGATGTGTGTGATACAAAGTCTTCATATATGGAAGACAATTGGACTGGGTAAGTAAAAACGTAGACTCCATATTTTACAGCAAAAGAGAGACACTTTTGGTAAAGGACAATAAACTATTGCAGCCATTGGAACCCAAGAGGGTGAATTAAGAACAGATTTTGAGTTGTAACATTATCGCCTAGAGCACTCTATGCTGCCTAAGATAGGTTCTTTTTTGAAATTTTCTAAGTGTAAAAAACATGATATTTGTTATATATGTCCCCTAATTAAGATGAATAAATTGTCATTCAATGTTAGTGAATACAAATATAAAAATCATTTTGATCTTATACATTTGACATTTGGGAACTTTGCAACAAGGTCTCATATGATTAAAACATAATGAAGGAGAAGGAGGTCGATATGATTTGGATAGAGAGTAGCCAGGGAAGATGAAATTGTTGCATCAGATAAAATCTAGAAGGGAATTGAGCGGCTTCAGAGCTAGAAAAAGGCATTAGAATGAAGTGAATTAAAAACGTTTCTATTAGAATAGATAATAGAGCAGAAGAGAAAAATGAATGGTGATGATTCTCGACCTCTCAAAAAGTTGTGTGATTTTTCTTCCTCATCAGTTCCAAAAGTATAAAATAAATATGAGATCGACAACATCATAAATGAGTGCCATAAGTTGGAATTACCTAGGTAATTCATATTGTATAGTGATTGTATCGTAAAGTTCCTCCCAACCTTAATTTTCTTGTTAGAGAAGAAGAAGTTAGGGGAAGAGATAGAGGTTGCTAATGAGATATTGTAGTATCATAAAGGATGTTATGTGCAATATATGGTGACATGAGAAAATAGAATAGGTAGGTTGACTATTTTATGGAATGAGGAGATGGAGTTTGCCATTAACTCACAATCAAATCATCACATAGATTTGATAATAGAGGATCATGAGGAGGCAACTTGGAGATTTTCTAGGATCATGGCTTAAGAGAAACACATCAAACATGAGAGTTGATTATGTTGTTTCAAAATCCTTAAAATCCACCTTAAACTATAAAAAGATTTTCATAAGATACTTGTATAAAATGAGAAGGTGCGCATAAGGGTGAATTTGCCTTTTATTCAATAATTATGTGACCTTATACAAGGATATGATATTTTAGGATTTAAGGTTTAAGGTTTAAGATTTAAAGTGATGGAAATAAACTATAGAATAAGAGGTTGGTAGTGATGCAAAAATGTAAAACTAAAAATAATTAGAGATATACATTGAAAAAAATATATAAAACTTCTATTCAATCAAAATAGGATGTCGTTACACAACAATACATAACCTATATATAGGCAGTGAAAATTGCCTATTAATTTCCCTCTATAAAACCACATATTTATTCTATTTAATCACTATTTAATTTTTCGTTAATTTAATTTAATTTTCTTATAACTGCTAATTTTTAATTTTTAATCATAATTGATAATTTATAATTTTCATAGAAGATTAATTCTAACATAATTTTGAATCATTTATTCAACATAAAATTTATGATGACAACACAAATAGAAGAGTTAGGTGGATTATTTTATGGAATGAAGAGATGGAAGTTGTCGTTAACTCACAATTTGACTGTCACATAGATTTGAGAATATAGGATATAAGGGGGGTAGCTTTGAGATTTTCTCATTTCATGGCTAGAGAGAAGCACATCAAACATGAGACTTAATCATATAGCTTTAAAATCCTCAAAATCCACCTTAGATTGTAAAGGGATTTTAATAAGATACTTGCGCAAAATGAGAATGTGGGATTAGGGGGTAAATTTGCATTTTGTTCAAAAATTATGTGATCTTATACTATGATGTAATATTTTTTATGTGGGCTATAGAGGCTACAAATTTACTTGGATAAATGGTCGACAAAGAGATTAACTAATCCAAGAGAGTTAAATCATTTTCTCATTTCCAACTTTGTATATGTTCTCCCATGTATTAGTGCAACATTTATCATCCACGGATTAAAATCATGCCCAAATCTTACTCAAAATATATGATGATCAATTCCAACGAACTCAAATTTTAGAGGATTTTGCTTTTAGTCTTTTTGGCTAAAAGAGCAATCATGCAGGGACCAAGTAAAATTTGCTCATAAACAAAGAGGTAGGTTGGGAATGCATGGTCTGGATTATAAATTAAGGGGTATTGCAGAATCACTGAGAAGATGGGAAAAGACTAAAATAAGCAATGTAAGAGTCATATTGCCATACTTGAAACTAGGTCACAAGAGTTACGTAACAAAACAAGCCAGGGCAAAGTAAAGGATATTGAAAGGATAGTGGAAATTGAGTTACACAATTGTATAGAAAAGAAGAAATGATGTGGGCTTAATAATCAAGAGTTAGGTGGCAAAAATTGGGTAAGCTCCAAATTTTTCTTTGCGAGAGCGTCACTAATAAAGCAACAAAAGATTAGAAGTAGTATAAATCGAATGGGTGATCAATCCTGAACAAAATTGAGAATATATTTTATAACCACTCCAACTCTATCTTTGAGGTTGTTGAGAGACTATATATAGAGCTAGCTTTAGACTGTTGCAAAATCCAAGGTTACCATTGAAATGAATTTTAAGCTAAAATACCTTAAATTGAGGTAGAAGTAGTTGCTCCAAATTAAATGCACTCTATCAAGGCACCTATACCTAATGGTATGTCTCTAGGGATGATAAAAAAATTGTGACTTGCTAATATCATCTACTTTTGTAAGATTGTTGCGAGTTTTAATCGAAACCGAATTGAACTTGGCAAGTTAAAGTGGGATTTTTGAATTTGTCCAATCGAAACGAGATAAATTTGGCTTTGTATGGTGAAGACCCGTCCAAATCCAATCCGCTACTTTTTATTAATTAAAAATAAACAAGTATATATAAATAATAAAATAGTAATAAAGATATAAAAAAAATTCTAAAAAAAAAACCTCCCTTCCATACAGTTGCCTCTTTCATCTTATTTCCTTCATTTTTTCATTCGTCTTTTTTCCTTCATTTTCTTCTTTCATCTTCACCTTTTCCCTTCACATTCTCGCTTCATCTTTTTGCTTCATCTTCATCTTTACACTCCAACCATCCAATGGTGATACTTTAAGCATCTTTGCCATCGTAAATCATAGGGCTGTCACCTTTTTTGCAACTTCACACTCCAGTGCCACTCAAAAGTGACACTGTAAACATGTTCAATTTCTGATAGACTATGCTGCAGTCAAAGAATCCCTGTAAGCAACCTGAAATATCTGAGTTGTTATACACTCAAGTAAAGCAGTTGAAGAAGTAATCTGCAAAACAGTCTGCAACCAACAAAACAGACCCAGAAGCAGTTTAGGAAGATCCCGTGATCTGCTCCTTCTCTTATCCACTTGCATTTCTGAATTTCTTTATAATTCTATGCATCTTTTATGTTAATCTAGTACCTTAGAAGTAAGAAGATATCGTTGTAGCAAGCTTTATTTAAAGCACTTTAATTCAGCAATAAAGACATGAATAATTTCCAGAAAAAAATCTTTGTATTTTCTCACCATAAGCAGAAACTATCTCAGGTTATTTTACAGCTTTGATTGAGACCTATAATTGGTATCAGAGCCAGGTTCAAAATGACCACCAATAAGGAACACATTGAAAATCTTGAAACCGGCCTCAGAGGATTGTAGGACAACTTTAACTGCATGGAGCTCGAATTCACCGACAAGATGCAATTAATTGAGGAGAACCTCAAGTGACTGTCCGACACAATTGCTTCCAATCGGGAAGCATCTAGCAACCACCACGTAAGCCGCCCAAGCCCGCCGCCCCTGTATCGCAAAGAGAGATCCAATAGGGACGAAGGGAGAACCTTCTATTCCAGAGTAACCAAATTGAAATTTTCGTCATTTGCCAGTGTCAACCCCACTGAGTGGCTCAACTGCGCGAGATAAAATTTTGACTTCCAAGCAACTGTACCACAACACTGGGTTGCCTTGGCGTCATTCCACCTTGAAGGAGAAGACAACTACTAGTGGTAATGGCTAAGCAAGAGTTATAAGGAAGAAGGTCGGGTAATAGGTTGGGCCACGTTTGAAAAAGAATTATGGGCTAGGTTTGGCCCAACCGAATTTGAAGACTTTAACGAAGCCCTTCCGCGCATCAAACAGACTGGGGCCACTAAGGGAATATCGGAAGGACTTTGAGCGCCTGGGTAACCGAGTCCACCGGTGGACCCAAAAGGCCTTAATTAGGACCTTCATTGGTCGGCTTAAGCTTGAACTCGCAGATGGCATTTGCATGTTCCAGCCCAAAACCTTGAAGGATGAGATCGGCCTGGCTTGAATGAGAGATGAAAAAATGGACCGGCAGTGCAGAATGAACCAGCCTGGGAGAAATTTGTTCGGTCTGATCGTGAGCAACTCAACCGGTCCGAGTTTCCCACCTGCCTCAACTCAGTTAAACCTAATCGCCACCAACGCCGCGAGGCGCCTTCCTTGGGAGGAGATGCAACGACGAAGAATGCAAAGCCTCTGTTTTAACTATAAACGAGAAATTTACGACGAGTCGTCATTGCCGTAAACCGCAGCTTCTCTTACTTGAGGGTGAAGGCACAAAAGAGGACCGGGAGAGTTTCATCGACCCAAAAATTTCCCTCCATGCCCTCATTGAATGGACTACCCCCCGAACCATGAAAGTTTTGGTCACGATCCAACGCCAGAAGCTAGTCGCACTCATTGACAGTGGGTCGACTCACAACTTCATTATCGATTGAATCGTGAGGCGCTTACGACTTACGATCATTCCAACCCAGCCATTTGATGTGAAGGTTACAAATGACAAACCTTTGAATTGCAAAGGACAATTTGAATATGTCCCAATCATCATTCAAGGTATTCCGTTCATTCTGACTATGTATTCCCTTCCACTAATGGGACTTGATCTTGTGCTAGGGGTACAATGGCTGAAAGGATTGGGTACTGTAGCCTACGATTGGAAGAAGTCAGCAATGGAGCTTCAATGGCAAAACCAACCAAGGGTGCTCTATGGCCTTGGATCACCTCCCCCCGTAGGTCGCTTTAGTGGAGGAAAGCAGTCGGGCTATTCCCAACCAACACTCCATGTATGCTATCTGTTTCATAAAAGATCATGAGGTCTCGCCACCAAAGGACAGAAAGAAATTACAGGAAATATGGAAGGAATTTTCTGAATTATTCCAGGAACCAGAATAGCTGCTACCCAATCTGTCTGATGGCACCGAACACCAAATTCCTCTCAAAGATGGCACCGAACCAATCTGTCTGATCATATTGCTACGTGTATTTCCAGAAGGCAGAGATAGAGAAACAAGTGAATGAAATGCTCCGCTCCGGGCTCATTCGCCCAAGCACCAGATCCTTCTCCTCTCCTGTTCTCTTAGTCAGAAAAAAAGATGGGACATGATAGTTTTGCACAGATTACCGCACCCTTAATGCTGTCACCATCAAGGATCATTTCCCCATTCCCACGGTGGAAGATATGCTTGATGAATTAAACTGAGCAGCTTATTTTACAAAACTAGACCTCACTGCAGGCTACCATCAAGTCCAAGTGCAACCATCAGACATCCACAAGACAGCCTTCTGGACACACAACGGCCACTAGAATATCTGGTCATTCCCTTTGGACTATGTAATGCACCCTCTACATTCTAAGCTGTAATGAATTCTATTTTTCGTCCATACTTACGAAAATTTGTATTAGTCTTCTTTGACGACATTTTGGTGTATAGCCCCAACTGGGAGACTCACTTATTACATGTCAGGAAAGTCTTTGAAATATTGAGGCAACATCAGTTCTTTATCAAGCAAAAAATATGTGTCTTCGGCAGTCAGGAACTGGAATATGTAAGCCATATTGTGACACTTGAGGGAGTAAAAGTGGATCAAGGGAAAATTCAAGCAATGCTCAATTGGCCAAAACCCGCAACATCACCGAACTATGGGAATTCTTGGGCCTTATCGGTTACTACCACAAGTTTGTGCAAAATTATGGGCTCATAGCCAGGCCCTTGACAAACCTGGTCAAGAAAGGATCCTTTTAATGGGAAAAGGGGTTGAGACAGCATTCACAGAACTCAAAAAAGCCATGACCTCCACACCTACTTTGGCACTTCCAGATTTCAATGAGCCATTCACCATTGATGTCGATGCCTTTGGGAACGGGCCATGCTCACCCAACATGGCAAGCCTATTACCTATATGAATCGAGCCTTAGGTACCTCCAAACTATCCTGATCTACCTATACCAAGGAAATATTGGTCGTATTCGTAGCAGTTCAAAACTGGCAGCCCTACCTCTTGGGACAGAAATTCTTCATCAAGACCGATCAATGAAGCTTTAAGTACCTGATGGATCAAAAAATCACCACTCCATAACAGCAAAAATGGGTCTCCAAACTATTTGGATACAATTATGAGATATTATACAAGTAAGGAAAAGACAACTTGGCCGTCGACGCACTATCACAACAAGCTAATGGGTCTGCACTTGATATCCTGTTTACAGCCAACACGTCATTATGGGATTAAATTAGGGAAACAGTTAAGAGTAACCCATACATGCAAAAATTAGAGAAACTTGCCAGAGATCACCCGAGGTGTCCATATACAAAAAAAATGGCCTAATATACTACAAACAACGAATCTCTACTTAAGTCCGACATTGTTCAACAATTGTTACAAGCCTACCACAACTCCCAAATGGGGGGCCACTCAGGGGTATTTCGCACTTACAAGTGACTGGTTCAATAGTTTTTTTGGCCCGCCATGCACCAATCTATTCAAGAATATGTATCCGCTTGTGACATATGCCAACGAGTCAAGTCAGAAACATTATCACCAGTAGGATTGCTACAGTCGCTCCCTATTCCATGCTAAGTTTGGGAGGACATAACAATGGATTTCATCAAAGGATTGTCACCATCTCAAGGTAAAAATACGATCTTGGTAGTCGTAGATTGTCTCAGCAAGTTTGCTCATTTTTTGGCTCTCGCACATCCCTATACCGCCAGGGTAGTTACCGAAAAATTTGTGGAAGGCATAGTCAAGCTCTACGGTATGTCACGATCCATCATAAGTGACCGAGATCTCATCTTCATTAGTCATTTTTGGAAGGAGTTCTTCAAAATGTCAGGCACTGAATTAAAAATGATTTTCGCATATCACTCACAAACCGATAGGAAATCGAAAGTTGTCAATTAATGTGTGGAATAATATTTACGATGTCTCACTCACCAATGACCAAATAGATGGCAACTCTTTCTACCATGGGCAGAATTCTGGTACAACACCACTTACCACTCCTCAATCGGCATGACTCCCTTTCAAGCTTTATATGGACGACCCTGACCCACTATGCCACATTACATTGAGGGAACAACGGTAGTAAACGAAGTTGATCAGCAACTCACAGTTAGAAACGACCTATTCAATCAATTAAAAGCTAACTTATACACAGCCAATAATCGGATGCAATAAACCGTAAATGCCTCTAGGTGTCATATAGGGTTCCAAGAGGCGAATGGGTCTTTCTTTGATTACAACCATATAGGCAACAAACTGTTTTCAAATGAGCACTGTAGACACTTGCATGTCATTTCTTTAGCCCATATCAGATTGAAGAAAAAATCAGTCGAGTCGCCTATCGACTCCAGCTCCCTTCCACATCCTGCATCCACCCGATATTCCATGTGTTCCTGCTAAAAAAGAAAATTGGCGAGTCCACCACTGCCACCACCAACCTGCCTAAACCAATGAAGAAAGCAATATCATGCTCCACTCATAGGAAATTTTGGACACCCACTGGATCAAAAAAGGATCCCAATTTGTTGAAGAAAGCTTAGTGAAATGGAAGGCCTTAGCTGTTGAAGACGCCACCTGGGAAAATGTTAAAGAATTGAGGGACTGATTCATCAACCTTGAGGACAAAGTTCCTCTTCAAGCAGGGAGTGATGATAGACCCCGACGCAATCAAAGAATCCCTGTAAGCAACCCAAAATATCTGGGTTGTTATACACCCAAGTAAAGCAGTTGAAAAAATAATTTACAAAACAGTCCGCAACCAATAAAACAGACCCAGAAGTAGTCTAGGAAGATCCTGTGATCTGCTCCTTCTCTTATCCACTTGTATTTCTAAATTTTTTTTATAATTATCTGCAACTTTTATGTTAATCTAGTATCTTAGAAGTAGAAAGATATCGTTATAGCAAGCTATATTTAAAGCACTTCAATTTAGCAATAAAGACATGAACAATTTCTAGAAAAATTTTGGTATTTTCTCACCACAAACAGAAACTATCTCAGGTTATTTTACAGTTTTGATTGGGACCTATCAACTTTCTAAATCTTAGCTTGCCAAAATCAGGACAAAAACGATGCAAGTTTCATTGAAAACTCACGAGGTAGAAAAAAAAAAAAAAAAAAAATTTCCATAAACACACATCGGGTTCAAGGTATTTGAGACAATATATTATGTAATAAAGGTGAGTTCAATTTTTGTAAAACTCATCATGTTGCCATTACTATATGTCCATTATTCTTTATTAAGAATTTTGGAGCATTGTCAAAAACTATATAAGTCTGTGTTGGGTATTTTAAATGATAAAATATCTCAACAGAGCATAACTATATACACATCATATTAGTTCCAAAAATTAAACAATTAAAATATTCTACTGATTTTATACCTTTAACTCTATGTGATGTGACAATGACAATAGTTACCAAAAAAAGAGAGTCGTCATTTTATCCATTTGATGTGAGATCGAAAACCAAAATATGCACTAATCAAGTCCAAAGAAATTGTGTTCAAAAAATGATCTGAGTAAGGTGTAAGGCACTCATTCAATGGTGCAGGTTCCTTAAGTTTCACTTAAAAATTTTTATTGAAGAGTTAAAAAAAATCTAACTAAATACAAACAAGAAAAGAAAAATAAAAAAACACTCAAGATATATAATCTCTTGAATCAAAACGAGGATCTCCAAAAGGTGTGTAGTTGTGTGCATTATAATCAAACCCTTTAATCTTAACAATCTCTACCTTTGTCTTTCCAAATCCTTCTTAAATATCATTCTATAGTTTTCACATTATAACCAAAAAATTTTGTTGTTAATAGTTTTTCACATCGAAATCTTAACACTATATTTTAATCGAATAGAAAAACTATGTAGCAACAAAATTTTTTGTAGACCTTCAAACTAATCAAATGAAACATGATTGTTAGCAGTAGAATGAAAGCAAGAAATAAAAATGGCACTAGTAGCCTAAACTAAAATCACTCTTCTTCCTTCCATCTCTGCAACCCTTCTACTTTCTCTCTCTCTTCTCCCTCGGGTAACTATCTGTTCTTTCTCGCTCCTAAAACCCAAGGTCTCTCAATTTATTCCTCCATTTTTACCTTCCTTTTGCCTTCCATTCGAAGTCGAAGAAGCCTACTCTTATATCTGCAGCTTTCTCTCTCTTCTTCTTTACCCGAAACCCGATCTGCTTTTCCGTTTCTTCCTTATCCGAACCAGCTCAGACGCATGCTTGTTTGATCGTCCTTCTCTGTGTCTCTCTACCCAGCGACTTCTGTGTCTCTTCCCCCTTCTGTCGTTCAGGAGCCAGGAGAAAACAAAGCTTCTAAAACGGCACCGTTTG
Organism: Carica papaya; assembly: GCF_054855325.1. Taxonomy (NCBI): domain Eukaryota; kingdom Viridiplantae; phylum Streptophyta; class Magnoliopsida; order Brassicales; family Caricaceae; genus Carica; species Carica papaya. The sequence continues at coordinate 16,351,061 of NC_142314.1, forward strand.
GAAGGAAGAAAGGTTGTTTACGTTGGGCTCGTTTTGGGTTAACAATTTGGACTTTAATTTGAGCTAGGCCTTTAATTTATCTGGGTTTCATTTCATTTCATTTGGGCTTTTTTTTTTTTTTTTTTTTTAAAGTTTGGAATATAAATGGGAGATGGGTTTCGAAGGTTAAAGCTAAAGACTTTGTAAGAATGGATAATAATAATAATAATAATAATTGTTGAACAAAATAAATTAAGTTAATGATTTTGAGGAATGACATAAACTTATTTTTATACTAACAATACCAACCAGAGTTTTTATGGTAAACGAATATATAGTTAAAGAACACAAGGGCATCAATAAGAAGAAAAACAAATTGAAAATAAAGTGTAAATCTCCTACAAAATCTATTCATGGTTGATTGCTCAAGATAAATATTTTATTCTTTTAACTCTTGAAAATTCCTTTAAAAAATGTGTATTTCTTGAAATTGAAATTTGATTCTAAATTAACTTTTTTATATTTTAAAATTAAAACATTCTATAAGATGAATCTTAAAGAAAATAAAATTTTTAAGAAGATGAGATTTTAAGAGTCTGCTTCCGTAGACAAACAAAAAATTGCTTTAAATAGTTCATGTGTCAAAAAGAGATGATTTAATAGAATACTTATCAAAATACATTAAAATAATAATAATAATAATACTTTAAGTGTGATTGATATGTGCTATATTTTATACCACATCAAAAATCATACAACCTTGAAGTTGAACTAAATTCATTAACATTAAGTATGTCAAACATTATGATTTCTGTACATCTTATAAATCAAAATAATTTTATTTTAGTCAATATTTTATAAAAGTTGTATTTTATAGAAGATGTAATTTTATTTCAAATCAAGTAAAGACTATGCAAACTTAAAATAAATTATTTTTTGAGATATGTGTAATCTATAAAATCCTGCCATAAAGATCTTTGATTCTTAAATAATGTGATTTTAGCTCTTTTGAATAAAAGTTATATATTTAATTTTCAAAGAGACTTTAATAGTTATATTTGACTTTCATACATTTAAGTGATTCATTTACAGTTTTTTTTTTTTAAGGGGGGAAGAGAAAAAAATCAATTCCGAAAAAATAAAAATAAAAATCTTATTCTCTTGATCTATCATTGAACTATAAGTGTATTTATCATTTGTAGATCAAAGAGAAAAATAAAAATAATTTATATATACTTTTTGAAGCACCATAAGAAAGGTTTAGAAAATTTTGGGAAGCTTAATCTTTGAGAGACCACGAGTGAAAAATAAGCTTGACACCTTGATAAACAAATAAGTAGTATTTAAGATAATGCGATTAAAAGGTGAACTTAACACCTTGGTAAATAGACGAATAGTATTTGATGGAGAACACAAGTAAAATCTGAGTTTGGCATAACATTAATAAAAAGTTAGCTTGATACCTTGATAAACAAACAAGTAGTGCATAAGTGTGAATTTGAATTATATAGTCAGACATACTTGGTAGACAAATTCTAGTGCTACTAGTCATATAAGTATATTAATGCAAGGTTTTCTGAGTTGTCAGCACCAAATAATGCTGAAAAATATATTTATGTTGAGTGATAACAAAAAGGTCAAAGTTGAGACCATTGCGACTTTTAAGTTAAACAAACAAACAAAAAAAATTAGGTGCCACTAAAACTTTAAATATCTTAGAATTTAATTCATACTAATATTTCTGGGCCAATCTCTTCAACTTCATGAAATGGTCAACAATATTTTATCTTATTCATAGACGACTACTCACGTTATGGCTTTCTATATCTAATTTATGAGAAGTCTTAATATCTAAATGTGTTGAAGGCATTCAAAGCTAAGTTGATATTCAACTCAACAAGAAAATTAAAGCCATTAAGTTTGATGATAGTTGTGAATACTACAAGAGATATGACGGATCAAGTGAACAACATCCAAAACCGCTAAATTCCAAGAGGAATACAGTATCATCCTATAATATAATACACTATACTCGATACTCTTGCACTATACTTGATACTCCTAACATGAGTGACGTTTTTACTAAACGAACAAAATGCTAGAAGATAGGGTAAGAAGTATAATTAGTCATTCTACTATATCAAATTCCATATGGGAGAAATATAAAATGTTATAGCTTATATATTGAATAAAGTGTCAACTAACATACTAATTAATACCTCTAATGAATTATGGACAAAGATAAAGGCTAATATAAAACATTTACACATTTGGATTTGTTTAGCTGAGACAAAGCCATGTAGACTAAATGAAAAAAAAAAAAAAACTTATGAGCAATTAGTTCTTATTTTGTTGATTATTTTTAATGGTTAAAGGGTTACCAGTTTTATATTTAGGTTAATTTTGAGATAGCAAATGCATGGTTCTTTAACGATTTATTTTTCTTCTTATAATTGTTATTGATAATGATTAATAACAAATAAAAAAATAAGACAATTTTGAACATCTTAACCATTCAAGATTAAGAGATTGTTCCTAAAGACCAAACTCAATAACCTCAAATGCAAATTCTAGTAAGGAGATCCGCTAGGTAAATGAACAATGCAATTCTAAATTATTATATTATATTTCTCTAAGGACATGTGTTCACACTAGAATGTTGGAATATGATCCAATCAACTTTTGCAAAGCTAAGTAAAATTCTAACTCTTAAAAAATATATCAATGTCGTGGATGAAGAGATTAAGATTATAAAAGACAATGTCATTTTCCTATTGCCTGAAGCTAGGAAGTCTACTGTTTGCAAATAGATATTTAAGATCAAGAAGGATTTGAAGATCAATTTCAAAAGATATCATACTCGTCTTATTGCGAAAAGCTTTACTCAAAAGAAAGATAATGACATATATCTCTTGGGCATATGTCATTCTAGTGGGAGTTTGTATTTCAAATGATTTTTCAATAATAGACACATTTTTTATAGTTATTTCAAGGAGAGTCTATGGTCTATTTTCACTCAGAACATTTCATTTTGATCTCACTAATGAATAAAGTTAGGCCAATTAGAAATATGCATATTAAAGATCACATTACATTTAGTTTTCATATGTGATATAAATATGGACATGGACCATAAAAAGAATGCTCAATCCAAAGGAAGAGGAAAACAAGCCCAACAATCCAAGGATATAATAGTACTTAAATCTCAATCCAAGTGGAAGATGAAATTAAACACGAAAAAGGAAGACTTTTAAAAAAACCGAGTCTCGACTGAAGAGGAAAGATTATGGCCAGCCCTAAACTTCCATTTATTTTCTCCTTAATTTTCTACAATCAATTAAAATGTTATCTATCTTAAAAAGTTTCTAAAAGTGAAAATCCCATCTAGCATAAGTAGTCAAAATCTTTTTAATTTGTATTAATTTTTCAATTAAAGCAATATTTAATTTCTACAATTAATATAGGAGATTTATTTCCTTGTATTGCACATTTTCTTACTCTGTAAATAAACATTCAATTTCTAATTGTAACTATTCAAGATTGAAATTAATAATATCATGAGTTTTATTCAAGAGATGTGTCTTCATCCTTTTGTTGAGCAATGAGTGGATCTACTTATCAAGGTAATTCCTTGTGGCCTTCTTCTATTCTTCTTTTAATCCTCTGTTTTCCAATTATCTCAGTTCTTATCATTTTTTATAGAGTTAAGTAGATAGTGTTTCATATAATCAAATTTTTTTGGTGCCTTGAACGAAATTATGTGAGTTATCAATTATGTTGGTTAATCTTGGGTTCTACATTATTAGATATCAGAGCTTTAACTCCATCTAAACCTATTATCTTTTACTTTTATACTTTTATTATTATTATTATTTTGCACCGTTTCTTTTGTTCATCTATTCAAAAGAGAGAGAGAGAGAAAGTAAGTCTCTCACATTGATCCAAACAAGAAGCAACAACTTATAGATCTCTTCACTTGTAGTCCCTGTCGAGCATCAATCTTACTACTAGTTATTTACTTTCCTTGCAATTTACACTTCCTACATCATCAAAAAAAAAAAAAAGGAAAACAAGGAAAGAAATCACGATCAAGTAACCTATTAATCGGAAAAGTATTTACCTTTTGGTGCTCAACTATTCTTCTTACTAAGATCTAAGAACCAAACTCTTCAAAGGAAAAAAAAAAATCCTTCTTTTACAATCAACGTGCATCCATATTTACACATATCATCAAGCCCCAAGGCTCCACATTTATTATAGAACGCAGTGTACAATGGGTATAAATTGGTAGGAATATCTTTTGAATTTTCTCTAGAGGTAATACCGAATTCCTGCATTTTCTATAATTGCCCCATATTTATTATAGAATGCATCATACAATGGGTATAAATTGGTAGGAACATCTTTTGTATTTCTCCTAGGGATGATACCGAATCCCTACATCTTCTGTAACTGTCTTTTCTTGTACTCTTAGTTTCTTTTATTGCTTTAAGCTTTAGTTACATAATATATCTAAGTATCTAATTCGCATCTTCGTGCTTAGCATCGTAACATAACACACTCTCTCTTCATCTATATGTTAAAACTCTTGCTTCCAATATTTATGTGGGTATTTATTCCATAGGACTCCTTACATATCTTGAACAATACTTGAAAATACTTTGATTCAAGATGGTCTGTCTAACACTCAACTTGAGGGCAAAAGACTAAGTGGTAAAAGGCAATAGTAGGCGAGCTAATTAGAGAGCAAAAGCCAAATGAGTGAAACATGAGAGACTTTGTAAGAGAGTAATTATTTCTTTTCGCTAACCTTTTTCTTGCTGGACAAAACTTAAAAATGCCTAGTGAAAATCAAAGTCTTGTCAATATGAGACCATTCATGGAGACAATGCAAGTTGAACTAACACGACTTAGTCAAGTAGTGGAAAACATGAGGAGTCAAGTAGTGGAAGGTATGAGGAGTAGACGAAGTGAAGCGAGAAACAAGATTCTTGATACTAGACGTCCTATAACTCGAATCCCCAATTATGAGGTCGAGTCTTGTAACGGTTATGAAGAAAAAAATCAAGTTAAAAGGAGAGAAGATAAGAAGAACAATAATATCAGCTCCATCAAAATAAAAATATCACCTTTTAAAGGTAGAAATGATGCGGAAGCTTATTTAGAGTGGTAAAGAAAAGTAAAGCTAGTCTTCGAATGCCACAACTATGACGAAGAAAAGAAGATTAAATTAACAGCTGTAGAATACACTGATTATGCCATAGCATGGAGAGATAAACTAATCCTCATTAGATGATGCAAACAGGAATGACTGGTCTCTACCTAGAGAGATGGTCATCATGCAAAAAAAGTTCGTACCTTCTTGTTACTATAAAAAAATGCACCAGAAATTACAACATTTAAGAAAGGGAACTATGTCCATTAAGGACTATCATAAAGATATGGAGATGACCATGATTAGGATCAATATCGAAAAAGATCTAGAAGTAAGCATGACAAGATTCTTGGGATATCTTAATAAGGAGATGTCAACATTATAGAGTTACAACACTACTTGGAACTAGAAAACATGGTGTACATAGCCATAAAAATCAAGAGACAACTCAAGTACAAATGGAGGGGCACATCATATGCCACCCTTACCTACAGCTCGAAATGGCTCAAGTTAAAAAAAAAACAAGGGAGCAGACAAGAAAAATGAAAAGTTTACACCACCTGATACGAATGATATGACACTTAACTTATCTCAAAAGCATAGTACAATTAAATACTTCATATGTCTCAAAACTGGACATATCACCTCTCAATGTTTAAATAAGAAGATCATGTTATTGAGAGATGATGGCAGAATTGATAGTGTTAGTTATTGTGAGAGCAAAGATAATGATAGTATGCTACCACTTGAGAATGTTAAGGAAAGTGTTAAATATCTAGCTTAGGGGGAAACTTTAGTTATCAGGAGAGTTCTAAATGTGTAAGTCAAGCCAGAAGAAAGTAGCCAGAGATAGAATATCTTCCACACTTGTTTCCTTATAAATTAAAAAGTATGTAGTCTCATTATAGATGAGGATAGTTGCACCAACATTACTAGTACTATCCTAGTTGATAAACTTGGGTTGACATGCACATACTATCCTCACCTTTACAAGTTATAGTGGTTGACTGATTGTGGAGAGATGAAAGTGATTAAGCATGTATTAGTTTCCTTCTCTATTGGGCGATACATTGATAAAATACATTATGATGTTGTACTCATGTATGGTAGTCACACTCTGCTTGAAAGATCCTACCAGTATGATAAGTGTGCAATTTATGATAGCTATAAAAATCGTTATTCCTTTAACATTAGTGGACAAAATTTTATACTTGCACTGTTATCATATGAGAAGGTATTTAAAGATCATTAGCAGCTCAAAAACTCCATAAAGTCTTGAGAAAATGAAGGATTAACAATATGAAGAGAGAATGTTACTATATGAAAAATGAGCTAAGGAAGCCATATTTCAAGAAAAAGTTATTAACTCACCTCAAATTTTCTTTGTTTAATAGTATTGTTTTGCATGATATTTTCTCAAAAAAATAGAATTGGTGAAACCTCTATATGAGAAGTATCCCATTTGAGGACAAATCTTTTTTAAAGGAGGATATGATGATATGAGCATGAACATAGACCATAAAGAAAAGACTTAATCCAAATAAATAAGAAAACAAAGCCAACAATCCAATGATATAATAGTACTTACGTCTCAATCTAAGTGAAAGAGGGAATCAAACAAGAAAATGAAAGACTTTTAAAAAACCAAATCTCGACTTAAAAGGAAAAATTATGGCCAGCCTTGAACTTTCATTTATCTTCTCCATAATTTCTACAACCAATTAAATATATTCTCTATTAAAAATAATTTTTCAAAAGGGGAGATCCTGTCTAAGCTAATCAGTCAAAATTTTCTTAATTTTTATTAAATTTTCAATTAAAATAAGATTTAATTTTTACAATTAATTTAGAAGATCTATTTATTGCCCATGACCTTACTCTATAAATATGCCTTTGATTTCTAGTTGTAATAATTTAATATTGAAATCAATAATAGTATGACTCTTATTTAAAAGATGTGTTTTTATCTTTCTTGTTGAGTAAGAAGTTGATCTATTTATCAAAGTAATTCCTTGTAATGTTCTTTCTTTCTTCTTTTAATCATCCGTTTTTTAGTTATCTTAGTTCATATTATTTTTGATAAAAGATTAATTAGAGAGGGTTTTCATATGATCAAATTCCTTTAGTACCTTGAATGAAATTGTGTGAGTTATTTATCACGTTGATTGATCTTAGATTCCGTATCAATATGTTTATTATATTAATATACGTGACAATTGATGAGCTTAGTTACAATATATGTTGAAAACTACTTTGATCCTATGTTGATATAACTAATGAACTGAATTGATTAAAAATGTATATTGTAATGATGGTAAATTTTTGAGCTTATACAATTATATTATGAAATATAATTATAAAGTGATATATGTGGCTCAAGTGAGAGGTTTGAATATAATCAACAATTATGTAAGTGGATTTATATATATTATTCAATAATTATATATTATGTGTTATTGTAAAGATTAAACCTAAATAAAGTTTAAGATGTAGGTTTGACGATGTTTCATAAAAATATTTAGATATCAAAAGTTCAATTTTTAATTTTATAATAGACTAAATTAGAAATTATAAAGTTAAGACTAATTAGGATCTTCAAATTACAAATAGGAGAATTCTTGTAAAATCTCATTACTAATAAGAGAGAGAGGGAGAGAGAGAGAAGTTGAAGAAAAAAATTCTTCCTGTTCTCCATTGAAAACCTTTTATTGATCACCTCGGAAGCCATGTGTTGTAGAAAATGTGACAAGCCAAATGTGAAATTATTTCTTTCCTTCTCCCCCAACTTGAAACAATGGAAAATTTCGAAACATGTTTGGAGCTGCATTTGGACTGAATCTGAAAGCTATGTAAAATTCATTTACAAATCCGCACTTGTTTTTACTTTGGTTCATACAAAATTTCATTAGATGAAACATTATTTCAATTTCATATATAAATCTCACACAATTTTTTTGTCACTGTAATACAACATATAATTCTCTAATTAGACTATAGTGTAAATTTACAAATAAACTCCACGCAAATTTTACATTACTCCATACGAGCCTAAAGGAGAACCAGCTTTGAAACTGCAATATTCAAAACCATGAGCTATTATTAACACAAGAATTTGTGGATGCATGATTTGGAACAATCTACAAAGTTATGCTGAAAAGGAAATTTTCATTCTGGAACTCAGTAAAATAGTTTTGAGTTTGGTTCAAATTCCTATTCCATAAAATATGAACAAAAATCAGTATTATATAGGATGGAAAATAATAATCTGATTCCAAGTCAACTCCATGTTTATTTATACCAGCATTGAATCTTTTCATATGAAATACAAAAAATTATATCTTTGTTTATATCATTAAAATTCAAGAGTAGGAGTCACTAAATACAGAAAATTATGTTGTAACAGTTCAAGACTAATGTAAGTATAATATGTAGAAATTGATCATAAAGAATGGGAAAATAATCAAATAGACAGTTGGGAATGCATAGCCTCTAGGCTCCAACATGCTAACTTCCAAATTTTTATGATCTTATGGATCTATGATCTTCACACCATTGTTCAGAACTTGGGTTTTTAATCCCCCCAAGATGAATATTATCCATTTGTTCTTCACCTACATAAAATGATATTATTGCCAGCAGGCCAGTAGACTTGTAAAATACCTGCTACTGGTCCTCTGTTATCACCAGAAGACTCGAAGAGATAGGTGCTTCCAACATGTCTATGGGGCAATTTGCTTCCTAATTTGGACCATTAGATTAGCTGAAAACAGATCAAATCTCTTTGAAAAAAACAGCAATGATTTCCTTAAAATCTTTGCTCTTATCCTAAGGGAGGTAAATTGTCTCCAAGGAACTTCAGAGTTTCCCGGAGAGATATGGCTATGGAGTTAACATACTAGGTTATAAAATCAAAGTATTTCTGGACTAATACAACTGCCACTGTTGTAAATAAAAATAAGTTAGCACATTTCTCTATCCTAGTACTTCTTCATCTGCCTCCTCGAATCGACCACGGCTGCTGACTGCGCCTTTATCCTACTTGCTCAAAGAAACCAAGACAACCACCATCAGCTTCCTCCTTATCTTCCATGTAAATCACACTGCATCATATACCAACTTCACCATCCCCACCTAAAGTTAATTCACTGGAAATGGAAAAAATCAATCCTTTAGCTAGATATACATATATATGTTGTGAAATAACTAGATGACAAGTTGATGTGAGATTACAGTGGAAGCATCAGAAAATGGGGATGGTCACCAAGCTTGAGAGCATCAACAACATTATTTACTACATTATATCATAACATAAAGCAACTGTCTTCAGCACCCAAGAACAAATAGGAAGTGGAAAGAAATTTGCAGTTCAAAGATGATTTCAGTTTCAAAATGTCTGATATAACGACCAATAAACTTGAAACGAATCTCAAGTAAGGAAAAGATAGCAGAACACTTACAGAGCCTAAATGTAAGAGAAGACTCAAAATGGTTTCTTGGGGGCTTTCTGATCAAGTATTGCTTCCCATACCATAGATGAAAATGGAGCTTTTTTGTCCAAAAACTCCCTAACAGCTTTTTCATTCATAACAAATCCCTTTTGTCTTAAAACTGCAATCACTCTCCTGGCTTCTTCCACACCTTTCTCCTTGCACAACCCATCAACCAACCCTACAAAAGTGGTGACATTGGGAGAATGACCTGCCTCTAGCATTTCAACACAAAATTCAACAGCATCCTCTATTTTATTGCATTTATACAATCCCAGAATCAAAACTGTGTAGCTGAATGCATTAGGAGTAATTCCATTACTCTGCATTCTCCTGAAAATCCTCTTGGCGTCCTCCATTTTATGACTCTTGCAGAATCCATCAACCACAGCAGTGTAAATAACCACTTCAGGGAGTGTGCCTTTCTCGCGCATCAAACTGAAAAGCTTCATGGCTTCCTGAACAAGCCCATCTTTGCAGAGTCCGTCGAGCATTGCAACAGCATTAGGGATTAGGCCTGTTTCCTTCATTTTCTTGAAGATCTCATCAGCATCCTCCGGCGCCGGAAGCGGCGACTCAGATACTTTATGTTGTTGCTCTGATTGTGGGGTTGGGAACTTCTCTTTGTTGCGGTCAACACCAAGCTTGAATTGTTCAAGGAAACTTTGGTCGGACTGGGCACCACCATCCGTCTTCTTCCTCTGATCGAACGCCGGGTTGAAGGATTGAAGAGGGGAAGTTCCAGTCTGCGGTGGTTTACTGAAGTCGGCAGATGGTTGTTGTTGTCGGCGAACTGGTCTGGAAGGATTAGAGGGTCTCTCGGGTCTCTCGGGTCTCTCGCCTCTCAGGGGTCTGTTGGGTATGGGCTCTGGAGGATTATTCATGTGCTGCTCGCGGCGGGAACGCCCATGGTTGGTGTAGCTTTCGTCGTAATCTATTGAGCTAAAGCACCGTGTCTGTAAAGATACCGCCGACGACGACGAAATGAAGAATTTGAGCTTCATAACCTGCTTAACCAATATAGCACGTCGCGACGATGACGCCATTTTCCCCTACCCTTAGTCTAGATTTTCAAAAGTTAGGGTTTTAGCAACCAAAATCACTGAACCAGTGCAAACGGGCGATGCCAAAATGGAGGCGAAGTGTTAGGGGTATAACAGTAATTTCAAGAAAAAACAAGGGCATAAATGGTAAACATCCAAAACCAAATTTCTATTTCGTTCTGCTGATTGCAAGAAGCAGCAGATAAGGTTTCTCCGCTTCGACTTCTTCAAGTTCGAAATTTCAGAATAGGATGGTGTAGACAAACGCCATTGTCGAAGCGGCTTCTGATTGAAACTGCCAGTTAACTCAGAGATTAAAGGTAACGCTTCTATTCTCTCTTCATCCTTCAAGTGCAAATTAGAGAATTTAGTCTGCCTTTGAATTGTTTAATACAGTGCTACATGTTACTTGAATCTGAGAATTTTAGGTTTTTTGAAATGAAAACTGAAGGTTATAGAGACAATATGGAAATGGGTACAAGTCAGAATGTTGGAAGCATAATGTGGTTTTTCAGAGACAAAGGTTTTGATGATAAGATTATTTATGATATGATGAAAAGGTGCAAGCGATTAGAAGGTGTTGAACGAGAAAGAGCCTCTGAAAACTGGGCTTACCTGAAAAGCATTGGAATTCAAGAAAGAAAGCTTCCTTGTGTGATTTCCAAGTGCCCTAAAATCCTTACTTTGGGTTTGAATGAGAAGCTAATCCCCATGGTTGAATGCCTTAAAACATTAGGAACAAAACCCAGAGAAGTTGCTTCTGCCATTGTCAGATTCCCTCACATACTCTCCCACAGTGTAGAAGAAAAGCTTTGTCCTCTTTTAGCTTTCTTCCAAGCATTAGGGATTGCTGAAAACCAACTTGGGAAAATCATATTACTCAACCCAAGACTCATCAGCTACAGCATTGAATCTAAACTCACCCAAGTTGTTAACTTTCTTGCTGATCTTGGCCTCACTAAACAAGGGATGATTGCTAGAGTTTTGATCAAACACCCGTTTATAATGGGTTATAGTGTTGATAAAAGATTATCTCCCACTACCCACTTCCTCAAATCGATTGGCCTCACTGATTTCGATCTTCAATCTGTTGCAATCAATTTTCCTCAGGTGTTATGCAGAGATGTGAACAAGATTTTGAGACCCAATTTTACTTATCTAAACACGTGTGGTTTTAGCAGTGCACAGATTGTAGCTATGATCACAGGGTATCCCCCAATTTTGATCAAGAGCACTAAGAATTCATTACGGCCTAGGATCAAGTTTTTGGTAGAGGTGATGGGAAGACAGTTAGATGAAGCTGCGGATTACCCTGACTTCTTTCGACATGGTCTGAAGAAGACGGTGGAATCACGCCACAAAATGCTCAAAGAAAGAAATATAGATTGTAGTTTGAGTGAAATGCTTGACTGTAATCCAAAGAAGTTCTTCTTCAAGTTTGGTTTCTTTGAAGGCTCTTCATGATATATTGTTATCTTCTTCTTTCAGTCAATTTTGTAAACTCTGTCTTACTTTAATAATGTTATTTTTCTTTCAACAATTGGCTTCTAAATGTGTGTGGTTCAGCAGCAGTAGCTCAAGGAGAATTCTCTAGTTTCCTAACAAATAAAAAAAGGATCTGCCTCTGTCATGTCATAAAATTAAATGATATGCAACTTGCAATTAGTCGAAAATTGGGTGGTTAATACTTGGATTCTTCTTTATAAAAATGTACACATTCGAATAATCAACCGTCTTATTTGTCATAAGTAATTGATAAAAAAATAAATAAATAAATATTTCATTATTTATTTTATTTAAAATTATTAATTGTTCGTGATTATAAATTTTTAAAGAAAAATAAATGTGGTAAATAAAGCGAAGTAAGTTGAAACTAAAAACAGACAAACTAATTATTTTGTTTTACATATGAGAAACTACATTGTAGACTATTAAATTGTCACAAATAAAAATTACAGAATTTAAAATGCACACATGCAGTGTAAGTTAATTTAACTTGTATATGTAGATATTTTAAATCAAATTTTATTATTTTAAATTTGTTTAGATGAGCTTTTGTACAAATTAACTTTTAAATTGTACTCAAATATGCCCTATATAGTCAGAAAATATAACAGTAATTATAAATTATTATATCATTAACTTACCTTTTGTATTATTTAAAAAAAACATTTATAATATTTTTTGCTTTAAATACAGTTTAAACTAATTATAAATCTAACTATTTATTGTCGTAAGTATTATATTTTAAAAATATTATTAGTATAACAACCATTTATCTACGGTGATAATAAAGTTCTTCAATTTTTTTCTTTTTTTTTTTTGTTTTTAAATAATATAAAAAAAATTAACAAAAAAACATAAAACAGATAGAAATTATCATTGTTAATGTCATTCTAATACTTTTCAAGTTTCGTTTAAGAACATAACTCAGCTCAATAATAACGGAAGTTAGTGGGTGACAAAAGAATAAAACTAACCACGTAAATATTATACTAATAATATTTTTAAATTTTGATGTTTATGTAGATATATTTTATATTATCTGGGTATTTGTATAATAGAATTAAACACACATTAGTGATAGAAATTTAATCAAACAAATTTTAGAAATACAAATTATATTTTAACCGAAAAGTAATTCAGGGAGGGATTTGAACTTATACATGGATTTTTTCATGTATTGTTCCATATATATATATATATATATTAGGCAGTAAAATTATAATTTGTTAAGAGTAAATTTCATCGGCTTACGATCAAGACCGCCACAAATTAACGTTACCCAGATCCGCGGTTGAAGAGGGTGAGCTGCGAGTTGAACCAGTTGGTGAGTAGCGCGCTTGGAGAATCTATGGAGACTAACCGGAAAATATATCTTTGATTGTTTCAGAGAGTAGAGTTCTTCTGCGGCATCAACTTTTCCTTTAAACCTCCTTAGCTTAAATAATCCTTATCCTTTCCGTTTCTTCCAAGATGAAACCTCAGTGGGAAATTGTTGGAAGATGATAAACTAATCCACCTGACAATCCACTGTATCTGACCGCGAATTGTCTAAACCGGGGATTCCAGGTACGCCTTGAACCATCTTTTGATTTTTAAAGGATTTTCCATTTCTGAATCTCTAGATCTCTTTCAAATTTGGGTTCTTTTCCTTTGTTATTATTGTCACAGTCCTTCCTTTTTTCTTACTTATGGCTGGTTTCGCGTCTTTAATCAATTCTGAGAGGTGGTGGGTTTGGTGGGATTACAGGCTTTTTGTTCATAAAAAGAAAATATAAACAAACTTTCTCGCTTATTTTTTTAGCATTTGGTAATTGTGAGTATACTGGAAAGTAGAGGCTTTATATTATAATTAGGCATTGCCATAACTTGTATAATGTTTTCTTCCATAGACTAGCTCTGTGTTTATATAGTTAGCTGCCAATTTGTAAGTATCCCAATTCTTGTTCCAACCCTGACTTGTACCATTTTCTCATATCATAATTTTCTTTGCTTACTACTTTGGGGAGGATTTAAGAGTTGTTTATTCTTTGCTACAGTTGCTTTCTGGAGTTCCATGAGTGCTAGCAGACAGAGGACCCTCGGAGGTGGGGGCCAGCATGTATTAGATTATCTGAAACGTATGCAAGTTGAGAATCCTTCTTTCTTCTATGCAATTCAGGGTGATAGTGAGCACAATGTGGGAAATATATTTTGGGCAGATGCAACAGCCAGGATGAACTATACTTATTTTGGAGATACTGTTATATTTGACACAACATATAGGACTAATCAATATAGGGTTCCGTTTGCTGCTTTCACAGGCCAAAATCATCATGGATATCCGGTGTTGCTAGGCTGTGCACTAATTCTCAATGAGTCCGAGTCCTTGTTCACATGGTTATTTCAAACTTGGCTTCATGCAATGTCTGGACGCCATCCTGTTTCTATTACAACTGAACCCAACAGGCTTATACAGGTGGCTGTTGCAGAAGTACTTCCTGAAACCCGCCTTCGTTTCAGTAAATGGATCATTTTCAAAGAAACTCAAGATAAACTGGCTAAGATATATCAGTCCAATCCTACATTTGAAACTGAATTTAAGAAGTGCATCAATGAGTCGGAAACAACTGATGAATTTAAGTCATCCTGGGAATCTCTATTACAAAGGTATTATGTAATGGAAAATGAATGGCTGCAGTCAATGTACAATGCTCGACAACACTGGGTCCCTGTTTACATGCGCAACACTTTTTTTGGAGAGCTGTCTGCAAGTGAGGGAATTGGAGCTTTAAACTCATTCTTCGAAGCATTCGTGAATGCTTCGACCACCATACAAATGTTGATTAAACAGTATGAGAAAGCTGTTGCTTATTGGCATGAGAAGGAGTTAAAAGCAGATTATGACACAACCAACACCACCCCAGTTCTGAAGACGCCGTCCCCTATGGAAAAACAAGCAGCTAGCCTGTATACAAGGAGAGTATTTATGAAATTCCAAGAGGAATTGGTTGAGACCCTTGCAAACCCTGCGACTAAAATCAATGATTCAGGAACAGTTATGATTTATAGAGTAGCCAAATTTGGTGAAGATCATAAGGCTCGTACTGTTAGTTTTAATTCGTTTGAGATGAAAGCTAACTGCAGCTGCCAATTGTTTGAATATTCCGGAATTATTTGCAGGCATATATTAGCAGTTTTTAGAGCAAAAAATGTTCTTACGCTGCCTTCTCAATATGTTTTAAAACGTTGGACGCGAAATGCAAAAATTGGGATTTTGTCAGATGAACGTGCTTCTGAATTGCCAAACAGTTCTCAAGAATCTTTAACTGTTCGATATAACAATCTGCGGCAAGAAGCAATTAAATATGTGGAAGAAGGGGCAAAATCTATTCATATTTATAATGTGGCTATGGATGCTTTACAAGAGGCTGCTAAGAAGGTTGCTGCTGCCAAGAGCCAAGCTTCCGCATCCATAGATGGTAATGCACTAACTAATGGAGACACTCAAGAGTTGTTGGAAGCTGAAGATGCTAGAACTGCAACCTACCAATCCATGGTTAGTTTCTTGACTTATAACCTTACATGTTTTAAGGATTTTCTCTTTTTGCTAAGCTTTTCCTTTGAACAGTAGTCTGTTCCTTTCACCATTCAATGAAATCCATTTTAATTTATATCTATATATATATATATATATATAATTTTTGCCTGGACAATTTACAAATAACGAATGTTAGAGAATTAGAACATGAAGAATCACATTTGTTTTCTGTTGATCCATTGTAAATGTATGCTGATTTTATTCTCTCTTTTTGGGGGGCTTGAGCATACAATGTCAGTTTAGGTTAATCTGTTCCTAGTTATTTCAGTTTCAAGGTTGACTTGAGTGAGGGATTTCAGTTGTCTTTTTGGGTTAACCTTCAATGTGTTCAACATGCATGGATATACAATGCTAAGTTCACTGCTGTTGTTGAACATGAATTTTCAACCAACCAATTCCTTTACAATTTTTTCTTTTCAGCTTTGAATTTTAGCTTTTTTTTGCAATAGCTATAATAGTGATAAAAAGAGATCATATTATATGCATTTTCACAGTATATGTAATCTATACTTTTCTTTGTTAATACTTTACATGGATAGCTTTAGTTACCTACAATCTACCTTTTAAATTTTGCTGTTTATTCATTATGCTTATGGTTTGTAAATGGAATTGAAAAGTATATTTAAACTTTTTCTGACTCATATTTACTTAGGCTTGGGTTTCTGGTTATTCCTTTATGGTTTGGGATTGTTTTACAATCGGATCATCCGAGTGTAAATCACCTTTTTGATGGATAGAGCCAATGTAAGACCATCATCACTTAACTGATTTTTAGCGAAGTCCAAAGTGCCAAAAGGAGTAGAGTTGTTAATTTGCCACCTCTACCTTAGATTAGTAATCTAATTCTCTTTCATGTTGGTGACAAAGTATTGGTTCTTGTCATATAATTTTGAACTATGCTTTTATATTTTAAAATTTCATGATCTCAAGGAAAGAACAGCAACACATTTCATTGACTTGATGAACTATGAATTTATTAATATTGAAAATAGTCTCATTTATGGCAAGTCTATGCTCATGCATTTCTGCAACATTTTGATCATGGCATGACACTATCTTCTCCATTCCTTTTTTGTGTCAGGATGAAAAGGAAAGTAAAATCCGTGAATTAACTGCTGAACTGGAGAATACAAATCGGAGATGTGCAGTCTATCGGGAAAATCTGCTATCTGTTTTGAGAGACATGGAGGAACAGAAGTTAAAACTGTCAGTGAAGGTTCAAAATGCAAGGCTTAGTTTGAAAGAATAACAACTCTGTAATTTGATATCTTTGTTGTGGAAATTGATATGTGAAATGATCTTTGCCCTTGGTTTTCATCAGTTTGCCAAGAGCTTCTTCTTCCATTGTAGGCGAGGGAGGATACAAGCTTATGGCAAGTCTGTGGATTCTTTTAGGAACAACTTTTGGCAGTCTGAACTACAGAATCTACTAGGAAATATTGAGATAGATAATGAATGAGAAAGATATCAGATCTAGTTGTGCGTTTTACATCGCTGGGCGAGGAGATGGCCTTCCTCGCAATGAGATTAAAGCTTGCTTTAACTAGAAATTTGCAAATTCTTTTTAAAAATTGGAATTCAGGTAATATGGAGTTTTATGTAGAATTTAAACAAACATTTTAAATTAGACCAGTTTTGGTAAATTTTGAAATACATTATTTCAATTCATTATATGAATTTAATCTTTTAAATTTTCATTTTAAATAGATTTTGGATTATGTTTTAGTTGAAATAAGTATTACAAATGAATATTTACACATTATGAAGTTGTTGTAAACGTAATCTTTTTTTTTTTTTTTTTTTTCTTTTACCGGGGTGGGGTAAGGGATGAGGCTCCTTACTGGATCCTACTCTATATTAGAAAGCAAATTTTTTTTTTTTTTTTATAAGTAAAATAAGAAACTATCATCTTATGTAATCCATGAAAGACAACTAAACATTTCCAGATTCCAGATAAAGATTGCAATAATCGTTTGTAAATATTTTTCATTCATATATGCCCTCAATACATCATAATCATTTCTCATGTATTGTTTTCACGGCTACTGTTATTTTTTCTGTTGTTGTAGTTTACCATTATCACCGTTACTCTTATCACTATCATAATTATTCTTATTGCTATTACTATTAGAGCAATATTTTTGCTATTAACATTATCACCTAATATAATTATTAGGTTGTTACCGCTAAAAATGTAAATAAATTGAACTTAAAGACTGAAAAAGTAAAGAATTTAGATTGAATAGCAGGTCATTTTAATTTAAGCCTGCATCATATTCAATTGGTATTTTATAGTTTGAACTAATTGAATTTTATCTTCTTTTTTTTTTTTTTTTTTTCAAAATTCAAGTTTTAGTTATTAATTTTTTCAAATTTTTTTTAAAGCTTATGTAAACATATATATATATTCTATACTAAGAACATAACTAAAAAATTGAACCAAACAATTCAATCTAACATGATTTTTTTTGTTTAAATTAGAATAAGAAATTTCTAAATTATTGTCATCACTACTACAATCATTATTGTTGTCTTAATTGGCATCCCTACTATTATTGAACAAACTATCATAATCGCTATAGTTAAATTCTTCAATTATTGTGACCACTAAATACTATCACGACCTGTATTATTATTTATTGTAACTATTGACATCCTCATTGATATCGTTTTCGCCAGTGTTACCATCATTACTACTATTAACATTATTATCATCGTTGTGCTATTACTATGTTGTCTCCATCATCGTTGCCACTCATTACCATTGTTGTTATTGTAATCACCATCTCCACAATTGCCAATAACTGTACCATAAATAATTGTATTCAAAAGGCTTAAACATAAGAATCTATAAGTCATTTATAAACCTTTTAACAATGCAAAAGCTGTATGAAGTTTTTCTCTAGCAAAAGAATTGTTGAATAGATGAGAGTAAGAGAGCTTATGAGAAAGAAGTTTGTAAGGACTATCAGTTTGGTGATATTTCAAATAAGTTTTTATACATTGTAAATTCCTGTCATGAAAATTTTGAAGTTCTTAGCCTAAATTCTATTTAATCAAATTTCAAGCTCAAGGAAACACTCTCCTATCATTATTTCCTGAAAGATTGCAAGAATCATTTCCTTGCATAAAAATGCATCACCAGTGAAATAACTTCAATGTTAAAATCATCTACTGTCTCTTCAATAGAATTCTTGTTGTACACTATTCAAAAGGTATATACAAAAGCCTTCAAGATGTTGACAGGTTAGTATTGAAAACAAAAACCTGTAATCATACCATCGTTTACACTTGTACAATTTTTATACAAAATGGGAGCTGCCTACAAATGGCTCTTTGACACAATTGAGAAAGTGAACAAGGCTGAACCAGATATACCTACAATAAAATCCCCTACAGACCCGCCTGGCACAAGGCGCTTTGCTTCCGTCCATCCTTGATTTAAGGACAAATCTGACCTTCTCAGTCTGACGTGAGAGATTTCTGTCCATCACCAGAATTTGTCATATTTTATAAATATCCCCAGTCAAAGGTAATGCCTTCCGAACATATATTATCACGATATTTTTACCCTGCAATGTCCGGATTGAAACTTGCGATATTACACCTAATACAGGAAAAAAATTTGATGGGTTCAGAAAAAGCAAAGAAGCAAGGTGATTGAGTTGTAGGATGAAGAATTTACATTGTATTATAGCCTCTTACAAGCCAAGTCAGCATTCCACACCCCAATCTGATTCTGCTTCTTCCTGTCATCTATGAAATGGTAAAGAGAATTGCTTAAATACCTTCTTGAGAAAGGGCCAGTAAATCTCCATAGATTTTGGCAAAGAAAAAATGAAAGTAAAAAAAGAAAACGGACAGCTAAGAACTGAGAGGCTTGAGATATCATTTAGAGAATAAATACAAGTTGACTCTTTTGCACCTTAAATGCCGTCTTTCAAACTAATCTTAATGTTTTGCACTTTAATTGATAACTGTAACTTATGGTCCTCAATATCTTTTAAAACTGACAGCAGGTTAGCTCGATAAACTTCACATTTTCGACTTGCAAATTCCAGCTCAGTAGTAAGTTCCCGGATTTTCTTGTCCATATCATCCTGTGAAATAGTAAGTAACGTAATTAAAGCAGGTCAGAGCAGCCCATTTATAACAGTATGCATAATTCTCCAAATAAACATTATCAATAGAAATATGACTATATGCAATCAAATTTTATTCACATAATGTGAATATGTATGGGAAAGAGGCAGCTTGAAAAATCTGAATAGAGCATTCGGACCCTCTAAAGGCACTCAATCAGAACGATTTTTTGAAAAAGAAAAAGAAATTATGTTCAAGAGCACCAAGGGAGTGCAAGTCCTTATAAAATTTTTTACATATCAATCAAAAAATCTAGAAGTTACCTTAGATCCTCACAAGTATAAAGCTGTGACCTTTAATGAATCACGGGCACACAATAATAAGGATTAAAGCTTAAAAGTAAAAAATCCCAAGTCCTATTTCCTTCATGCTTGCCAAGAAGCTTTGCACTGCATGAATAAGTAAAAGGCTACTCCCAAATATGTCTAGATTCTGAAGTTAAGAATTTTCGGACCTCTTTATTCTAAGGTACTCCTAAATATGATTAAGCATTGATCCACCTAAGAACTAATGCTGCAATTGGTTCAAACCTATTAGATTCCTATTCAATTCTTATATTTAATTATTTGACATCTAAAAGCTAACTACGACTTGCACATTTAGTACATAATTGAACAAAGTTCACTGATATTTCAATTCTACAACTTGAACTAAACATGATTGACTTGGAATTATAATGTCATTTTTAATCAAATCTCTATCATATTGGTATTATATTTTATGTTTTCTATTCCATCAAATTGAAATTTGAACAAAAAAACCATCTTGAAAATATTTTAGGACTTCAAATCCCTAAAAGTAACTTAGACAATTGATGACCTTAAGAAGCTTCAAATTAATGTAACAGAGAGTGTTATTGTAGTACAAGAGTGAGTAAAAGTTTAGATCTGAACAACATGCATGACATGCTTCAACGGCCATAGTTAGTTGTAGATAATTGCTTTGAAATTTTATTTTGAAATTTACATACACACACACAAACATAGAAAAAAAATGATATACAACTGTTGAAAATAAAATAAGATTTAAAAAATGAAGGGAAAATATAGCATGAGTTGAAAAGAATAAAAAACTGTTCTCAAACTCATATCATATTTTCATCATTATTTTCCAAATCTTATTTTTATTGTTAACAAACTTGATCTACCATACAAATATGAGTTTAGAAGATAAAACCCAAAATAGCTTTTCCTCAATGAAATTCTTACATCGCTTACTGCAATCATGTCTGTTTGTTTATGTCATAATCAAAATAGCTTAACTGGCTTTAATGAATTAAACCACCTTTTTCTCTATATTATATGAAGAACTCAACCTTCTTTTTCTTTTCCTTATTGGAGAATAACTACTGATGAAACCTTGTTGCTACCTTCTTGGTAACCATCTCTCCTTTCAAGTTTCCAGTCAAGATGGAAAAGTAAACAATCAGTTCAAGTTTCAAGTTTCAAGTTTTAAGTTTCTAGTCTGGACATACTATTTTTACCCATTCTTGGTCGATCTTTCATTAAATCAACTTTTCCAATAAATCATGCTTTTACTTATGCTCGGCAAAGTTTAGTCCCAAATTCTTCTAATACCCACGATTTTGAAGTCTTATTCATGTGCTGCCTTTTTACCAAAACTCTGATAATATCTAAATAATAATATCCCACTGCACCGAATATCATTGTTTTGGATTTAAAATTGTAGATTAACATACCTAGGACAATATACTGTCGAAACAATCAGCTCAATCCTTGAGAATTTATCATTTATCCAAGAGACAAAATCACCAGAAGTTCCCGAAACAAGAATGAAGAAATTATTTTAATAGAAAGAATCTAGAAATTATAACAAATCTTCAACCAAATACCAAGCAGGTATTTGTAATTGAAACACAAATAACTGCATCAATGCCAACAAAATGCCTGAAACAAGTAGATAAGAACTACAATTAAAAAAATATCAAAATAAAGGCCCATAATTGAGAAGATTCAAGAGACAAGTTCTCACAGAAGATTGCCAATACAAAGACCAGAACTGAAATTTTAGTCCATAGCAGGCTAGCTGTATCAACATTTAGCCATCACTGTAACTAAAAAGGAGGGAAGATGAAAGAAAATAAATAGGATAGTCGGAAAAATTTAAGGTTGTGATTTTAACAGAGGAAAAAGTAGCTTGGCATTCAGTTAATGCTATATCTGGGTTGATGGTAGTAAAGGAAAAAGAAAGAAAAAGAGGAGATGCTCACTCTCCTATCACTTGTTTGGGTTAAAAAAATAATTAGAAATGGAAATGGAGGGAGAGAGACAGTGAGCATCTCTCCATTTACTTTCCATTTTTCTTAAAATACCACTTTCTCATTCCTCCTAATTTTAGGGAAAAGAAGTTAAAAGTTTTACTATATCCTCACTACTTAACTTATAATTTTATTAGTAAAGGATCTCATTGACAATTTCCTTAAAACAAATCATCTTTTTTCCATTCCTTTCCTTTATAAAGCTAAACCAAACAAGATATTACAATAATCATTTCTTTTCTTTAACTTTTTCAAGTTTTAGCTATCCAAAAAAAAAATTCCACAGCCAATGGGAAATTAAAAAAAAAAGTAATAGATCATTGAAAACAACAAGCACAAATTGGTCATCCAGAGACTTCAAATACATAACAAACAAAGATGTAGTAGCACCACCTATATTGTGTGTAATAGAGATGTTAAAATCCAAGAGCACCATCTGTTATCGTGTGTAATAGAAGTGTTAAAATCTAAGAAAGGAACAAAATAAAACACCATGCTGCCAAGATGAGAAGGAAAAAATAGTAACAAATGGAAAATATATCTAACCTCAGACAAGGATTGGCCCAAAATTTCGTGATTATTCCCACTAGAATTGTTTGTCCGATTTCCATCAAGTCCCAAGCTCCTCCTAATACGCCCATTGGTTGTAGTCATTCTCCCCTCATTCTTCGTCGCCAAAGCAACTCGTTTTGCAGCCTCTTGCAAAGCAACCATTGCCACATTGTAAGTGTCCAGAGAATTTGCCCCTTTTTCAACAAATTTAAAAGCCTCATGCCGGAGGGTATTATATCGGACAGTATGAGATTCTAGATAATTGTTATACACATCAGTAGCTCGTTCTTCTAATAAGACACTGCTCTTGGCATTTCTTGTCCATCGTTTCAAAATATAATGAGATGGAAGGGTAAGGACATTGGTTACCCTAAACACTGTCAAAACATGTCTGCAAAGGATACCCGAGAACTCAAACATCTGGCAGCTACAAGTTGCTTTCATCTCCAGAACATTAAATTTAACATAATGAGCTTTGTGATCCTCCCCGAACTTTGCTACCTGATATGTAATGATATCCCCATCATCCTCAGCTTTACATGCCATGAATGTTAGAGTCCCAACTAGCTCCTCTTGAAATCTCATAAACAATTTTCTTGTGTAAAACTCAGATGCCTGCTTCTCCATTGGGGATGGGGTCTTTAAAGCAGGAGATGTGTTCATTGTATCATAATCTGCTTTCACTTCTTTCTCATTTCTACTTTCCAAAGCTTTCTCATACAACCTAAAGAACTGACTCAGGTTGGTTGAAGCATTCACATACCCATCAAAGTATGAATTCATACTATCACTTCTCTGAGTTATGGACATTTCTGCAAAAAATGTATCTCGGAGATATACTGGCACCCACTGCCTGCGGTCAGAGTATATCGTCTGAAGCCATTCATGATCCCTGAGATCATATCTATCTAAGAGTGACGACCAGCAGGATTCAAATTCCTCAATTGACTCTGTCAAGTTAACACATTTATGGAAGTCTGCTTCAAAAGTTGGATGTTTCAGAAACACATGTGACAATTTTTCTTGGCATTTCTTGAAGATGTGCCATTTGCAGAAGCGGTGTCGAGTCTCAGGGAAAACCTGCATGATTGCCGACCGGATTACTGCATCGTGATCAGTGGTGATTGAGGTTGGAGGGTGACCCGACATGGCCACGAGCCATGTCTTAAAGAGCCAAACAAATGATGCTTCAGATTCATTTATCAGGAAAGCACAGCCAAAAAGAACAGGTTGTCCATGATGGTTTACGCCTGTGAAGGGTGCAAAAGGCAACCGATACCTGTTGGACCTATAGGTGGTGTCAAAGGTGACAGTATCACCGAAGTATGTATAGTTCATTCTAGCTTTTGGATCAGCCCAGAAAACATTGCTCGTAGACTGATCCTCATTACCCTGTACAGCAAAGAAGAAATTAGGGTTCTCTGCGTGCATTTGCCTCAAATAATCCAAAAGAAGCTGAATATCTCCTTCCAAACTCCTATGTCGATTATTTCTCATATAATTCCTGCAGTCCACTTCTGTAAATCCAACTTTGCTAATACCACCATATTCTTTTATTAAGGCAGACATAATCCTGCGAGGGCCCATTCCAGCAGCTTGCAAAGTATCTATCAAGGTTTTAGCAGGACCAGAGATTTGCCTATGGGAACGAAGGCAATGAACCTGATCAGGAGGAACCAGCTCATGATTATGCTCCCTAACAAAACCAGACACAACCCATTTCCCAGAATCCTGCATCTTAACAGACAAAGAAGCTTTACATCCCACCCTGGTAATAGTTCGGGGCCGCTTGATCTCTCTATCCTTTGTGCGCTTCTCATTCAAATTCCTGAAACCCTCTTTCGCGCAGACAAATTGTCTTTGTATAATAGCTCCATCACGCCTGGACCGGCGTGAGGAGCTGACACGAGTACTAAAGCCAACACGACGAGCATAAGAATTATAGAAGGCTTTGGCAGCCTCTTCAGACTCAAATTCCATGCCTTCATATGGTTCAAGATCCAAGAGATCCCCGTCGGGAAGGTAAATTTCACCACTTCCACAACCATGATTACTAAAACCAGCACTGCCACCAGCAGTAACAGTTGCAGGGCTATCAACCACATCTTCATCATCCATGGAATGATGTTCTATGTCTAGAGCATCGTCATCTCCATCTCGCCCGCTGTTCCCTCCTACACCTATATCGAATTGGAGGACTTCATTCTCCATCTTCCTAACTACCTATGTAGTGTATGTGAATTATGTGTCGGTGGATGTATATAACTATCTGAGTTCCTCAAGCAGAATCTAATGGAACAGTAAAACCGCAACGATTAGGAGGAAGTTAGAAGCAGGGCTAAGAAAATAAGACATTTGGGACCAACCTTCATAGACAGTGAGCTATCTCTCTGTAGCTTTCTTTATGCACGTCGTCCGCCCTCCTTGTCTCTTGATCTTCAGCCAAGATAACGGCAGCGCCGGCGCCGAATTAGGCAGTGAGAGCAACAAAGCTTAAACCAAAATACAGAGAAATAAACGAGAACAACAGAGGAGTTGGCACCTAGGGTTGTTAGCGAGAAAAGGAGATAAAAAGGAGAAACCCTAGATTCAGGAACAATGGTTGTAGGATAAAGAGGGAAGGTTATGAGTTGGAGGTAAGTATTGTCGGAGAAATTGGAAGAAACAACAGAAGAAATTTACAGAGAGAAGAGGCAGAAGAGGGTTGGGAGGAGAAAAGACCGGACAGCGTCGACAACGGTGGGCAGAAAGCGGGGGTGGGGTTCTTGTAGTCCGCTTCCTACATTAGATTCGGGGCTCTTATCTGCGATGGTGACCTCTAGGCTGATCTGGACCGTCTGATCAAAAATTCTATTCTGATTATCGACTTTTTCTTTTTAATATCGAAACGGTGCCGTTCATGCATATTGCACATTGTTACTAATTTATCTGTTAAACTTTTCTTCTCCTAAATTATTAATGTAATATTAAATCACATAATTACTATAATAATATTTATTCTATTTTTCTCTTTCATTAATTATAATTACGTTTTTTTTCTTTTTTTTTTTTGTTTCTTTCTTTTCAAATTCAATAATTTTTATTGGCTTATCTAGAAGATAAAATTCAAAATTTTTGTATCAACGCTTAATTTTCAAATGGAAATAAATAAGATATATGAAAAAAATTAAAAAGTAGAAAAATTATTTGGGTTAATGAATCAAAATATGTTGAATTTATTTTATTCTAGTTTTTGATTTTTTTAGTTATTTTTAAATATAATTTTATATACGAAAATAAATATTTAATTATTAAAATTTTACTTGATTTTGTAAAAATAAATTTTTATGTCAGATGACAATAAGATTCAAAAGTAGTTTGTATAATAAAAACTAAAATATTTATTATTATCATCATAATAATTATTCATTCTTATTTTAATAATTGTATTTAAATAAAATCAGTAAAAATATACATATGGAATATTTTCTTAGAAAAATAATAAATATCATTAGAGGCAAAATAGGTTGAAGCCCAAAAAAAAAAAAAAAAAAGAAATGGAAATGCAAATAAATTAGTAGAGAATAGAGATAGGAAAAGTAGCGGGTACGTCAATTTTCATATAAATACATAATAATCCAAGTGGGTAAAAAACTTTTTAATCTACGATTTGTTCTACAGGTAAAGCTTTATACCTCTTACTCTCTTATTTATCTATTTTTTTTATAAAAAAAAAATTGTATACAATACTTTAAATAATTTTAATTAAAAAATTAAGTATTAATCAAAATAAAAATATAATATCTAATAATAAATATATAACATTAATTAGAATTTAATTAAGTTAAGTAAAATTAGAAGTATAACTAATAATTTACTAATTATATATATATATATATATGAGTGTAGAGTGGATACATTTATAAATTTTTACTCATATTCACACTAATTATAAGTTTTTATTCACCTTATTCAAATATAAATTAGGGTAGGGTAGACTAGCATATCATCCACTCTAATGTTGGTCTCTATTAAAGATAATAATATGAATGAATTGTGATTCAAATATATTAGAATCAATTTGTACAATTTGTTTCTTTTTTAAATAAATAAATAAAACTTAGAGTTGGATTTGATTACTTGTTAATTGAATTTGGATGGAGTCCTGATCAGGTATAAAAGCAAAAGTTTTATTTTTAATTTAAATTAAAAATTATATACACATGTATATTGAATTTCATACGTATACAATATATTTTAAATACTAATTAAAATATATAATATTCTTTTATATATATATGTAACATGTTTATATATGAATTTCAATAGAACTCCAATTGAATCAAAAATAAAATAAATTTGGTGAACGAGTGAAATAAAATTTTGTTATTTAAAATTGAATTTAAACGTTATGACCCAAGCAATTGGCATTTTATAAAAATTATAAACGTTTCCCAAATTTAAGGAAAAAAAGGATTTTGATTATATTTGTCAATAAACTAATAATGTCCACAAGATCCCATTGGCTGAGCTGCCATGTGGGTTATCCCACGTGGCCCACTTTTATGAAATTACATAGTTACTTAAAATCCTTTCAAATAGATCCTTCTTAATTTAAAAAATTATCATAACTTCAAAATTTCTTTTCAAGAAAGCTATAATTTAATAATTTTATTTAATTCATTCAAACATTTTTTTAAATAAAAAGAATTTCTCTCTTAACTTACAAAATTTATTTATTTTTAATATTCAAGTTATTACAGCTCATCTAGGTTGAAGGGTGAGGACGATCAATATTTATGGCACCCATATAGGTTGAGGTATGGGGACGATCGTTATTTATGGCATTCACCTAGGTTAAGGGTTGAGAACAGCCGATGTTTATGGCACTCATATAGGTTGAGGTATGACACCGATTGATGTCTTGTTATAAAAATATTTAGAGTATCCACATGTAGAGAGGATCTCTATATAGTCTATTCCTATGAACTATTAATGATGCTAGTAAAAAGAGTATCGCGCAATGAAACTCTAACTTTAAAATGAAATGAGGAATGACAATGGTTAAATCTAATTGATGTGTATGGCATCTGATTATGTATATGTATTAGAAATTTTTTTCAAATTAAACTAAATCTAATAAATCTAAACATGCAATCTTGTACCGAATCAATGAAAAAGGATAAACAGAAGTGTATCTGGATCCATCGCGGAAGATTCATTGCGTCTTTGTAGGTACTTATGAATCAACATACGGCTTCAAAAATTGTTTTTTTTTTTCTGGTGATAGGATTTCAAAAAAATAAAATAGTGCACGTGTGATTCAAGAACCATAACCGTCTATTTATGTCGTCATACTTTTGTATTTTCTATTTTGCCCATCATAAAATGAGAAATTACAAAAATGATATCTGAATATATGAAGTTTGTAAAGTCCCAAAACTTAAAAAGAAATAAGGACATAAATTAAACGCAGAAGCGAAATAATAGAGTTTAGGGTTTACATTCTTTACACAATAATTTAGAATGCCTAATAGGGTTACGAGAATGTCTCTTCTAAAAAAACAAACGAAAATTAAAGAAATAAACAAAAGACAAATAACTGAGCATTCTATGACGACTTTCACTACCTTTTGAAGGGAGTTCGGGTGGTGAACTATCTATAACCTTCTTGTTGATTGGGATATGGATCTTAGTCCTCTTGATCTAAAATAGTTAATGAAAGGGTGAGCTATACTAATCTAATAAGAATATCACATTACTCACCGATATAGAAACTGAATGTTGATAAAAATCATAAAAATAATCAATGGAGCTCTTGATTTAAGTAAATTCATTTATCATAAGAAAAACCATTTATTGCATATATTTACCATTGTAAGATTTTCAAAATCAATCTATAGAGACAATAACTCAAATAATATTCTAATCTCATTTTCAAGTGAACAAGAACAACAACTTTTCATTTTTATTTGCCTACTGGTATCCTTGAGGGTCCATAGAAATGTCCCACTATGCGTGAACCAATATCCAACATTATTAACTAACTGATCGTCTGTAGAGGGCTGAAATTTAAAAGAAAATAAAGTAAAAAATTAAATACAGAAGTGAAACAATAGAGTTTAAAGTTTACATTCCTTACACAATAATTTAGAATGACCAATAAGTTTACGAGAATGATCTTTAATAAAAAACAAACAAAATCAAGGAAATAATTAAAAGACAATATGCTGAGTATTCTATGACGACCTTTACTAACTTTTGAAGGGAGTTCGGGTGGTGAACTATTTACAACCCTCTTGTTGATCAAGATCTAGGTCTTATTCATTTTGATCTGAAATAGTTAATGAAAGGGTAAGCTATACTAGCCAAGTAAGAATATCACACTACTCACCGATACAGAAACTGAAGGTTGGTA
This sequence comes from Carica papaya, assembly GCF_054855325.1. NCBI lineage: Eukaryota > Viridiplantae > Streptophyta > Magnoliopsida > Brassicales > Caricaceae > Carica > Carica papaya. The sequence continues at coordinate 16,380,178 of NC_142314.1, forward strand.
AAAATCATAAAAATAACCAATGAAGCTCTTAATTTACGTAAATTTATTTATCATAAAGAAAATAATTTATTACATATATTTACAATTTGCGAGATTTTTAAAATCAACCTATAGAGACAATAACCCAAATAACATTCTAATCTTATATTCAAGTGAGCAAGAACAGTAACTTTTCCTCTTTATTTGCCTACTGATCTCCCTAGGGGCCCCTAAGGATGTCCCATTATGCGTAAACTATTATTCAACATTGTCAACTAACCGGCCGTTTCCATATCCCGTTCGGTATGAGCGCTAAGAATACCATCAATCAATAATCCGTTCGATATGAGGGTGAAACGAATCGTCTCCATATCCCCTCCGGTATGAGTGCCAAAAATATCAATTTTCGATACCCTGTCAGGTACGAAGTGACGTTCACGGTAGGGTTCTCTATGTACCCAGTCCATTCACTATCTTCCAATATATCCAGTAAGACTATCATTCATTTATTCATTTAACCAATCAATTTTTTGTTTACATTTAATTTTCAGTTTCACAAGTTAACCGTAAATCAACACAAGACAAACAATACATGCATCAAGAAAACACAACTAAATCATTTTACCATTTATAGTATTTATCATGCATTTAAAGCTATAAAATCAAATAATCGGTTAAACATGACAAATAATAATAAATAACCAGTTCTGCCTCCATTATTAACCTGTAATTAATTCTCGAAATTTTTTAAATTATGAAAAATACTATATTATTGATAATTAAACTTTAATTCTATAACAGGGAATAAAGTGAATGATTTTTACCCGAATCGGTATTCGAGACACTGAACTTTTTACTGTGCCTACTGGCGGTCTCCGGATTTTCTGAATTTTCCTATGAAAATTAAAACACACTTCATGTACCTAAAAATACCCCAAAAACCCAAAATCGGTGTTAAAATTTTTTTTCGGCCAATTTTAGAATTTCGGCACGGCGGCACCGCTATGCTCTGGCAACGGCACCACCGACCGCGACAGCATTTTGCCTTAGATTAGTCGGTTTCGGCTGATTTTATATTCATCCCTGCGAGAAAACATGTTAGGGAGCCTCGATTATCCGAAAAAAGTCAAAAAATAAAAATGTACCGGTGGCAAAATTTTTCGTTGCAGCGGCTCCGCCAGCTCACCTTCGTGACTTGGCGTTTTTCTTCAGTCAACATGTAGAAAACAGAACGGTAAATACAATGGTAGAAAAATTGCACGAAACGAAGAACGGGAAGGGACTCATCAGAGGCAGTTTTGGGTTTTGCCTGCGGTAGTGCCGCCGGGATTTGCCCGCAGTTTTTGCCTCATCCGCCGTTCATTTTTCTCTGATTTGGCCATGAGAGTGCTCATAATCAAATTTCAAGTGAATAGGAGAATTTTTACATTTTTTGGCAGTTGGAGGTGGCTCCGATGCGGCGACAAGTGACGATCGGCTCCCTTCTCTGGCGACTAGTTCTTCTTCTCCAACAGGAGGCTTACGGCTAGGGTTTGGGTTCTGTGTGATGCGAGATATTTATACTCGTCTCCCTTAAATCTAGATCGTTCATCGTATTTGATCTTGACCGTCCGATTACGTTTAAAGAGGAAATGAATCTGAATTGTTCATCGCGATTTGATCTCGATCGATCGATCGTATTTAAAGATGGAACAAATCTAGGCCGTTCATCGCGTTTAATCACGACCGTCCGATCGCGCATGAGGAGGGAATAGATCGGACTGTCCATGCACGCGGGAATGCATCTGGGCCATCCGATCACGAGCACGCGGATTGCCAGGGTGGCCTCCCACATGGCACCTCGTCAGTGAGCCTTGCCACACAGCGCTCTGGTTCCTCGAGGCCGCTGACTGAGCGGTCTTACGTGGTGCAATTTTTTTAATTATATTTTGACCCTCAGTTTTTTATTTTTCTTTCAAAAATACCTTGCGAACCCAAATTTTCACCATTTTTTTACAAAATTATTTTCATTTCATCCTCAACCTATTTTTTTTCTTAATTTTACATTAAACAAAATTTATAAATTTAAAAATTATATTTTTATATATATTTTTTAAACTTTAAAATTAATCCCAGACCAAATTTCGAGTCCGGGTATTACGCTGTTTCCATACTCCGTCTGGTATGAACGCCAAAAATATCATCACTCAATACCCCATCTGGTATGAAGGTGAATCGGATCATCCCCATACCTCGTCCGGTATGAGTGCCAAAAATATGATTTCTCGATACTACGTCTAGTATGAGGCAACGTTCACGGTAGGGTTCCCTATGTATCTGGTTCATCCACCCTCTCCCAGGATATCTAGTAAGACAACCATTTATTAATTCTCATAATCAAACAATTTTTCATTTGAATATTATTTTCAATTTTATAAATTAATCGTAAATTACACAAGACAAGCAATAAATATAAATCAAGGAAGCACAACTAAATAATTTTACAATTCCAGTATATTCTCATGTATTTAAAGCTGTAAAAGTAAACAATTAGTTACATAGGCCAAACAAATAAATAACTAACCGGTTTTGGCTCCATTAGTAACATGTAATTATTCTCAAAATTTTTTAAATTACACAAAATACCATATTAATGATTATTAAGCTTTAATTCCATAACAGAGAATAAGTTGAGAGATTCTAACTTGAATCGGTATCCGAAATACCGAACTTTCTACTACGTCTACTAGTGGTCTTCGGGTTTTTTGAATTTTTCAGCGGAGATTAAAACACATTCGCACCCTAAAAATACCATAGGAATCAAAATTGGTGAAAAAAACCCTTTCCGACCAATTTCGAGGCTCCGACAATGCGGTACCATCGTGCTTCGTAGACGACACCACCTCCCGCGGCGGCGATTACCCTTAACCTGGTTGTTTTTGGTCAGTTATGTCCGGTTTCGACCAGTTTTATACATATCCCTCCGAAAAAAGATGTTAGGGGGCCTTGGTTGGCAGAAAAAAATTAAAAAACGGAAACCTATCGATGGTGGAATTTTTCAATACGGCGGCTCCGCAGGCTCACCTTCGCGGCTGGGTGTTTTTTCTCGATCAACTTATATAAAACAGAACGCTGAACACAACAGTAGAAAAATCGCACAAAATGGAAAACGGGAAGGGACTCATCGAAGGCGGTTGTGAGTTTTGCCTACGGCGGCGGCGATGCCAGGCTTTGCCCGTGATTTTTGGCTCACCCGCCATTCTTTTTGCTCCGATTTTGTCATGGGATTGCTCGGAATCAAATTCCATGTGGATAGGACAATTTTTACATTTTTTGGGGGTTAGAGAAGGCTCCGGTACAGCGGCGGTCGGATCCTTTCTCTGGTGACTGGTTATTTTTCTCCGGCAGGAGGCTGGCAGCTAGGGTTTGGGTTTAGTATCATGTAAAATATTTATACCTGTCTCATGTTAATCTGGACTGTTCATCGCGTTTGATCTCGACCGTTCGATCACATTTAAAGAGGAAATGACTCTGGACCGTTCATCGTGATTTGATCTCGATCGTTCAACGCATTTAAAGAGAGAACAAATCAGGATCGTTCATCATATTTGATCGCAATCGTTTGATCGCACCTGAGGAGGGAACGAATCCGGACCGTCCACGCGCGTAGGAGCGCTTTTGGGTTGTCCGATTTCGGGGCACGCGGATCGCCAGTGTGGCCTCCTGTATGGCATCGAGTCAGTGTGTCTTGTCATGCGGCACGCTCTGGTTTGTCAAAGCTGTTGACTGGGCAGTCCTGCATAGTAAAATTTTTTTTAATTGCATTATGACCCCTAATTTTTAATTTTTCTTTCAAAAATACCCTTCAAATCCAAAATTTCACTCATTTTTTCCAAAATTATTTTTAATTTCATCCTCAACCTATTTTTTCCATAATTCCACATTAAATTAAAATTTATTAATTTCAAAAATAGATTCTTATACATTTTTAGAATATTAAAATTAATCTCGAGCTAAATTATGGGCTTGCGTATTACAAAGTTCATACCTAAGCCTGATGCATTAAGACACAATTCTATTTAACTGTATTTGATCACTTTTAAATGAGTTTATAAATCGATAGTATGTTGCACATAGTAAAGCCTACATTAAGTCTATTTGTCAAAAAAACACAACAATCTCCTACTTGGGCTTTATATAATACCTTAACTATGTGTTAAATAACCGTATGAGTACTCAAAGCTGTGCTATCAATACGTAAATGTTATCACCAAACAATCTCGTCCATTAATCATAATGACATAGGATCAAAGCGATCTTCGCTATAGCTATCGTAGTTAAACCTATCAATTGTTATGTATATTACTATAACTGAACGACATGGATCAAGCATGGATGTACGATATAGAAATTACATGTTATATGATTTAAGCATGCTTATTTCCAACTGGTCTTACCTTAACCTTAGTGAGATCACTTGTAAAAAAACTCAGAGATAATATGTAACCTAAAAAACTAAAACATAAAAACTGAAATGAAACCATATAACCATAAACCAAAATCAAAGTATAAAGTTCATGATATGTCTTATAAAATAAATGCAACTATAGTGGAATACTCTCACTGAACCTATACATCATCTAAGGATACAACACCCATATGAGTAGTGTGCTCATGAAAGAACTTAGGTGGTAATCCTTTAGTGAGCGAATCCGCAATCATGGAGTTTTTTCCAATGTGTTCTATCGATATCTACTTACTTTGAACTCTTTATTTAACAACGAGAAACTTGATATCTATATGTTTTAACTTCGTCAACCTCTTGTTGTTATTGAAACATATAACTGCAGACTTATTATCGCAAAATAACTTTAATAGTCTTTCTATACCATCAACAATACGCGACTTAATGGTAAAATTTCATAGCTATTTTCCTTAATTGGATGCCTCATAACAAGTTACAAACTCTACTGCGATAGTAGAAGAGGTTATAAGTGTTTGCTTAGAACTCTTCTAGGAAATAGCTCCCCCAGCAACAAGTAGATATAGCTTGATGTAGATTTTTTGCTATCTTAAATTTCGGCAAAATCAGAATCAGAATAACTAATTATCTTCCACTGATCTGACCTCTTGCATATGAGCATATAACCTTTTATTCTCTGTAGATACCGCATGACACGTTTGACTATTTTTCAATGATCTATATCTAGATTGCTTAAATATCTACTTAACATCCTAATAATGTACGCAATATCCGCACACATACAAACTTGTGCGTACATAAGATTCCCTACAGCTGAAGCGTAATGAATCTTTTGCATCTCTGTAGTCTCTAGGTTATTCTTGGGGCATTGACTTTGAGTAAACTTATTTCCTTTAGACACAGGGGAGTCACTTGGTTTACAATCCTACATGCTAAACTTTTTAAGAACTTTTTTTATATAACTCTTTTATGATAATTCAAGCATACCTCGAAAGCGATCCTGGTGTATCTAGATCCCTAATACAAAAGAGGTATCTCCAAGATTCTTTATCAGGAATCTATTAATTTCGTACAATAAGTCTATATCACTACTGACAAGGAGTATATCATCGACATATAAAACTAGAAAAATATACTTACTCACATTGAACTTGTTATATATACAATCTTTTACTAAATTTATCTCAAAACTAAATGAGATGATGACTTGATAAAATTTATAATACTATTGACGGAAAGCCTGCTTAAGTTCATAGATAACTTTCTTTAATTTCCAGACCATTTACTGTGCATCTCTGGGTACAAAATTTTCTGGTTGTATCATATGAATTGTCTCATCAATGTCACCATTTAGAAACGATGTCTTAACATCCATCTAATGTAACTCAAGATCAAAATGTGCTGCTAAAGCCATTATAGTCCTGAAAGAGTCTTTTAATGAAACTGGATAAAAAGTCTTTCTATAATTGATGTCTTCTTTCTCTGTAAAACCTTTAGCGACAAGACGAGCCTTGTACCTCTCCACATTATCTTTCGAATCCCTCTTGATTTTAAATATTTATTTGTAACCAATGGGTTTCGCATCCTTAGGCAATGGGACAAGATCTTAAACGTCATTGTCCTTCATGGACTTTATCTTTTCATTCATGCCATCAATCTACTTTTTAGAGTTATAACTTTTCATGACTTGACGGAAGTTGATAGGATCATTTTCTACCGTACCAATATCAAACTCATGTCCTTGGAGATATATAATATAATCATTTAGATTGTACTTCTCCTCTCTCTGGTGGATCTCCTTAATAGCATAAGTTCTTGAGGATGTAAAGTTTGTACTTCAGAAATAGTTTTCTGAACAGGAATGAGAGATACTATGACATTGTCTAAATCTTAATTTGCTTCTTGAACAATATTAGGTATAATAACCTAATCTTGATCATTATCAAGAGCAACTGAGGTAATAGGAATATCGACCAATTCCTCTTTAAAGACAAGGTCTCAAACTCTTTCTCCTCCCATAAATTCAACATCTTCAAAGAACTAGATATTTTTCGTATAAAAAATTATCTTAGTAGTGGATCATAAAACTTGTAATTCTTGTATCGTTCAAAATAACTAACAAAATAACAACTAACAGTTCTGGAGTCCAGTTTCTTTTCCTGTGGTCTATAAGGTCTAGCCTAGTCGAACATCTCTAAATGGGAAAATGTCTCAAACTAGGCTTCTTGCCCGTTCAAAGCTCATAAAAGTCTTTCTAGTGGCTTTACTTAGAACTTTGTTGAATAAATATAGTGCGGTCTTTAATGCTTCTCTTCATAATGACTCAGGTAAGGTAAAATAACTAATCATACTGATCTCCATATCCTTTAAGTGTTCTATTTTGCCTTTCAGTAACATCATTCATGCTAGGAGAATCTGGCACGATGTATTGTGGAATGATACTGCATTTCTCTAGGAATCAAGAAAACGGCCCTAGAGGATATTAACCTAATCCATTAGATCTACCATAGCATTTACCACCACTGTCATATCTAACATGCTTAATACTTTTGTGAGTTGGTTCTCAACTTATGCTTTAAAACTCTTGAACACATCCAAGGACTAAGACTTCTCATGAATGAGATATAAGTAGGCATATCTAGAATAATCATCTATGAACGTTATGAAGTATTGTTGACTATTCCAAGAAGCCATAGGGAACGGTTCACAAATATCTATATGAATAAGTTGTAATACATCCATATCCCTGTTGGCACTGAATCTCTTAATGTTTATCTGTTTTTCCTTGATACAATGGACACATATGTCTAAATATATAAAATCAATAGGATCTAGAATTTCATCTGATACAAGTCTCTTAATTCACCTTTGAGAGATGTGACATAATCTCTTATGCTATAATGAAGTAAAATTCTCTTTGGTTAATTTTCTCTTTATACCTCTTGCACTAACATGTAATGATTCATTATAAGAAACAACTGTGTTAAGCAAATAAAGATTATCATGCGCTGATAAAGAACTAAAACTAATCAGATTTGAACTAAGAAAAAAACTAAAATTTTAATTTCCAAATGAACAAGAATAACTAAATTTGTCAAATATAGAAATAGAAATCACATTCTGTCTAAATGACAGTACAATAAAAGTCTCTTCTAAATCCAAATAAAATTCAATCCTTAACAACAATCTAAATTTGTCAATTACTTCCACCTCGACTGGTTTGTCATCGCCCACATAAATGAATCTAGCATCATCACTTAGCTTGTAGTAATGGAGGAAAACCCGGCGTAGACACACTAATGTGAGTTGTGGTACCAGAATCTATCCATTAAGTGTTCGTAGGTACAAAAGTTAAATTAACATCAAAATAAACAAAATTAAGAAGGATATCTTTCTTTGCATGTCATGCATGATAGTTAGCGTATTGCTTCTTCTTGTGTCCCAGAGCTTTACAGAAAAAAGAAATATTTTTGGTTTAAACCTTCTGTTGCCTTTTTTGTTGGACTAGAACCACAATAAATTTACCTATTTTCTTTTTCTTGTTCTTCTTAGCCTTTGAGATCACTGCAAAATGAACACTCACTGTTTTCTCAGACTTGACCTTTTCTCATCTTAAACATAGTGTGAAATGAGCTCATTCAGATTCCAGAATTCTTTCTAACAATAGTATGTCACTTTGAAATGATTGAACTGTGGTAGAAGAGAAATCAAAACAAAGTACACAAGTACTTTTTCTTACAATTCCACTATAAGTTGTTTAAGTTTTGCATATACATGTGACATCTCCATTATGTGTTCTTTGATGTTTCAATTTCTTTTATACCTCATGAAAACAAGAGTCGATAGAAGTGTGCATGCCTCAGCCTTATTACTTCTAACGAAATGTTATTATAGAGAATCAAAGAAATTTTTTGTTGTTATGATCTCATTGGACATAATACCCTGAAAAACCTTTGGAATGACCTATTCCATAACCAACATACTCATATGATTTGACCGATCCCATCTTTCAAATTTTTTCTTTTCCTTAGGGGTACTGTCAGGAATAATTTAATCAGGTTGATCAACCCGTAAAGTCCAATTCAGATCTATAACTCAAAGCACAAATCGAACACTATTCTTCCATTGCTTAAATTTTGTGTCATTCAGCATTGGGATGGAATTCACATTCCTGGTAATACTCCCTACAGTGTAGAAAACTGAACAAAGAATATATAAAAATAAAGTAATTACTACTGATATAAAAATGTAAATCATAAAATTTAATAATAAATTTTAAATAAATGTATATTTTTATCTCAATATACCGAGTACTCCATTAACACTCTATTTTTGGATAGAATATTAACTTATAAGTGGTACTGTATAATAGTAATTAAATACAGATAGTATAAACATATAACATAATAAACCTTCCTTTTAGCCAATCTAAAGTTCACATGTTATACTGAATAACTGTCACGTATTCCTTACTACAAAAATTGAATGCAATAATGTTAAATATTAACCTTCATTTGGGCCGATTAACATTAACATAAATTATATCAATGCAACTGCTTACATTATAAAATAAATAAATTATCCATAAGAGATGTCACTTTAGTGATGTGTTGTGTAAATCAATTTATTTCAATATGTATATGCATATATCATTATTAAAATTCAAAAATAAAACCAAATTTAAACTGAATTAGGAAGAAAATCAATCACAAAATGATAAAAGTTACCTTTAAAAAATTCTTTTTTTTTCTTAAAGAGTTGATTATTGACCGGTCAGGTCTTGGATTGAGTTGGGTTTGAGCCATGTTGGCCAGCCCAAACTCGTCTGGGCTTTGGGCCACTCGAATGAACCTTTTTTATCTTCCTTTTCTTTCATTTTCCTTCTTGTGGACCAACCCCACATAACTTAAATTTAAAAACAAACTTAAATCTTAAAACCCATTTTAACCTAACTAATTTTCTTTTTCTCTCCTTTTTCCTCATGCTCGAAGGCGTTTGGGCTGCTACAATAACGGCTAGAAAAATAGCCATTACACATGAGATTCGGCAGCCAAAACCCAAATGGTCACATAATTGCTGGGCTTTCTTCTTCATATAGCGATGGTCGGCCACTGTTTTTCTTCCTTTTTTTGTTTGCTTTGCTGCACACACATATATATGTATATATGTATACATCCTAAACACACATATATATATATTATGCTTTATTTTTTTGAAATCCATATATATAATCCTAAATCTAAAATATATATAATTTTTTTCTTTTAAATCCTAAATCCACAATCCAAAATCACAAAAAAAAATTGAATCTCAAAAATTCAATACGAGAAAAGCTCTGATACCAATTGTTAGAAAATTTTTTCAAATCAAACCAGATCTTATAAATCTAAACATGCAATCTCGTACCGAATCAATGAGAAATGATAAAAGGAGGTATGCCTAGATCTATCACGAAAGATTTGATTGTGCCCTATAGTAGATACTTCCGAATCAATACACGACATCAAAAACTGGTTTTTACTGGTGACAGAATTTTAGAAAAATAAAAGGGTGCTTGTGTGATTCTGGGATCATAACTGCCTATTTATATCATCATACTTTTGTATTTCTCATTTTCCTTATCATCAAATAAAAAATTACAAAAATGATATTCGTACATATTAAGCCCATATATAAGCCTGATGCATTAAGACTCAATTCTATTTAACTATATTTGATCACTTTTAAATAGGCCTATAAATTAATAGTTTGTTACGCATAGTAAAGCCCACATTAATCTCATTTGTTGAACAATATGTTCTAATGATAATTTATTAATGAATATGAGGTTGGGAGATATAAGGTCGATGTTAAGGGGAAAATAAATAGATATGTAGAATGACAAATGAGAAGAATTGTTGTTATTGTATTATTTTCTATGTTTGCAAATTTTGCTTTAAAATATGCCTTTATTTTCTAAAAATTGTATGATTGGTTACTTGTATGCCTCTATATGGGCACTGCCCTTTTCTTATTGAGCCCATGAAGCTCATACCAATCCACACCCCTCAATATAGATTTGTAACGGCCTCGAAAATTTAAATAAAATATACGTATTAAAAATGTCAAATGCGGAAGCGTAATAAAATTTTTGATTAACATCCCTTACACAATAACCAAAACGTACTTAAAACATGAAAGAACAAACTAACTAAAAGAGATACTCGAGATAAGGACTATAAATATAGCTATGGAGTTTTTAGGTGTCCCCTTCGCTGTCTTCTTGCGGAACGGGCTCGGGAACGATGTCTTCCTGATATGAAATGGTTAAATAAGGAATGAGCTACACCAGCCCAGTAAAGATATCACACTATCTCACCGCCACGGAAGTAAAGGTGGGTAGAAAACAAAAATGACCAATGGAGCATAATTTATAACAAACTCGTTTATTAATATAAAAACCTTTACTGTCCACTTACCTAGGTGAGATCCATGAAAGCAACATATGAAAACAATAACATTATCATTATCATGAAATCATATAAACTTTATAACATAACACTTATCATGTCTTTGCATTTCAATCATCAAACAACATATTTTCTTCTTTTACCAGCCTACTAGTATTCATGGGGATCCATAGGGGTCCCGCTACCCATGAACCCTTAACATTTATAACCTGATTCCAGGGGCCGTCCCCATACCCCGTCCGGTATGGGTGCCAAAACCATGAACCTCAATACCCCGTCTCGTATGAGGGTGAAACGAGCCGTCCCCATACTCCGTCCGGTATGGGCACCAAAACACATAAGGTCTCCATACCCCGTCCGGTATGAGAGACCACCTTCCCGGTAGAGTTCCCTACGGACCCGGTCCTTCCACCATCTCCTAGGATATCTAGTCAGGCTATCCACATTATCCATTTATCAATTCACATAACCTTTTTGCCTTTTTTCTTGATCTTAATCATCCAATCATACATAACATGTAAACCAGTAATTGGCACCAAACAAGACAACACAGTATCGGGTTCACCATAATACACACTATAATAAAAGAAACCATGATTCATGCATACGAGACCATAACATAATTACATCAAACATCATACTGCATTTAACACTAAAAATTAGATCAAACAATAACATACCAACACTGTATCAGACTCGGATCCCATCGGCAACCTAAATCAATTATACATCTATAAAGTCACACAGTATAATTTAATTATTTATTTAGCTTTAATACTACGATAGGAAATAGAGTGAGAGATTCTTACTTGTTTCGGGGTCTGAATACGGCTCTACAGTGCGCCTACAGGCTGTCCCTAATTTCCCTGAATTTTTTTCAGAAAAGTGAAACGCACTACCGGTACCTGCATGTGTCCCAAAAAATCCCAGATCAGACCTAGGGCCCCTTTCGGCCAATATCGCAATTCTGACACGACGGCTCTGCCATGCTCCGGCGACGACGCCGCCGCTTGCGGCGGTGATTCGCCTCGAGTTGGCCATTTTCGGTCGAATTCGGCCACACTTGCATCGGTCCCTACGATAAAACAACCCTAGGGCCCTCGGTGGGCCAAAAAATTACGAAAAACTGAAAATTACCGGCGACGGTGCTCTCGGGTGCGGTGGCTCCTCCGGCGTGAGTCGTGTTTCGATGTTTAGCTCCGATCAACCTGTAGAGAAAAGAACGGTGATCACAGTGGTATAAAATTTGCATCAAACGGAGGCCGAGAAAGGCCTCATCGGAGGCAAAAACCGAGGAGGGGTGCAGCGGCGCTGCTGGGCTTCGGCTGGGTTTTTCGGCAGTTTGGCCGGTGGTTGGGCTCCGGTTTGGCCATAGGCAGACTCAGCATCGAAAAACGAGCAAGGGGGTGAAAATTTACCTCGATCGGCGGTCGGAAACTTCCCCGGTACGGCGGCGGGTGGCGGCGGCCGGCTCCTCCGGCATCTGGTTCTTTTTCTTCGACGAGGCACTGGTGGCTAGGGTTTTTGTGGTCAGGTGTGGGTGGGGTTATTTATACCCTTTGCCTTTTAATCTCAACCGTCCATCAAGATTAAATCTTGACCGTTCGATCGCGATTTAATTGGAATTAAATCTGGGCCGTCCATCGCGATGCAATCTGGGCCGTCCGTGCCTGATTGAATCTAGACCGTCCGTGCGCATGAATCTGGGCCATCCATGCGCACGTTTGATCTGGGCCGTCTGTGCGCGCGGGAACGGATCTGGGCCGTCTGATCGCGCGCACGCGGATCGCCCACGTGGCCCCTCCCTTGCTCAGCGTTTCCTTGCCAAGTGGCGCGTCCTGGTTGGCCAGGGCTGCTGACCGGGCCGCTGACGTGGCTGCTGACGTGGTGCTGACGTGGCACAACTTTTCTAAATTGCGTTTTGACATTCGGTTTCCAAATTTCTTTTCAAAAACACCCCCAGAATCCAAATTTTCCCCCATTTTTCCCAAAATCAATTTCGATTAAATCCAAATACTATTTTTACCCAATTTTATCATTATTATATATTTTAATTTCATAAAATTAAATTAAATTAAATCAAATTAAATTAATTAAAAATCAAAAAAATTCAAATAATTACAAAATAAAAATAATAACACTTGGGTGTTACAAGATTAGTTCGAACGAGGAGTGTGATCAAGGTCCAAGGAATATTTCAAAGAATTTTTAGTAATTTTAGAAGTTTTATTTGTCTAATAAATCTAAATATGCCATAGTGGTGTAACTTAAGGATTTTGTGAGGCTCAAATTATAACTCCGTACATCGGATGATTGAATTATAAATTTTAACATACTACTATGCAAATTTATTAGGTTTTATACATATGGTAGCACTCATTTCTCAGTAGAGAATGCGAGTCATTATATTATCAAAAGTTGGTTATTCTATATCCATCTCCAAACAAGGCACTATTGACATATTTCTTCTTATTTATGTTGATAATATCATTGTAATAGAAAACTATGCAAGTTTAGTTCACCTGACTATAATACGAAGACACAAACAAGAAAAGGGAAAGACAAAAAAAAAAAGAGAAAGTTAAGGGAAAGAAAAGAAAAAACCAAAGAGGAAGGGTACTTGAAGGGACTATTGAATTGAGTCAAGCTAGGATTCCAATTTGGGTCCCTTAGGTACGTTTCTAACACCTTATAATGGTTTATAAGAGAAATTGTATCATTTTAATGCATGAAATTCATATTGTTGTGTATTTATGCATGAGAAATATTTATATTTTATACAAATTATAGTTTCGTAGTTTTATAACATAAGACTTATTAACATAGTGAGTTACCAAAGTAACCTAGGTTGATGAGTCTTATGTTAGTTAAACTACATTAAAGAATAAAAAGAGACTTATAAATGAAATATATATATATATATATTTATAATTATAAGATTGAGACTAACATAAAAGAGAGTCATTTTCTACTAATTATGAATTGATAGTTTATTTTTTGTTATTTAGATGGATACCCAAAGGTAACATGTAAATGATACAAAATATTAAGTATTTTAAACTCCTTTGAGTGAACACTAAATATGCTAACATTTTGTCCAAAAGAAAAACTATAGTGATATTAATAGTTCATCGTTTATAAATTTAATATTATAAATATACTTGAAGCCTTACTGTGAGCATTTTTCTATTTTTATAATTCTCACTTCACTGTATTTTATTGCATATAGAATGACAACTTTTGATGGGTCAAATTCTGCAGAACGATATGAAATAGTCCAATCCTCACTGAGTTTATTGGATCTTGATCTGGCTTTGATAATTGTTAAACTTCCTGAAGCTACTAATGATAGTACTTTAGAGTATAATAAACAATTCAAAGCCTGGACAAGGTCAAACAAACTCAGTCTTATATTTATGAGAATGACCATTGCTACTAACATCAAAACTTCATTCCCTCAAATTGAGATAGCCTCATAATTTTTGAAATATGTGGAAGAGCATTTCAAACGCATTGATGAATCTCTTAAAAGCACATTGATGACTGAATTGACCACCATGAAATATGATAGTGGTAAAGGAATTCAGCAACACATTTTAAGCATGACTTAAAAGGCTGCAAAACTTAAGGCATTAAACATGAACATAAATGAGTCATTCTTAGTTCAATTTGTCTTTAACTCACTTCCTTCGCAGTTTGCTTCATTCAAAATCCACTATAAAACTAATAATGAATAGTCAAATATGAATGAGCTTACTAGCAAGTATATTTAGGAGGAAATGAAATTAAAGCAAGATAGACATAATTTTGCCCTTGCAGTTTCTCATGGAGTTATGAAGAATAAAGGCGAATCTAGAAAAGCAAAGAACATTTCACTAAAGAAATAGAGTAGACCTGGGGGGAATAACCAGAGTCATAATGGAAAATTTACTTGGAATTACTACTTTTGTGGCAAGAAAGATCATGTGAAAAAAGAACGTAATAAGTGTAAGGTTTGGTTCAAAAAGAGAGGTATGAATCTTTCTTTCTTATGTTATGAATCAAATCTTACTGAGGTTCCTTCTAATAGTTGATGGATTGATTTAGAGCCATAACTCATATTACTAATTTAATATAGGAATTTCTTATAACTCAAAAACCAAAAGAAAGTGAAAAGTCCTCTATATTGGAAACTGTCTCAAAGTAGAAGTGGTAGCTGTAGGTACCTATCGTTTACTATTAGAGATTGGTCATCAAATGGATATTTTGAGCACTTTTATGTTCCTTCGATTTCTAAGAATTTAATTTCATTGTTCAAATTAAATGTTGTTGGATATTCAGTTTATTTTCGTTGTGGAAAAGTAAGTTTAGTATTTAATTTAATGACAGTTGGCTATGTTATTTTATATAATGGTTTATGTAAAATTTTCCTGAATTATGAATTTGTACAAGATTTATTTACCTTGTATTCAAATATGGGAGCAAAACATGGCTTAATTAATGAAAATTCTTCATTCTTGTGGCATAAAAGGCTAGGACATATCTTTAGGGAAAAAATTAGAGATTAGTGAATAATTAAATTTTACAAAATCTTAACTCTAGTGATTTCTAAGTATGTATAGATTGCATAAAATGAAGGCAAACTAAACATACAAAGAAAGATACCACAAGAAGTAATGAGCTCCTTAAGATAATTCGTACGGACATTTGTTGAATAGTCTCTATTCCTTGTTTTACTAGAGAGAGATACTTTATCACCTTTATAGGTGATCTATCTCAATATGGTTATGTATATATAATGCATGATAAGTCTCAAGCCATTAATATCTTTAAAGTGTACATTACCGAGGTTGAGAGACAATTAAATAGAAAAGTTAAGGTTGTGAGATCTGATCGACGTGGTGAATTATATGGTAGATATGATGAGTCAGAACAAAATCTTGGTCCATTTACCAAATTCCTAGAAAAACATGACATTCATGCTCAATACATAGTGTCAGATACGCCACAGTAGAATAGTGTTGCTGAAATGTGTAATCGTACTTTAATGGAAATGGTTAAGAATATGATGAGTTACTCTTCTGTACCCATTTCTTTATGGGGTAAAGCCTTAAAGACTACAATGTATATCTTGAACAGAGTTCTTAATAAGGCAATATCTCCAACTCTTTTCGAGTTGTTCACTGCTAGAAAACCAAGTTTAAAACATTTACATATATGGGGGTTGTCCAGTAGAGGCAAAAATCTTCAATCCTTATGAGAAATAGTTAGATTTAAGGACAATATCTTGATATTTTATTGGTTATCCATATAAGTTCAATGGGTATAAATTTTATTATCCTAACCATGGTACAAGAATAGTTGAAACCAATAATGCTAGATTCTTATAAAATGGCAAAATTAGTGGGAGTGACGAACAAAAAAAAGTAGATCTTGAGAAAATAAGAGTGGATACCTCACCATAATTTTTGCCCCAAGAAATAACTCTTACTCATCATTCTCAACAAGTTATAGAAAATGAGCTACATAATGAAAATGGTTCATTACCACAAGAAAATGTCGTCATAGAAAATATTATAGAACAACTTAAATCAATCCCTTTAAGAAGGTCTCAAAGAGAAAGGAAATATACTATATTAGATGATTATGTGGTATATCTACAAGAATTTGATTTTGATATTGGGATAAGAATAAATACGATTACGTTTTCATAAGCCATGGAAAGTGATGATTCTAATAAATGGATATAAGCTATGAAAGAAGTGTTGAAGTCTATGGACCATAATAATGTTTACGATCTTGTCGAATTGTTTGATAATTGTAAAAGTGCAATTATAAATGGGTCTTTAAGACCAAACGCGATGCTAAAGGCAATATCGAACGATTTAAAGCTAAACTACTAGCTAAATGTTTTACACAAAAGGAATGTATAAATTATAGAGATACCTTCTCTACAGTTTCTAAAAAGGATTATCTAGAATCATTATGACACTTATAGCACATTTCGATTTAGAGTTACATCAAATTAATGTGAAAACTACTTTCTTGAATGGGAATTTTGATGAAGATACCTGTAATGCCCAAATTTAATTTATATGTAAATTAAATTAATTCATAAATGTAATTTTATAATTTATAATTTTTTATAATTTTATTTTAGTGTAAAAATAGAGAAAAATTGATAGATGATGAAATTAGAAATAATTTTAGAAAAATGGATGAAAATTTGGGTTCTGGGGGTATTTTTAAAAGAAAAATTAGAAACTAGGGGTCAAAATATAATTTAAAAAGTTGTACCACGTGGAATGCCCGATTAGCAGCCCCGACGAACCAGAATGCGCTGCGTGGCAATGAATGCTGATGCGGTGTCAAGCGGGAGGCCATACAAGCGATCCGCGTGCCTACGATCGAACGACCCAGATCGTTCTTGCACGCACAGACGGCTCGGATGCGTTCCCTCCCCAAACGCGATCAGACAACCAGATTTAAACGCAATCAATGGTCCATATCTACTTTCTATTTAAACGCGATCGGATGGTTCAGATTAAATCGCGATAGATGGCCCAGATTCACTCCCTATTTAATCGTGATCGGACGGTCAATATCAAACGCGATGGACGACTCAGATTAAATTGGGAAGGATATAAATAACCCACTTCACACCAAACCCTAACCCTACCTGCCAGACACCTTCGCCAAAGAAGAAGACCTAGCCGCTAGGAAGGAGAGTCGCCTCCACCCGTTGTTGCGTCGGAGCTACTTTTGATGCCAAAAGAGGTAAAAAAAAAATTTCTTTAGTCAGAATTCAATTTTAAACACCTACATTACCAAATCGGAGCAAAAAGATTGGCCGATTGGCTGAAAAATAGAGGCAAAGTCTAACAACGCCATCGTAGAGAATTTTAAAAATCGCCTCCGATGAAGCCCTTTTCGATTGTTGTTATGCATAATTTTTCCACCATTTTTGTCACCATTTCCTTCTCTACAGGTTGACCTGAGCAAAACACCCGACTGCAAAGTGAGCCGATAGAGCCGCCGAGCAAGAGAGCTCCGTCGCCGGTGAGTTTCAGTTTTTTATTTTTTTTAGCCAACCGAGGCCCTTAACGAGTTTTCTCGTAGGGGTTGATGCAAAACCGACCGAAAATAGCCAACCCGAGGCAGACCGCTGCTGCGGAGTACGACGGAGCCACCGTGCTGGAATTTCAGAATTGGCTAAAAATGGGTCTCGAGACTGATTATGAATTTTTGAGACATTTATAGGTACTTATAGCGTGTTTTAATTTTTGAAAAAAAATTCAGGGAATCTGGGACCGCCAGTAGGCGCAGTCAACAACTTAACTTTTTGGGTATCAAATTGAGTAAGAATCCATCATTCTATTCTCTGTAATGGAATTAAAGTCAAATTAAAATCAATATGGTGTTTTGTGCAATTTAAAAAATATTCATAATTAATTACAGGTTACTAATAGAGGCATGACTGGAAATTATCTACTATTATTTCTGTTGATTTTTTTATAGTTTGAATGCATGATAGTATTTGATTGATTGATTTTATAGTTTTAAATGCATGTATTGTTTGTTTTGTATGGTTACGGTTGAATTGGAAAATTGGAGGCGAAGGGCAAACAAAAAATTTTGTGATTAAGTGAATGGATGAAAACGACAACCCTACTAGATATCCTGAGAGCTGGTGGGCGGATCGGGTACATAGGGAACCCTACCATAAATGTTGTCTCATAGCGGACAGGGTATTGAGACTTAATAATTTAGCACTCATACCGGACGGGATATAGGGACGGCCCGTTTCACCATAATACCGGACAAGGTATTGAGATTTAATAATTTGGCACTCATACGGGACGGGGTATGTGGACGGCCCACTAATTGAGAATATTAAAGGAAAGGGTTCACATGTAGTGGAGACATCTCTATGGACCCCCATAGATACTAGCAGACTGATGAAAAGGGGCAGTTGTTGTTTTGATTAATTGAATATAAAATTATAATATGAGCATATTACCGATTGCATATGAAATCATGATAAGTGTTATGTTATGGTTTATATACGTTGCTTTAGTAAATCTCACTACGGTAAGTGGACGGTAAATGATTTTATTATTGATAAATGAATTTGCTTAATTAAGTAATCCATTAATTGTTTTAAATTTTTCTACCAACCTTCATTTCTGTGTCGGTGAGTAGAATGATATTCTTACTAGACTAGTATAGCTCATTTCTCATCAAGAGGACCAAGATTCAGAGCCCGATCCACAAGAGGGTTGCGTGTAGGATGCTAGTTTTATTTATTTTGTGCTTATTTTCTTATTTTTTTGTATTTCTTTCAAAAGGATAATTCTAATAGCACTATTCGGTATTTTAAATTATTGTGTAAGTAATGTAAACCTTAATTATTTATTTCATAATGTAAACCTTAACTATTTATTCCACTTCCATGCTTAGTTTATAATTTATTTCCTTTGGTAGTTCCGAGGTCGTTGCATTTGGAATCAGAGCTGCATTCTTCAGACCCATTCCTTACACAAAATCCTTAGAAAACACCAAAAATAATGAATTATCACTCAACCATTCCTTTTGAAATGCAGGTACAGATAGATGAGGAGAGGAAGACCCCTACAAAACTGAGCAGCCCGGGAGGGTTCGCTTAAAGAGGATGTTAACCAGTTGTTTGAGATAATGAAGAGACTCATTGCCGCTCAGCAGGCCCATGAGGAAAGGAGGGAGCTACCTGACTCTTCCCTGCTGCCACAGTTTAAGCCACCTCTGCAGCGAGAGGATCCCGAGCCACCCCAATATAATCCTGCTCCTCCACAGTACCACTCGGCACCACCACAGTATGATCTTATGCCCCAGCCACAGTATCACCCGACACCACCGCAGTATAATCCGGTGCCTTCACCGTATCATCAAGTACCACCGCAGTGCCATCTAATACATCTTCAGCTCAGTCCAATCCCTCTTCCACGGGATCCAGCTCTTTCTATGATGAACCCAGGCTATATTAAAAGATATAAAAGACTAAATCCATCTACTTTTACAACGGGATTATCCTTTGAAAAGTTCGAGTACTGGTTAGTTGAGACAGAGAAGACCTTCACGACCCTCGGGGTGTTTCTCGAATAAAAAGTCATCCTTGCTACCTACATGCTAGTGGGAGAAGCAGACCACTGATGGCAACTTAAGCAGGCCACCCTGGCCGTTCTAGTCACTTGGGAACAGTTTCTGACGGCCTTTCATACAGAGTACCTTCTAGAGCATCTCTGACATCTGAAGGAGATGAAGTTTATACACTTATTCAGGGGGACATGACGGTATCAGAATATGCTCGCAGGTTCCTAGAGTTGGGTCGGTATTCTGCTAAGAGCATGATGGATAAAGACAGAAAGGGTAGAAGGTTTGAGTGGGTTCTCCGTCCTGAGATTAGACAATAGTTGTATGTGTTCGAGCTCAGTATTTATTCGGCAGTTCTGGTGAAGACACAGTTAATAGAGAGGAACCTTCGCACTTTTCCTCCAACAGTAAGGAACCCCAAGCCCTCGGCTCCACACTACAGACCAGCACCTACTGTACCTGTTCAACAGAACAAAAGACCCAGGCCGATGACTCTGGCTCCCCCTCAGGTTCTAGCAGTAGGACGCAGTAAGATCTGTTAGTATTGTGGCAAGGATCCAAGGATCATGGGGACCGACTCTACTATCGAATCAACAACACCTGTCGCATATGTGGTTGCACCCAACATTACACAAGGGAGTGCCTGAGGAATCAGAATCAGGCCAGACCTCCTATCTAGGGTAGGGCTTACAATCTCACTCAGTAGGATGCAGAAGCCAACTCGGACGTGGTACAAGGTATGTACACTATCTGTAACCATTTTGTTCATGTTTTGATTGATACTGATACATCGCATTCATTTATTTCACATATTTTTATATTAAAATTAAATGTATTACTTGAAAAACTTGATTCTGTATTATTTGTGTCTACTCCTGAGAGTAGGACACTACTGGAGGAGGTTATATACAGAGCCTGTGTCATAAATATAGCAGATAGAAAGTTGAGTGTGAACCTAATAGAAATTGACACAGGGGACTTTGATGTAATTTTAGGAATGAACTGGCTAGCGGTGTATCACACCACCATAGATTGTTTTAGCAAGAAGATTGTATTCAATCCTCCTAATGAGTAGTCATTTAAAAATTAATAAAATCGTTTAACATTTGTTCCCTCATGGCAAATTTTCTTATTATCATGTACTTTAAACTAGTTATTTTCTCTAACTAGGAAAATCCAAGAAATCAATTTGTATTCAAGAGATTCTGGTAGTTTGAGACTTTCAGATGTGTTTCCGGATGAACTACCTAGACTGCCAATAGACAGAGAAGTCGAATTCATCATAGACCTTCAGCCAGGCACCAAGAAAATTCTGGTTCCTCCTCACCGCATGAGTCATGTTGAGATGGAGAAACTAAGGAAACAACTCACTGAATTGCAAGACAGTGGATTCGTCTGACATAGTGTGTCCCCTTGGGGTGCCGAAATCACTTTTGCAAGAAAGGAAGATGGGACGTTGAGGTTATGTATTGACTACAGAGGTCTGAACAGGGTCACAATCAAGAACAAGTAACCCATCCCCATGATTGATGACCTCTTTGATCAATTGCAGGGTGACCAGGTCTTTTCCAAGATAGATTTGCGTTCAGGTTACCATCAGGTAAAAATCTGGGGAGAAGATATTCCCAAAACAGCCTTTCAAACCAGGTACAAACACTATGAGTTTCTGGTTATACCATTTGGACTAACCAATGCTCCAGCCCTCTTCATGGACTTGATGAACAGGATTTTCAGATAATTCCTGGATCAGTTTGTCATTGTGTTCATCGATGATATCTTGGTTTATTCAAAAAGCAGAGAGGAACACGCTCACCATCTGACTTAGATTTTGTAGATTCTTAGAGAGAAGAAACTATATGCGAAATTGAGTAAGTGTGGGTTCTGGCTTGAGCAGACTACTTTTCAAGGATACATCATATAAAAGGATGGAGTGTCAATGAACCCCCAAAAAGTTGAAGCAGTGCTCGAATGGGAAAAATTAACCTTGGTTAAGGAGATCCATAGCTTTCTGGGGATGGTAGATTATTACCACAGGTTTGTGGAAGGGTTTTCTAGTTTAGCTGCTCCTCTGACTCGGCTCACAAAGAAGAACGTCAAGTTTGAGTAGAATGAGAATTGTGAAAGAAGTTTTTCAGAATTAAAGAGATGGTTGACTACAGCACCGATGTTGGGCTTGCCGAGCAGATCAGGTAGATATATATTTTATAGTGATGCCTCATATCTAGGGTTGGATTGTGTTTTGATGCAGCATGGGAAGGTCATAGCCTATGGGTCCAGACAGTTGAAGAGTCATGAGAAAAACTACCCCACCCATGACTTAGAACTTTTCGCAATCATCCACACCTAGAAGACTTGGCGTCATTACTTGTATGGAGAGACCTTCCAGATCTATACCGATCATAAGAGTTTGAAACATATATTCATTCAAAAGGATCTCAACTTACGTCAGAGAATGTGGATAGAACTCTTCAAGGACTATGATTGCGACATCTTGTATCACCCGGGTAAGGGCAACGTGGTAGCCGACACACTCAGCAAGAAAAGTATAGGTACATTAGCTCATTTGATGGTTTCAGAATGCAAACAGATAGGGGCCACACAACTGGTATGGTTTCAGGACCTGAAGAGAGTCACATGTTTGGGCCACCTGACTGTTCAGCCTGAGTTAGTCCAGATAATAAAGGAAGCTTAGTTCGTCGATTCCACCCTAGTAGCCCTCAAGAAAGATGCAGAACAGAGAATTAACTCAGAATTCCAAGTCTCTGCCGATAGGTTGCTCAAATTAAAGGACAGAGTATGTGTTTCAGTTGACAGTAAGTTGAAAAGGAACATTATTACAGAGGTTCATACCTCAAAGTTTGTCATGCATCCCGGAAGCACTAAGATGTACCAAAGTATGCAATCCCAATTTTGGTAGAACGGGATGAAAAGAGACATAGCTGACTTTATTTCTAAGTATTTTTTATATCAACAGGTTAAGACAGAGCATCAACGTCCAGGTGGGCTACTACAGCCATTACCAATTCCACCATGGAAGTGGGAACATATCCCCATGGATTTTTTGACAGGATTGCCTAGAGCACGCTCATGGCATGATGCTATCTGGGTAATTATTAACCTGTTTACAAAGTCTTCCCACTTCTTGGCCATCAGGATGACCGATCCCTTGGACAAGTTAGTAAGAATGTATATCCGGGAGATAGTCAGATTACATGGAATGCTAGTGACAGTAGTGTCTGAAAAGGACCTCAGGTTCACTTTTCAGTTTTGGTCTATCTTTCAGCAAGCCATTGAAACGAAACTGTTCCTTAATACTACATTCCACCCTCAGACCGATGGACAGTCAGAAAGGACAATCTGCACACTTGAGGATATGCTCCGAGCTTGCGTTCTTGACTTCGGAGGCCATTGGGATGACTATCTACCCCTGATAGAGTTCGCTTACAACAATAGCTACCAAACAAGTATTGGCATAGCTCTGTACGAGGCATTGTATGGCCACCCAAGCAGATCGCCGATCTATTAGAAAGAAGTAGGTGATAGAAAACTGTTCGATCTAGACCCTGTAGAGGAGATTACAACCAAAATAGTTAAGATCAGGAAGAACATTCAAACGACTCAGAACAAGCAGAAAAGTTATGCGGACACCTGGACGAGGGATTTGAAATTTGAGAAAGGCGATCGGATGTTCCTAAAGGTCATTCCTTTCAAGGAAATCAGTAGGTTTGGCACGAGGGAAAAACTAAGCCCCCCATTTTATTGGGTCATTTGAAATCTTAAACAGAATTGCTACCGTCGCCTATAGACTGGCACTGCCTTCAGAACTTTTCAGGCTCCACAATGTGTTTCATATGTCCATGCTACGCAAGTACAACCAAGACCCCTCTCACATCTTGGCCCACGAGCCTCTTCCAATCTAGGAGGATCTGTCCTACGAGGAAGTACCGGTTGGTATTGTGGACCGAAAGAGCAGATTACTTTACAATTGAGAAATTTCCTTTGTTAAGGTTATATGACAGAATCACACACCGAGAGAATGCACATGGGAGCTAGAATAATACTTCAGAGCCAAATATCCCCAGCTGTTTGATTGAGAGTGAGAGAGACAAATTTGAGGGACCAAATTTCTTTTAAAGGGGGAAGAGTTGTAATGCCCAAATTTAATTTATATGTAAATTAAATTAATTCATAAATGTAATTTTATAATTTTATAATTTTTAATTTTAATTTAGTGTAAAAATGAAGAAAATTTGATAGAGAATGAAATTGGAAATAATTTTGGGGAGAATTGGTGAAACTTTGGGTTATGAGAGTATTTTTGAAAGAAAAATCAGAAACTGGGGGTCAAAATATAATTTAGAAAAGTTGTGCCACGTGGGATGCTCGGTCAGTAGCCCCAACGAACTAGGACGCACTGCGTGGCAACGAACGTTGACATGGTGCCACACGGGAGGCCACAAGGGCGATCCGCGTGTCCATGATCGAACGACCCAAATCCGTTCCCGTGCGCATGAACGGCCTGAATGCTTTTCCTCCCCAAACACGATAAGACGGTCACATTTAAATGCGATCAATGGTCCAGATCTACTTCCTATTTAAACGCGATCGGACGGTCCAGATTCACTCTTATTTAATCGCAATCAGATGGTCCAGATCAAGCGTGATGGATGGCTCAGATTAAATGAGGACGGATATAGATAATCCTCTTCACAGTAAACCCTAACCTTAACCGCCAGACACCCTCACCGGAGAAGAAGACCCAACCACAGGAAGGAGAGTCGCTGCCACCCGTCACCACGCCGGAGCTACTTCTGCCCGCCAAAAGAGGTAAAAAAATTTTATTTTTCTCAGAATTCAATTTTAAACACCCCCATGACTAAATCAGAGCAAAAGGACCAGCTGATTGCTCGAAAACCACAGGCAAAGCCCAGCGCCGCCACCGCAAGGAATTTTAAAAATTACCTCTGATGAAGCCCTTCTCGATTCCTATTTTAGGTAATTTTTCCTTCATTTTGATCACCGTTTCCTTTTCTACAAGTTGATCGGAGCAAAACACCTGACCGTAAAGTGAGCCGGCGGAGCTGCCGCACCAGAGAGCCCCGCTATCGGTGAGTTTCAGTTTTTTATTTTTTTTCAGCCAATCGAGATCCCTTAACGTGTTTTTTCGCATGAGGTGATTTAAAACCGATCAAATTCAGCCGTAAATGGTCGAAAATAGCCAACACGAGGCAGACCGCCATTACCGGAGCACGGTGGAGCCGCCGTGCCAGAATTCTAAAATTGGCCAAAAATAGGTCCTAAGACTAATTTTGGGTTTTTGGGACATTTGTAGGTACTTATAGTGCGTTTTAATTCCCGAAAAAAATTCAGAGAATCGGGGACCGCCAGTAGGCGCAGTCAACAACTTAGCTTTTTGGGTATCAAATTGATTAAGAATCTCTCACTCTATTATCTGTAATGGAATTGAAGTCAAATTAAAATCAATACAATGTTAGAGACGGCATATTAATTGAGAATATTAAAGGAAATGGTTCACGCTTAGTGGGGACATCTTTATGTACCCCAATGGATACCAGCAGGTTGATGAAAAAGGATAGTTGTTGTTTTGATTAATTGAATATGAAATTATAATATGCGTATATTACCGATTGCATATGAAATCATGATAAATGTTATGTTATAGTTTCTATAGGTTTTTTTAGTAAATCTCACTACGGTAAGTGGACGGTAAATGATTTTATTATTGATAAATGAATTTGCTTAATTAAGTGCTCTATTAGTTGTTTTAAATTTTTCTACCAACTTTCATTTCTGCGTCGATGAGTAGTGTGATATTCTTACTGGGTTAGTGTAGCTCATTTCTTATTTAACTATTTCATATCAAAAGGATCAGGATTTAGAGCTCGATCCATAAGAGAGCTGCGAATAGGATGCTAGTTTTATTTATTTGAGCTTATTTCCTTATTTTTTGTATTTCTTTCAAAAGGATAATCCTATTAGCACTATTCGATATTTTAAATTATTGTCTAAGGAATGTAAACCTTAACTATTTATTTTATTTCTACACTTAGTTTATAATTTATTTTCTTTAGTATTTCCAGGGTCGTTATAATATCTATATCGATTAACTTAAATGGTTCGTAAAGAAAGGAAAAGAACACTTAATTTTCAAATTAAAGAAATTCATTTATATTTTTAAACAAGTTTCCAGACAATGGTATATAAAATTTAATGATACCATTACATTTTTTAAATTTAAGAAAAATGCTGTTAATCAGTGCATATATCTAAAAATTAGTGGGAGCAAGTTTATATTTATAATACTATATGTAGATAATATTTTACTACCTAGTAGTGATATTGGTTTCTTATAGGAAGCCAAAAAATATCTCTCTAAAAACTTTAAATGGTTGATATTGGTAAGACAACTTATGTTATTAGAATAAAAATCTTTATATATCGTTCTCGAGGATTATTAGGTTTGTCTCATAAAGGATATATTAACCGAGTTCTGGAGAGGTTCAATATGTAGTTATTTATTTAGCCAATGTTGCACCTACTCTTAAGGGTGACAAATTAAGTAAAAGTCAGTACCCAAAAAATGACTTAGAAAGGGAAATAATGTAGAACATTCTTTATGCATCTGTTGTGAGAAGTTTGATGTACGCTTAAATCTGTACTATACCATATATTAGTTATGTTGTTGATATGTTAAGAAGATATCAAAGTGATCTACGAATTGAACACTGGAAAGCTACAAAGAAGGTTATGAGGTATCTTTAAGGGATAAAAGATTATATACTCACATAAAATATCAGAATAATTATAGGTGATTAGATATTCAAACTCAAATTATAATGGTTGTCGTGGTAGCTAAAAAGTCTATTTTAGGTTTTGTCTTTATGCTAGTAAATGAAGCAATTTTGTGGAAGAGTGTAAAACAGTCCATTACTGTCTCATCCACAATAGAGGCTGAGTTTATAGCATGTTTTGAAGCGTTAAGTCATGCTTTGTGGTTAGGGAATTTCATTTTAGAATTTGGAGTTGTTGAATCTATTGCCAAGTCATTGAGAATATTTTATGATAATATCGCAGTTGTTTTCTTCTCTAAAAATAATAAATATTCTAGTGGATCCAAACACATGGACTTAAAGTATTTAGTTATTAGAGAAAGAGTTTAGAAACAACAAATGTCGATTGAAAATATTAGTATCACACTTATGATTGTTGATCCATTGATTAAAGGGCTACCTCCAAAGACATATACAAAACATATTGTAAGGTTATATCTTTTGATCATGGGTGCACAATTTAGTATTTAATCAATAAAGAATGTCTTGACAAGACAAATTATAGAGACTATTTTGGTATTATGGACTAAATTAGTAAAGATTATTGGTGTGGTGTATAGAATGAAATGTGACATTGAAGTCATGTAACTATTATGATTCACATTTATAATTTAAGTTATTTCAGTATTATAGTATAATAATTTTGGACTTGTTGGCTGATTTTATTGCAATAACATATCAAATTCATTTTAATAATAAATATATTTTAGTATAAAATGTGTATATATATATATTATAGTTTTCATAATTGATTTTGTGGGTCAAGTAGGAAAATGTTAATTTCAGCAATTAAGTAGATGACCCATTAACCTAATATTTTATTTTCTCATCCATTTATATTGGTTGAAGCTAATTTAAAAAACACCTAAAATAATAGATAATCGTTATAAAGAAAAAATATATATTGATGGAGTGGGTAACCTTAAAATAAATTATAAAATTATTATATTTTATGAGTATTAAACTACAATAATAGAAACGGTTATCAACACATTCAATTACTTTGAATGTGCTTTGACCTCTCATCTTATTTATAAAAGGAGTACAAATTTTTTTTTAAGTTGTCTTCCATTAACTAAAGTTACAAAATTTTGTGCATAATAGTTAAATAGAGAGAAGAAGTGAGTCAGAGAATTAAAGATTTTTTCAAGAAGTCTCTCAATCACGTTATAGCTGCATCATCTCATAACAGTATGTAATTTTAACTTTTTATTATCTTTCTTTTCTTAAGATATGTTGAATTTAACAAAAAAATGAATTCGATATAAAAGTTTCTTACAAATAGGGGCTATTTTGGTTGCAAATAATGAGACTATTTTACATTTTTTCTTTTCTTTCTGTCTCTACTTTAGTTATTTTATTTTAAAGAGTAATTTGGATGTTGTTTGAAGTAAAAAAAGATTTATCGTATGGAAATAAAATAATGATATTTGTATTAGACTTCCTACATTTAGTAACTATTTTGGTGTTCTTAAGACCTAAAAAATGAGTAAGAAAGTAATGTCTATATTGGACCTTTAAGATGGTCAGTAGGTACTATTTAATATGGCTCTCAATAAATTATTTTTAGGTTTGATTTTCCATTCCAACATTTAGATATTTCTTTTATTTTAGTTTATTTCATTTATAAATATTGTTTAGCAAAAATTAATCAATTTATACCATGCCTCACTTCTTTTGTTCTTTCTCCTTTTTTTTTTTTTGAATTCTATTTTTTTATTAGATCAGTGAATATTTTGATATCTAAATCCACCTTAAATGGATTTAATAGTTGCAAATTCTCATGGATGTAACACTTGTAGGTCTGCAGCTTGTAAATATATGTATATTTCAAAATATATGTATGTATTTATATATATGCATATACATATATAATTTATTGATGTTGCAGAATGCAAGTCTGCAAGCTGTAGGTTGCAGTCTGTGTGCATGTATGTGTGTGTGTGTATATATATATATATATATATATATTATACACAATTTTTATGTTTATTATTTTTTTTATATATGTTGATTAAAATAGATTTTCTTAGAAAATACATATAATATATAAAATATTAAAATTTTTAATTTTAGTCAAAGAAAAGTTTGGTTTATTTCAGGCTTTAACCAGACTATACCAAAAACCGTCCCATGATATACATAATTAATAAATTTTTAATTAAAAAAATTAATATGGAATATTTATAACGTTATTTTATATTTATTAGTGATTATGTTATATTTAAATATTATTTTAAATTATCTTTTATTTTAATTAGTTAAATTTTAGTTATTTATTTGAATATTTTCTAAAACTAAAATTATATAAATAAGACTGATAATGGATAAAAAAAACTTTCTCATGGGTATTAGTGAATATCATTTTAATTATAAAATATTTATGTGGATGATAAAAAATTCTTTTAAAATTAAAAGTATCATCATTGTATATTCCATATTATATAGTGGGTGTGTACATGAACATCTGATTATTCTTTTTGAACTTATGAAAAAAATAATTGTGAGAAGATAAAAAGAGATAAAAAGAAAATAAAATAAAAGAAAAAAAAAAGACTTCAAAGAGTTTAATTGGATACGTTATGGATAGTGTAAAAAAAAAAAGAGAAATAAAGAATTGAAGAAGGTTGATAAATTCCTTCTTCCATTTAAATTATAATTCTAAAAAAGAATTTTCTTGAGTATTTATTTTTATATTCTTTTTTAAAAAATATTTAAATATACTTATGTGCTACTAAAAATATTCTTTTAAGACAATATATTGCCACCACATACGAAATATCATATTTTGTATTTTTTGAAATACTAGATTTGCAAGTAGTGGTACTAAATTCTTAAATATAATATATTATTTGAGAAAACCCTCTACATTTTAGTCAATATTTGAAAAAGAAAAACATCTTTATTTTACATTTATCTTTTTATTCAACAAGTAGTAAATTATTATAGTTTATACTTATGTTGGAAGATATGTAAAACAAGTTGTCATATCTATTCAAAGAGTTTCTTATGACCTAACACCAAATTAAACCAAGTGAAGAATAGAAATTGAATGAAGAATTCATCTCTAAATAAGTTATCCATAAACTAAAATATTGCCATTTTCCCATTTCTTGTAATGACTTTAAACTTAAAAGGAAATAAAATCATAAATTGAATGCGGAAGCGTAATAATAGAGTTAGGGTTTACATTTTTTACACAATAGTTTAAAATACTCAATAGGATTACGAGAATGTCCATTCTAAACGAACAAACAAAAATTAAAGAAATAAACGAAAATTAAACAACTAAGCATCTTAGGACAACCTTCACTAGTTTTTAAAGGAGCTCGAGTAGTGAACTATTCACGACTCCCTTGTTGATCGAGATCTGGATCTTGGTCATCTTGATCTGAAATAGTTAATGAATTGGTGAACTACACTAGCTCAGTAAGAATATCACACTACTCACCGATAGAGAAACTGAAAGTTGGTAAAAATCATAAAAACAACCAATAGAACTCTTAATTTAAGTAAATTTATTTATCATAAGTAAAATAATTTATTGCATACTTACCGTTACGAGATTTCTAAAACTGACCAATAATGTAACAGCCCCGAAAATTTAGAATGAAATATGTATATTAAAAATGTCAAATGCAGAAGTGTAATAAAAATTTGATTAACATCCCTTACACAAAAATAAAAAACGTGCTCAAAATATAAAAGAACAAACTAACTAAAAGAGATACTCGAAAATAAGAACTATAAATATAACTACAGAGTCCTTAGGCGTCCCCTTCGCCGTCTTCCTGCGGAACGGGCTCGGGAACAATGTCTTCCTTATCTGAAATAGTTAAATAAGGAATGAAATATACTAACCCAGTAAAGACATCACACTATCACACCGCCACAGAGATAAAAATGGGTAGAAAACACAAAAAAGACCAATGGAGCATAATTTATAATAAACTCGTTTATTAACATAAAAACCTTTACTGTCCACTTACCTCGGTGAGATCCATAAAACAACATATGAAAGCAATAACATTATCATCATCATGAAATCATATGAACTGTATAACATAATACTTACCACGCCTTTGCATTTCAATCATTAAACAACACATTTTCTTCATTTACCAGCCTGCTAGTATCCATGAGGATCCATAGGGGTCTCGCTACCCGTGAACCCTTAACATTTATAACCTGATTCCAGAGCCGTCCCCATACCCCGTCCGATGTGGGCACCAAAACCATGAACCTCAATACCCCGTCCGGTATGAGGGTGAAACGGGTCGTCCCCATACCCCGTCCGGTATAGGCGCCAAAACACAGAAGGTCTCTATACCCCGTCTGGTATGAGAGATCACGTTCCCGGTAGGGTTCCCTATGGACCCGGTCCGTCCACCATCTCCTAGGATATCTAGTCAGGCTGTTCACATTATCCACTTATCAATTTACATAACCTTTTTGCCATTTTTCTTGGTTTCAATCATCCAAACACACACAACATGTAAACCAGTAATGGACACCAAACAAGACAATATAGTATCGGGTTAAGCATAATACCAACCATAATAAAAGAAATCATGATTCACACATACGAGACCATAATATACTTACATCAAATATCATGCTGCATTTAATACTGGAAATTAAATCAAACAATAACAGACCAACCCAGTATCAGACTCGGGCTCCATTAACAACCTTAATCAATTATACATCTATAAAATCACACAGTACAGTTTAATTATTTATTTAGCTTTAATACCATGATAGAAAATAGGGTGAGGGGTCCTTACTTGTTTCGGGGTCTGAATACGGCTCTACAGTGCACCTACAGGCTGTCCCTAATTTTCTCTAAATTTTCATTCCGGAAAACTAAAACGCACTACTGGTACCTGCACGTGTCCCAAAAAATCCCAAATTAGACCTAGGACCCCTTTCGGCCAATATTGCAATTCCGGCACGGCAGCTCCGCCGTGCTCCGGCGACGACGACGGCGATTCGCTTTGGGTTGGCTGTTTTCGGCCGAATTCGGCCACGCTTGCATCAGTCCCTGTGATAGAACAACCCTAGGACCCTCGGTGGGCCGAAAAATTACGAAAAACCGAAACTTATCAGCGGTGGTGCTCTCGGGTGCGGTGGCTCCTCCAGCGTGAGTCACGTTTTGATATTTGGCTCCAATCAACCTGTAGAGAAAAGAATAGTGATCACAGTGGTATAAAATTTGCATCAAACGGAGGCTGGGAAGGGCCTCATCAGAGGCAAAAATTGAGGAGGGGCGTGGCGGTGCCGCTGGGGTTCGGCTGGGTTTTCCGGCCATTTGGCCGGTGGTTTGGCTCCGGTTTAGCCATAGGCGGACTCAACATCGAAAAACGAGCAGGGAGAAAAAAATTTACCTCGATCGGCTGTCGGAAACTTCCCCAGTGCGGCGGCGGGTGGCGGCGGCCGGCTCCTCCGGCGTCTGGTTCTTCTTCTCCGGCGAGCACTGGCGGCTAGGGTTTCTTTAGTCAGGTGTGGGTGGGGGTATTTATACCCTTTGCCTTTTAATCTCAACCGTCCATCAAGATTAAATCTAAACCGTTTGATCGCGATTTAATTGGGATTAAATCTGGGCCGTCCATCGCGATGCAATCTGCGCCGTCCATGCGCGTGAATCTGGGACGTCCGTGCGCACGTTTGATCTGGGCCGTCCGTGCGCGCGGGAACGGATCTGGGCCGTCTGATCTCGCGCCCGCGGATCGCCCACGTGGCCTGTCCCCTGGTCAGCATTTCCTTGCCACGCGGCGCGTCCTGGTTGGTCGGGGCTGCTGACTGGGCCGCTGACGTGGCTGCTGACGTGGCACAACTTTTTTAAATTGTGTTTTGACCCCCGGTTTCTGATTTTTTTTAAAAAAACACCCCCATAATTCAAATTTTCACCCCTTTTTTCCAAAATTAATTTCAATTAAATCCAGATAATATTTTTACCCAATTTTATCATTATTATTATTTTTATTTTCATTAAATTAATTCAAATTAAATTAAATTAAATAAAAAATCAAATAAAATTCCAATAATTACAAAATAAAATAAATTGAAAAATAATAATAATAATAATAATACGCTTCGGGTGTTACAACTCTCCCACCCTTAAAGAAATTTGGTCCCCCAAATTTGCTTCTTACTCTTAGTCGAACAAATGGGGATACTGGGCTCTAAATTCTGATTCCAGCTCCCAAGTAGCCTCCCTGGGCGTGTGGTTCTGCCACACGACCTTTACAAATGGTATTTTCCGGTTGCGGAGTATTTTACTCTTTCGATCCGTGATACCGACTGGTACTTCTTCATAAGACAAGTCCTCTTGGAGTGGAAGCGGTTCATGAGCCAAGACATGAGAAGGGTCCAGGTTGTACTTACGTAGCATGGATACGTGGAACATGTTGTGGACTCTGGAGAGCTCTGGAGGCAGTGCTAGTCTGTAGGCAGCAGTACCAATCCTGTCTAAGATTTCAAAGGGTCCAATATACCGGGGGTTTAATTTTCTCCTCTTGCCGAACCTACTAATTTCCTTAAAATGAGTGACTTTAAGAAACACCCGGTCGCCTTTCTCAAACGCTAAGTCTCTCCTCCGGGGTATCTGCATAACTCTTCTGCCTACTTTGAGCTGTCTGAATGTTCTTCTTGATTTTAACTATCTTGGACGTGGTCTCCTCTACCAACTCCAGGCCGAATAATCTTCTATTGCCCACTTCCTCCCAGCAAATCGGTGATCTGCACGGGCGCCCATATAACGCCTCATATTGAGCCATGCCGATGCTTGCTTGGTAGCTGTTGTTGTAGGCAAACTCTATCAGGGGCAGATGGTCGTCCCAATGGCCCTCGGAGTCAAGGACACAAGCTCGGAGCATATCCTCAAGCGTACGAATTGTCCTCTCTGATTGTCCATTAGTCTGGGGATGGAAAGCAGTACTAAGAGATAGCTTTGTTCCCATAGCTTGCTGGAAGTTGCTCCAAAACTGAGAAATGAACCTGGGATCCTTGTCGGACACTACTGTCACTGGAACCCCATGCAATCTGACTATCTCCCGGATATACATTCTCGCCAACTTATCCAATGAATCGGTCATCCTGATGGCTAGGAAGTGGGAAGACTTGGTAAGTCAGTCAACGATTACCCATATGGCATCGTGTCCTGAACGTGCCTTGGGTAGCCCCGATACGAAGTCCATGGTGATATGTTCCCACTTCTACTCCGAGATCGGTAAAGGCTGAAGGAACCCACCGGGGCGCTGATGCTCTGCCTTGACCTATTGACATACCAAACATTTAGATACAAAGTCGGCTATGTCTCTCTTCATCCCATGCCACCAAAATCGGGGTCGCACGCTTTGGTACATTTTGGTGCTTCCTGGATGCATGGCAAACTTCGAGCTATGGGACTCCGTCATGATGTCCCTTTTTAACTCACTGTCATCTGGGACACACACCCTGTCTTGGAAACGAAGTAGTTCATCGACAGATATTCGGAATTCTGAGCTCCCTCCCTGTTCTGCATCCTTCTTGCGGGCTACCAGGGCGGGGTCACTGTCTGGGCTTTCCTTATTCTCTGAATTAACTCGGGCTGGACTGTCAGGCGGCCCAAACATGTGACTCTCTTCAGATCATGAAGTCGAACCTGTTGTGTGGCCCTAATTGGTCTGCATTCTGAAACCATCAAATGGGCTAAGATACCTGCACTTTTCCTGCTGAGGGCATCTGCTACCACGTTGCCCTTACCCGGATGGTATAAGATGTCACAATCATAGTCCTTAAGGAGTTCCATCTATCTTCTCTGACACATGTTGAGATCCTTCTGACTGAATATGTGTTTCAAACTCTTGTGATCGGTATAGATCTGAAAGGTCTCTTCGTACAAATAATGACGCCAGGTTTTCAAGGCATGAATGATTGAGGCAAGTTCCAAGTCATGGGTGGGATAGTTCTTCTCATGATTCTTTAACTGTCTGGACCCGTATGCTATAACCTTTCCATGCTGCATCAGGACACAATCCAGGCCCAGATAGGAGGCATCACTATAAACTGTATATCCTCCCGATCCACTCAGTAAAGCCAGCACGGGTGCAGTGGTCAGCCGTTTCTTTAATTCTGAAAGACTTCTTTCGCAGTCTTCATTCCACTTAAACTTGGCATTCTTATTTGTGAGTCGGGTTAGAGGAGCTGCTAGATTGGAGAATCCTTCAACGAACCTGCGGTAATAACCTGTCATTCCCAGGAAGCTACGGATTTCCTTAATTGATGTCAGCTTCTCCCAACCAAGTACCGCTTCAACCTTTTCAGGATTCACTGACACCCCTTCTTTCGATATGATGTGTCCTAGGAAGGCAGTCTGCTCAAGCCACAATCCACACTTATTCAACTTCGCAAATAACCTCTTGTTTCTAAGGACCTACAAAACTTGGGCCAGATGGTGAGCATGTTCTTCTCTGCTTTTTGAGTAGACTAAGATATCATCGATGAACACGATGACAAATTGATCTAAGAACTCTCTGAAGACCCTGTTCATCAGATCCATAAAGATTGCCGGGGCATTGGTTAACCCGAATGGCATGACCAGGAACTCATAGTGTCCGTACCTGGTTCGGAAGGCCGTCTTGGGGATGTCTTCTATTCTTATCTTCACCTGGTGGTAACCTGATCGTAGGTCTATTTTAGAGAAGACTTGTGCACCCTGCAGCTGATCAAAGAGGTCATCAATCCGGGGAAGGGGATACTTGTTTTTGATCGTGACCTTGTTCAATCCTCTGTAATCAATGCACAGTCTCAACATTCCATCTCCCTTCCTTGCAAAAGTGACTCTGGCACCCCAAGGGGACACACTGTGTCTAATAAAACCACTGTCTTGCAATTCAGTGATCTGTTTCCTCAGCTCTTCCATCTCAATGCGGCTCATGCGGTAAGGAGCAACCGAAATGGGCTGGGTACTTGGCTGTAGGTTTATAGTGAACTCAACTTCTCTGTCCACTGGCAGACTGGGCAGTTCGTCCGGAAACACATCTGGAAAGTCTCAGACTATAGGAATCTCTTGAATACAAATTTCCTTCTTGGGTTTGTCTAGTCAGAGAAAACAACAAGATTAAGGCACTAGAAGTTAAGAAAACTTGCCATCAAGGAATACGTACTGAATAATTTTATTAATTTGTAAGTGGCTCCTCGTTAGGAGGATTAAATACAACTTTCTTGTTGAAGCAATCTATGGTGGCGTGATACGCCGCTAGCCAATCCATTCCTAAGATTACTTCAAAATCCCTCGTGTCTAACCCTATCAGGTCTACCCTCAGTTTCCTATTTGCTATCTCCATGGCACAAGCCCTATAGATAGCTTCCTCTAGTAGTGTTTCACCCCCAGCAGTAGACACAAACAACAGTGATTCAAGTTTATCAGGTAATACATTAATTTTGGAAGCAAAAGCATGTGAAACAAAAGAGTGTGATGCACCAGTATCAAATAAAACGTGAGCAATATAGTCACAGATAGTATACATACCTTGTACCACATCTGGGTCGGCGTCGGCATCCTACTGGGTAAAGTTGTAAGCTATGCCCTGGATAGGAGGCCTCACTTGATTCTGGTTCCTCGGGCATTCTCTGGCATAATGCTGGGCACTGCCACAAATGCGACAAGTGTTGTTGAGGCGGTAGCAGGGTCGGTCCCTGTGATCTCTGCCACAGTGTTGACAGATCTTCCCACGTGCTGCCCCTGGAGCCTGAGGAGGGGCCTGGATGGCTGGTCTGGGCCTCTTATTTGGCTGGGCAGGCG
Organism: Carica papaya; assembly: GCF_054855325.1. Lineage (NCBI taxonomy): Eukaryota > Viridiplantae > Streptophyta > Magnoliopsida > Brassicales > Caricaceae > Carica > Carica papaya. Next base: position 16,416,814 of record NC_142314.1, read on the forward strand.
GGGTAGGTGCTGGCTTGCGAAACGGAGCTGAGGGTCGGGAACTCCCTCCTGGCTGAAGACGGGTGCTGAAACTTTTTTCCACGATCTGTGCCTTTGCTAGGACTACTGAATGTCTTGAGCTCCAGTACTACAAAGTGTTGCTTGATCTCTGAGTGGAGACCCGACTAGAATCTCCTGGCCTTTCGGACCTCATCCATCAATGTCTCCGGGGAGTATCGGCCCAGCTCTAGGAACTTACTAGCATATTCAGATACTGTCATGTTTCCCTGAACTAGTTGAACAAACTCCGTTTCCTTTAGGTGTCGGATGTGCTCGGGGAGATACTCCGCATGGAAGGCCGTTAGGAACTGCTCCCAAGTGACTGGTGTAGGCAGGGTGCCCTACTTGAGCTCCCACCAACGTCCTGCTTCCCCTACCAGCATGAAGGAAGCAATGGCAGCTCTCTGCTCAGGAACTACTCCTAAGATCCTAAAAGCTCTCTCAGTCTCCGTCAGCCAGTACTGGGCCTCTTCAAAAGAGGATCCCCCTGCAAAAGTGGAGGGGTTTAGTCTCCTGTACCACTCTATGTAGCCCGGGTCGATCAAGGAATGAGCGGAGTCCCGTGGAGGAGGGACTGGACCCGGCTGGGGATAGACTTGGGGGTCCTGTGGTGGCACCTGCTGATATGCTGGGGGCACTGGGTCGTGCTGTGGCGGTGCCGGGTAATACCATGGATGGGGCACCGGGTTGTACTGCGGTAGTGGTGCCGGGTGGTACTGTGGAGGAGCAGGCTCGTGCCGGGGTGGCTTGGGATCAGCCTACTGTAGCGGAGGCTCAACCTGCGGTAGTGGAGGAGGGTTGGGTAACTCCCGTCTCTCCTCTCGCCCTTGCTGGGCAGCTATGAATCCTTCCATCATCTCAAATAGCCTGTCTACATCCTCCCGAAGTGAATTATCCCGGGCTGCTCGGTTTAGTGGCGGTCTTCCTCTCCTCATTTCTTTGTACCTGCATTTCATAAGGAATGGTTGAGTAATGGTTTATCGGTGAATAAATTCTCTAAGCATTATTGTGTAAGGGATGGGTCCGGGGAACGCGGCTCTGATACTAACTGTAACGGCCCCGGAAATTTAGAATGAAATATGTGTATTAAAAATGTCAAATGCGGAAGTGTAATAAAAATTTGATTAACATCCCTTACACAAAAACAAAAAACGTGCTCAAAATATAAAAGCACAAACTAACTAAAAGAGATACTCGAAAATAAGAACTATAAATATAACTATGGAGTACTTAGGCGTCCCATTCGCCGTCTTCCTGCGGAACGGGCTCGGGAACAATGTCTTCCTGATCTAAAATAGTTAAATAAGGAATGAGCTACACCAGCCCAGTAAAGACATCACACTATCTCACCGCCACGGAGGTAAAAGTGGGTAGAAAACACAAAAAAGACCAATGGAGCATAATTTATAATAAACTCGTTTATTAACATAAAAACCTTTACTGTCCACTTACCTCGGTGAGATCCATAAAACAACATATGAAAGCAATAACATTATCATCATCATGAAATCATATGAACTGTATAACATAATACTTACCACGCCTTTGTATTTCAATCATTAAACAACACATTTTCCTCATTTACCAGCTTGCTAGTATCCATGGGGATCCATAGGGGTCCCGCTACCCGTGAACCCTTAACATTTATAACCTGATTCCAGAGCCGTCCCCATACCCCGTCCATTATGGGCACCAAAACCATGAACCTCAATACCCCGTCCGGTATGAGGGTGAAACGGGCCGTCCCTATACCCCGTCCAGTATGGCCGCCAAAACACAGAAGGTCTCCATACCCCGTCCGGTATGAGAGACCACGTTCCCGGTAGGGTTCCCTACGGACCCGGTCCGTCCACCATCTCCTAGGATATCTAGTCAGGCTGTTCACATTATCCACTTATCAATTTACATAACCTTTTTGCCATTTTTCTTGGTTTCAATCATCCAAACACACACAACATGTAAACCAGTAATGGACACCAAACAAGACAACACAGTATCGGGTTAAGCATAATACCAACCATAATAAAAGAAATCATGATTCATGCATACGAGACCATAATATAATTACATCAAACATCATGCTGCATTTAATACTGGAAATTAAATCAAACAATAACAGACCAACCCAGTATCAGACTCGGGCTCCATTGGTAACCTTAATCAATTATACATCTATAAAGTCACACAGTACAGTTTAATTATTTATTTAGTTTTAATACCGTGATAGGAAATAGGGTGAGGGGTCCTTACTTGTTTCGGGGTCTAAATACGGCTCTACAGTGCACCTACAGGCTGTCCCTAATTTTCCCTGAATTTTCTTTTCGGGAAACTGAAACGCACTACTGGTACCTGCACGTATCCCAAAAAATCCCAAATTAGACCTAGGACCCCTTTCAGCCAATATCGCAATTCCGGCACGGCGGCTCCCTTTGCCTTTTAATACCCTTTGCCTTTTAATCTCAACCGTCTATCAAGATTAAATATGGACCGTTCAATTGCAATTTAATTGGGATTAAATCTGGACCGTCCATCGCGATGCAATCTGGGCCGTCCGTGCGCGTGAATCTGGGCCATCCATGCACACGTTTGATCTGGGCCTTCCGATCGCGCGCACGCGGATTGCCCACGTGGCCCGTCCCCTGGTTAGCATTTCCTTGTCACGCGACGCGTCCTGGTTGGCCGGGGCTGCTGACCGGGCCGCTTACGTGGCTGTTGACGTAGCACAACTTTTCTAAATTGTGTTTTGACCACCGGTTTTCGATTTTCTTTTCAAAAACACCCCCATAATTCAAATTTTCACCCCTTTTTCCCAAAATCAATTTCAATTAAATCCAAATAATATTTTTACCCAATTTCATCATTATTATTATTTTTATTTTCATTAAATTAAATCAAATTAAATTAAATAAAATAAAAAATCAAATAAAATTCCAATAATTACAAAATAAAATAAATAAAATAAATTGAAAAAAAATAATAATAATACACTTCAGGTGTTACATATAAAGACAATAGCTCAACAACATCATAATCTCATATTCAAGTAAACAAGAATAAACTATCCCTTTTTTATTTGCCTACTAGCATTTATGAGGGGCCCATAAGATTGTCCCACTACGCGTAAACCATTATTCAATATTTTCAACCAACCAACCGTCCCATACCCCGTCCGGTATGAGCACTAAGAATACCATCCCTCAATACCTCGTCTGGTATGAGGGTGAAACGAGTCATCCCCATACCTCATCTGGTATTAGCGCTAAAAATACTAATTCTCGATACCCCGTCCGCTATGAGGGTGAAACGGGTCGCCCCCATACCCCGTCTGGTATGAGCACTAAAAAAATCAATCGTCGATACCTGGTCCGATATAAGGCAACGTTCACGGTAAGATTTCCTATGTACCGGATCCGTCCACCATCTCCCAGAATATCTAGTAAGGCCACCATTCATTCATTCACTTAATCAATCTATTTTTTATTTACATTTGATTTTCAATTTCACAATTTAATCGTAAATCAATGCAAAACAAATAATACATGCATCAAGAAAACACAACTGAATCATTTTACCAATTCCAGTATATTATCATGCATTTAAAACTGTAAAATCAAATAATTGGTTAACAGGACAAACAATAATAAATAACCAGTTCTGTCTCCATTAGTAACTTGTAATTAATTTTTGAAAATTTTTAAATTACGCTAAATACCGTATTATTGATAATTAAACTTCAATTTCATAACAAGGAATAAAGTGAGCGATTTTTACCTGAATCGATGTCCGAAATACTAAACTTTCTATTGCACTTACTGGCGGTCCCCAAATTTTCTAAATTTTTCTGCGAAGATTGAAACACGCTTTACGTACCTAAAAATACCCAAAAAAACTCAAAATCGGCGTAAAAATCTTTTTTGGACAATTTCAAAATTTCGGCACAGCGGTACCGCCATGCTCCGGCAACGACACCACCGCCTGCGTCGGTGGTTTGCCTCGGACTGACCGTTTTCGGCCAGTTTTAGCTAATTTTGGTCAATTTTATACCAATCCCTGTGAAAAAACATATTAAGGGGTCTCGGTTCGCCGAAAAAAGTCGAAAAACAAAAATATACCGACAGTAAAATTTTACAGTGCGGCGGCTCCACTGGCTGACCTTCATGGCTGGGCTTTTTCTTCAGTGAATTTATAGAAAATAGAATGATGAACACAATGGTGAAATAATCGCATGAAACGGGAAACGGGAAGGGGCTCATCGGAGATAATTTTTGGTTTTGCCATGTGACGCTGCCGCAGGGCTTTACCCGCAATTTTTGGCTCATTAGCCATTTCTTTTGCTCCAATTTAGCCATGAAGATGTTCGAAATCAAATTCTGAATGGATAGGAGAAGTTTTACATTTTTTTGCGGTCAAAAGTGTCTTGGTACGGCAGCGGGCAACTACCAGCTCCCTTCTCTGACGACTGGCTCTTTTTCTTCGGCGAGAGGCTGGCAGATAGGATTTGGGTTCGGTGTGATGCGAGATATATATACCTGTCTCCCTTAAATTTGGGCCATTCATCGCGTTTGATCTCGACCGTCCGATCACTTCTAAAGAAAAAATGAATCTGAATCGATCATCGCGATTTAATCTCGACCGTCGATCGTATTTAAAGAGAAAACGAATTTAGACCGTTCATTGCCTTCAATTACGATCGTCCAATCGCACCTGAGGAGGGAACAGATCTAGACCGTCCACACACGCGGAACGCATCCGGGTAGTCCGATCGCAGATACGCAGATTGCAAGCATGGCCTCCTGTGTGGCATCGAGTCAGCGTGCCCTGCCATGTGGCACGCTCTGGTTCGTCGGAGCTGTTGACTGAGCGGTCCTACATGGTGTAATTTTCTTTAATTGCATTTTAACCTCAAGTTTTCGATTTCTCTTTCAAAAATACCATCCAAACCCAAAATTTCACTCATTTTTCCAAAATTATTTTTAATTTCATCCTCAACCTATTTTTTTTTTCTAATTTTACATTAAACAAAATTTATAAATTTAAAAAGTATATTTTTATACATTCTTTTTAAACTTTAAAATTAATCCAAAGCTAAATTCCAGACCCGGGTATTACAACTCTCCTCCCCTTAAAAGAAATTTGGTCCATCAAATTTATCTCTTTCTCTCTCAATCAAACAGTTGGGGATACTGAACTCTGAAGTCTGATTCTAGTTCCCTTGTGGCCTCTCTTTGTGTGTAATTCTGCCATAGGAACTTAACAAAGGGAATTTTCTGATTGCGGAGTACCCTACTCTTTCAGTCCACAATACCCACCTGTACCTCCTCATAGGAAAAATCCTCTTGGAGTGAAAAGGGCTCGTTGACCAAAATGTGAGAGAGGTCCGAGTTGTACTTGCGTAGCATCGACACATAAAACACATCATGGACTCTGAATAGTTTTGGAGGTAATGTTAGTCTGTAGGTAGTGGTACCAATTCTGTCTAAGATTTCAAATGACCCAATAAACTAGGGATTTAATTTTTTTCTCTTGCTAAATCTATTAATTTTTTTGAAAGGAGTGACCTTAATAAACACTCAATCACATTTCTCAAATTCCAAATCCCTCCTCCAGGTGTCCGCATAACTCTTCTGTCTGTTATGAGCCATCTGGATGTTCTTCTTGATCTCAACTATTTTGGTTGTAGTCTCCTCCACAAATCTGGGTCGAACAATTTTCTATCACCCACCTCCTCCCAACAGATCGGTGATCTGCATGGGCGGCCATATAACGCATCGTACGGAGCCATGTCGATACTTGCTTGGTAACTGTTATTGTAGGTGAACTCTATTAAAGGTAAATGATCATCCCAATGGCCCTCGAAGTCAAGAACACAATCTCGAAGCATATCCTTCAGTGTGTGGATCTTCTTTTCTGATTGTCCATCAGTCTGATGGTGAAATGCGGTACTAAGAGATAGTTTCATTCCCATGGCTTGCTGAAAACTAGACCAGAACCAAAAAGTGAGCATGGGGTCTCTATCAGATACTATTGTCACTGGTACTCCATGTAACCTGACTATCTCTCAGATATACATTTTTGCTAATTTGTCCAAGGAGTCGGTTATTTTGATGGCCAAGAAGTGGAAAGACTTAGTGAGCTGATCAACAATTATCCAAATGACGTCATGTCCTAAGTGTAACCTTGACAATCCTGTCACGAAATCCATTGTAATGTGTTTCCACTTCTACTTCGGAATCGGTAATGGTTGAAGTAGTTCGCCTGGGCGTTGATACTTTGCCTTGACTTGCTGACACACTAAACACTTGGAAACAAACTTGGCCACCTCTCTTTTCATCCCGTACCACCAAAATCGAGGTCGCATACTTTAATATATCTTAGTACTTCTGGGATGCATGATAAACTTTGAGCTATGAACTTCTAACATGATGTCCCTTTTCAGTTCATTATCATATAAAACACACACCCTATCCTGAAATCTGAGCGACCCATCGGTAGAGACTCAAAATTTTGAATTTACTCATTGTTCTGCATATTTCTTAAGGGCTACTAAGGTGGAATCGGTGGATTGAGCTTCTTTTATTCTCTGAATCAACTTAGGTTGAATAGGCAAGTGGGCCAAGCATGTAACTCTCTTCAGGTCCTAACTCTCTTAAGGGCTACTAAGGTGGAATCGGTGGATTGAGCTTCTTTTATTCTCTGAATCAACTTAGGTTGAATAGGCAAGTGGGCCAAGCATGTAACTCTCTTCAGGTCTTAAAATCGTACCTGTTGTACGACCCTTATTATCCTACATTCTGAAACCATTAGGTGAACTAATATACCTGCACTTTTTCTGCTGAATGCGTCGGCTTCTACATTGCCCTTGCCCGGGTGATACAAGATGTTGTAATCGTAATCCCTAAAGAGTTCTATCCATCATCTCTAACGCATGTTGAGATCCTTTTGAGTGAATATGTATTTCAAGTTCTTATGGTCGGTATAGATATGAAAAGTCTCCTCATACAAGTAATGACACCAAGTCTTCAAGGCATGGATAATCGCAACAAGCTCTAAGTCATGGATGGAGTAGTTTTTCTCACGACTCTTCAACTGCCTGGATGTATAGGCTTTGACATTTCCATGCTGCATCAGAACACAACCCAACCTCAGGTAGGAAGCATCACTATAAATTGTATATCCACCTATCCCGCTCAGCAAGACCAACATTGGTGCAATAGTCAACCACTTCTATAGTTCTAAAAAGCTCATTTCACAGTCTTTATTCTACCCAAACTTGACGTTCTTCTTTGTGATCCAAGTCAAAGGAGCAGCTAGATTAGAAAATTATTCCATAAACCTGCGGTAATAACCTATCATCCCTAGAAAGCTATAAATCTCATTGACTTAGGTCAATTTCTCCCAACCGAGCACTGTCTCAACTTTTTCAGGGTTCACTGACACTCCAACCCTTGATATGATGTGCCTTAAAAAGTAGTATGCTCGAGTCAGGACCCACACTTACTAAGCTTTGTATATAACTTCTTTTCTATGAGAACTTGTAAAACCTGAGTTAAATGGTAAACGTGTTCCTCTCTGATTTTTAAATAGACCAGGACATCATCGATAAATACAATAACGAACTGATCCAAGAATTGTCTAAAAATCTTATTCATCAAATCCATGAAAATAGTTGGTGCGTTGGTTAGTCTAAATGGCATGACCAGTAATTCATAGTGTCTGTACCTAGTTTGAAAAGTTATTTTAGAAATGTCTTCTGCCTTGATCTTTACCTGATGGTAACCTGAATGTAGGTCTATTTTGGAGAAGACCTGGGTACCCTACAATTGATCAAAAAGGTCATCGATCCTGGGGAAAAGATATTTGTTTTAGATCGCGACCCTGTTAAATCCCCTGTAGTCAATACATGATCCTGACGTCGCTTCTTATTTCCTTGTAAATGTGACTCCAGCGTCCCAATGAGAAATACTGTATCGGATGAACCCTCTATCATGTAATTTCTTGATCTATTTTTTTAACTCTTTCATCTCTACATGACTCATGCAGTAAGAAAAAACTAAGATAGGTTGCGTGTCAGGCTGAAGGTATATAGTGAACTTAACTTCTTTGTCCACTGGTAGTCTGAAAAGTTCATTAGGAAACACATTCAAAAAGTCTTAGACTATCAAGATCTCTAAAATGTATATTTCTTTCTTAGGTTTGCCTAATTAGAGAAAACAACCAAGTTAAAGTGCTATGTAATAAGGAAATTACTATGAGGGAATAATATTCAAAACCTTTATTATCTTGTAAATAACTCTTTGTTAGGAGACTTAAATACAACTTTTCTTGTGAAAACAATCAACGGTGGCGTGATACGTTGTAGCAGCCCCGGAAATTTAAAATGGAATTTATATTATAAATATCAAATGCGGAAGCGAAGTCAAAATTTGAATAACATCCCTTACACTAAAACCAAAAACGTGCTCACAAAATATAAAAGATTAAACTACCTAAAGGAGAAACTTGAAAGTAAAAACTACGAATGTGACTATGGAGTCTTTAGGCGTCCCCTTCGTCGTCCTCCTGCGGAACCGGCTCGGGAACGATGTCCTCTTGATCTGAAATGATTAAATAAGGAATGAGCTACACTAGCCCAGTAAAGACATCACGATATCTCACCGTCACGGAGGTAAAGGTGGGTAGAAAACACAAAAAGACCAATGGAGCATAATTTACAACAAATCCTTTTATTAATAATAAAGCCTTTACCATTCACTTACCTCGATGAAATTCATAAAACAATATACGAAAGCAATAACATCATCATCATCATGAAAACATATATATGAACTGTATAACATGATACCTGTCAAACTTTTCGTAATTCAATCGTTACACAATATATTTTCCTAATTCACCAGCCTACTAGTATCCATGGGGATCTATAGGGGTCCCGCTACCCGTTAATCCTTAACACTTGAAATCCATTCCAGGGCCGTCCCCATACCCCGTCCGGTATGGGCGCCAAACCATAGACCTCATTACCCCATCCAGTATGAGGGTGAAACGGGCCGTCCCCATACCTCGTCCGGTATGGGCGCCAAAACACATAAGATCTCCATACCCCGTCCGGTATGGGAGACCACAATCCCGGTAGGGTTCCCTACGGACCCGGTCTGTCCACCATCTCCCAGGATATCTAATCAGGCTGACCACAGTATACAATTTCCATTTACATAATCTTTCATTCTCCTTTTTCCTCAGTCAGCATTATCAATCACATACAAACAAGCAAAACGATAATTTATGCCAAACAGACAACATACAGCATCAATATCCCGATCATTCAATCCATAATCAATAAAACAGTAGAATATGCACACGAAACTATAAAATGAAAACATCAAATCTCATACTGCATTTAAAACTGTAAACAGGCCAAATAACAGTTAACCGACAAACACACTAGACTCGGTCTCCATTAGCGACCTTAAGCAATTTCACACATTCGTTGATTCATGAAATACCGTTTTATCATTTATTGAACTTTAAAACCGTGATAGGAAATAGGGTGAGGGATTCTTACACGTTTCGAGGTCCGAACACGGCTTCACAGTGCGCCTACAGGCTGTCCCTAATTTTCCCTGAATTTTTCTCGGGGAACTGAAACGCACTACTGGTACCTACACGTGTTCCAAAAAATCCCAAATTAGGCCCAGGGCCCCTTTCGGCCAATATCGCAACTCCGGCACGGCGGCTCCGCCGTGCTCCAGCGACGGCGCCGCCGCTTGCGGCGGCGGTTCGCCTCGGGTTGGCCGTTTTCGGCCGAATTCGGCCACACTCGCATTGGTTCCTGCGATAAAACAACCCTACGGCCCTCGGGGGGCCGAAAATTTACGGAAAACCGAAGCTTATCGGTGGCGGTGCTCTCGGGTGCGGCGGCTCTCCGGTGAAGTTCGTGTTTTGGTGATTCGGCTCCGATCAACCTGTAGAGAAAAGAATGGTGATCACAGTGATATAAAAATTACATTAAACGGAGGCCGGGAAGGGCCTCATCGGAGGCAAAAATCGAGAAGGGGCGCGGCGGCGCCGCTGGCTTTTGGCCGGGATTTTGGCTCCGATTTGGCCACTGGGGAAATAAGTGTGGAAAAATGAGTTGGGGGTATGAAATTTACCTCGATCGGCGGTCGAAAATCCCTCCGGTGCGGTGGCGGGCGGCGGCGGCCGGCTTCTGGTTCGTCTTCTCCAGCGAGGGCAGGCGGCTAGGGTTTGGGGTCTGGTGTGGGGGTCTTATTTATACCCTTTTGCGTTTTGATCTCAGCCGTCCATTTTGATTTAATCTGGGCCGTCCGTGCGCGCGATTGATCTGGGCCGTCCGATCGTGTGCACGCGGATCGCCAACGTGGCCCGTCCCCGGTCGACGTGGTTTTTTTGCCAGGTGGCAGGTCTTGGTTGGCCAGACTTGCTGACTGGGTCTGCTGACGTGGCTGCTGACGTGGCACGCACGTTTTTTTTTTTTTTTCTTCAATTTCTTCAATTTCCCTGGGCGCTACATACGTCGCTAACCAGTTCATTCTTAGAAATACATCAGGGTCCCCTGTGTCAATCTCTATTAGGTCCATTGTGGGTGAAACCGAGTCCCGTGGAAGAGGGGTCAGATGTTGCTGGGGAGGAACCAAGTGGCCCTGTAACGGTGTTGGATGATACGTTGGGGGCTCTAAATTGTATTTGTGATGGTGTCGGATGATACGACGGAGGAGTAAGGTTGCATCGAGGTGGCATTAGATCCTCTCGTTGTAGGAGTGACTCATATTGTGGAAGTGGTAGTGGGTCAGACAGTTCCCTCTCCTCTTATCTGGCCTACTGGGCAGAGATGAGTCTCTCTAAAATATCGAAGAGCTGATCGACATCCTCTCGAAATGACCCATCTTGGGCTACCCTGTTCAGTAAGGGACCTCATCTTCTCGTATCTTTGTACTTATTTTTCACAAAGAAGGGTTGAACAATAATTCATATTTGGTGTTTTTAAGTCTTTGTGTAAGGAATGATTCCGAGGAATGCAGATCCGATACCAACTCTAACAGCCCAGAACTTAAAAAGAAATAAAATTATAAATTGAATACGGAAGCAGAATAATAGAGTTAGGGTTTACATTCTTTACATAATAGTTTAAAATACCCAATAGGGCTATGAAAATGTCCATTCTAAACGAACAAACGAAAATCAAAGAAATAAACGAAAAGTAAACAACTCAGCATCCTAGGACAACCTTCACTAGCTTTTGAAGGAATCCGGGTAGTGAACTATTCACCACTCCTTTGTTGATCAGGATCTAGATCTTGATCCTCTTGATTTGAAATAGTTAATGAAGGGGTGAGCTACACTAACTCAGTAAGAATATCACACTACTCACCGATAAAGAAACTGAAAGTTGGTAAAAATCATAAAAACAATCAATGGAACTCTTAATTTAAGTAAATTCATTTATCATAAGTAAAATTATTTATTGCATATGTACCGTTGCGAGATTTCTAAACCTGACCTATAGAGACAATAACTCAATAACATAATAATCTCATATTTAAGTAAGCAAGAATAACAACCTTGCCTTTTTATTTGCCTATTGGCATCCATGGGGGGCCCATAGGGATGTCCCACTACGTGTGAACCATTATTCAACATTTTTAACTAACAACCCGTCCTCATACCTCGTCCGGTTTGAGCACCAAGAATATCATCGCTCAATATCCTATCCGGTATGAGGGTAAAACGGGCCATCCGCATACCCCGTCTAGTATGAGGGTGAAACAGGCTGTCCCTATACACCGTCCGGTATGAGTGTCAAAATACCAATTCTCAGTACCTCGTCCAGTATGAGGCGACGTTCACGGTAGGATTCCCTATGTACTCCGTCCGTCCACTATCTCCCAGAATATCCAGTAAAGTTACATTCATTTATTCACTAAACCAATTAATTTTTCGTTTACATTTAATTTTTAATTTCACAATTTAACCGTAAATCAATGCCAAGACAAACAATATATGCATCAAAGAAACACAACTGAATCATTTTACCAATTTCAGTATATTATCATGCATTTAAAGCTGTAAAATTAAACAATCGGTTAACAGGGCAAACAATAATAAATAACCAGTTCTGACTCTATTAGTAACCTGTAATTAATTCTTGAAATTTTTTAAATTACACAAAATATCGTATTATTGATAATTAAACTTCAATTCCATAACAGGGAATAAGGTGAGAGATTCTTACCCGAATCGATGTCCGAAATATTGAACTTTCTACTGTGCCTACTGGTGGTCTCCGAATTTTTTGAATTTTCCTGATGAGATTGAAACACACTTTACGTAGATAAAAATACCCCAAAAAATTCAAAATCGGCATTAAAAACCTTTTCTAGACAATTTCAGAATTCTGACACGACAGCACCGCCGTGCTCCGGCGATGGCAACGCTGCCAAAGGTGGTAGTTTGACTTGGACAGGTCGTTTCCAGCCAGTTTTGGCCAATTTCGACCAATTTTATACCCATCTCTGCAAGAAAACACGTTAGAAGACCTTGGTTAGCCAAAAAAGTCAAAAAATAAAAACTTACCAGCGATGAAATTTTTTTGTGCGACGACCCTCTCCGGCTCACTTTCACGACTGGGTGTTTTTCTTCGGTCAACTTGTAAAATACAGAATCGCACGAAACGAAAAATGAGAAGGGGCTCATCGGAGGTGATTTTTTGGTTTTACCCGCGGTGGTGCTACTGGGTTTTACTCGCGATTTTCAGCTTATTCGCCGTTTCTTTTGCTTCGATTTGACCATGGGGGTGTTTGAAATTAAATTCAGAGAGGATAGGAGAATTTTTACTTTTTTTGGCGGTCGGAGGTGGCTCCGACGCAGCGGTGGGCGGCAGTCGGCTCCCTTCTCTGACGATTTATTCTTCTTCTCCGGCGGGAGGCTGGCGGCTAGGGTTTGAGTTCGGTGTGATATGAGATATTTATACCTGTCTCCCTTAAATCTAGATCGTTCATCGTATTTGATCTCGACCGTCCGATCGCATTTAAAGAAGAAATAAATTTGGATCGTTCATCTCGATTTGATCTCGACCGTACAATCGCGTTTAAAGAGAGAATAAATCTAAACCGTTCATTGCGCTTAATCGCGACCATCTACTCGCACCTGAGGAGGGAATAGATCCGGACCGTCCATGTACGTGGGAATGCATCCGGGCTGTCTGATTGCAGGCACACAAATTGCCAGCGTGCCTCCCGCGTGATACCGAGTCAGCATGCCTTGCCACGAGGCGCACTTTGATTCGTCGGGGCTGCTGACTGGGCAGTCTTACATGGCGCAATTTTTTTAATTGTATTTTGATCCCCAATTTTTGATTTTTCTTTTAAAAATACTATCCGACCCCAAATTTTCACCTATTTTTCTCAAAATTATTTTCAATTTCATCATCAACCTATTTTTTTTTTCTAATTTTACATTAAACAAAATTTATAAATTTAAAAATTATATTTTTATACATTTTTTTAAACTTTAAAATTAATCTCGGGCCTGAGTATTACATTTCTAACATAAACTTATATTATAAGGTAATCTTTTCACTTTCTAAAACAAATGGATGCTAGAAATTAAACAAAAAAATTGATCTTTGTTGCTCGAAAATGAAATTATACTTTAATGTCAAGTGAGTGTTATTTTTTGCTTAAACATGAAAAAAGACAAGAGAGAGACTATGAAAGAACATTTTCTGATGGTAAAGTAACAAGTGATTGATGATTGTAATTCAAAATCATCAATAAAGAGAGACAATTATCAACATATAAACAAAAAAAAGAAAATGATAATTTGACCTGACAGAACTGGAGAAATTGATAGAGGTCAAGCTTCAAAGTGGCTTGACATAAAATAGTTTGACGACGAAAAATGTTAGCTTCATATGGTGAAATTACTTTGTTTGGAGACAAATCTCTATTTTTTGATGAATTAGTCGTCAGTTTATTAAATATTAAAAAAAAAATACATTAAAATTTTAAATTAATTTTTCTTATTTTAAATAGTGTGTAGAGTTTGAGACGATCGTAAAAAAAAAAAAAAGAATGGAGAGTTGAATCTATAAAAAGACATTTTGATATTTTTAAAAAATAATTTCTTTTAGTACATTTTATTTTATAAAGAGAGTTTTTCAAACCCAAACTAAAAAAAAAAAAAAAAAAATTGTATAAATAATTACACTGTGTTTCTTCTATAAGAAGAGTTAAAACATAGTAAGATGGGACCATTGGTTTATATAAAATTTTTTTAGTTTTAGTTATTTCACACATGTTGATGATATTAGTATATACAAATAGCTCTGAAGGTTGAGAGGTTATGCAAAATATTTTATTTTCTCAGTCAAAGAAATGAAATGAAATGAAATTTTATTTTTGGGTTTTGAATGTTTTTTACAAGTCCAACTAAAAACTAAAAGAAGAAATTTAATGAATGGGACCAAACCAGCAACTATGATAAATTGACAAATTAAATAAAAAGCCTTTTTGTCTTTTTAATCTCCAAGATGAAGAAGAGAACAAAAAGAGAAAGAGGGTCTAAATATGGCAGCCTAAATTTACCATAGCTGTATTGTGTTGACCAAACAAACAAACAAACCTTACATGTGTCTAATTCTAATAAAAAAAATTGAAACCCAGTAAATGTTTATTTAAGAAAACTAAATTTACCCTCGATTTTTACTCTCTTCCTCTCCCCCTACCTCCTTTCGGGTCAACGCTCTCTCCTCTGGTAATTTCCTTTTTTTATTTTTCAATTTTCTTGCAATCTTCACCGTTGGATTATTCACCAAAAACGCGTTTGCAATTTAGAAAATAAAACAAAATAATCATAAAAGAGGAAGAGAGAGAGTTAGCTGGTCAGCACTCTGAGCAGCACCAAAACCATCAACAATTTTCTAAATTGAATATCCTTTTCTTCTTTCTTCATCTTCGACTTTAGCTTCCCCCAAATTTATATATATATATATATTTTTTTTTCAGATTCCTAATCCATTTCTACATTTCTGCAACCAAATTCTTGCAGGTACTAGATCCATCTCTCCCTGCTTCTTTTCTTATTCTCTTCGAATTAATGCATGTATCTGTGTATGTGTATGCCCGCGCGTGTCTATGTATGTAATCTCTTCTTCTTTCTTTCGACCTGTTTTCATCTCTTCCATTTCTTACTTGATTTGTTTGGGATTATATTGATTGCTTTCTAGGATCATCATTAATTGCTCGAGTTACATCCTAACTGCTGACTCCATTAACTTGTATTCGGAGCTTTTCTTTTATGCTTTCCTGCAAAATTAGTGGAAGAAATCATTTGTGTGTACGTGATCTGATATTGGTCACTTTTTCTTTCTTTTTTGCTTACTAAAATTTGTCATTTCTTCTTTCCTGTTTGTGGGATTTTGGTCTGATATTTTCTGTTGACATTCTTGTTTATCCTCAGTGTAATTGATGAAAAACCATTGGATGAGGAAAAGGGAGTAAAATAACTTGCTTATTGTTTGATGGGCAACACTTGCCGTGGATCTTTCAAGGGGAAGATTTACCAGGGCTACAATCAGCCCGAAGAGAATTCCACTTGTACCTCTACTTCCAAACGCAACGGCTCCTCTGATCGTTCAAGTACTGACCATTCCCCTTCTACCTTGAATGCCCAACAGCTTATTGCCCAAGAATTCTCCAAGGAAAATCCCAACAAGGATAATAATTTGCCCCTCGTCAGTCCCAGGAAAGAGGCCGTCATGAGACGCGGTGTTGATAACCAAGCTTATTATGTTCTTGGTCATAGGACTGCTAATATTCGTGATCTTTACACCTTAGGCCGTAAATTAGGACAAGGACAATTTGGAACTACGTATTTATGTACTGAGATTTCAACGGGCATTGAGTATGCTTGTAAGTCTATATCCAAGAGGAAGTTAATCTCCAAGGAGGATGTGGATGACGTCCGGAGGGAGATTCAGATAATGCATCATTTGGCAGGTCACAAGAACATTGTCACAATAAAGGGTGCCTACGAGGATCCTCTCTATGTTCACATTGTCATGGAGCTCTGTGCAGGAGGTGAGCTGTTTGATCGGATCATTCAGCGGGGGCATTACACAGAAAGGAAAGCAGCTGAGTTGACAAGAATTATCGTTGGGGTTGTTGAGGCTTGCCACTCACTTGGGGTCATGCATAGAGATTTGAAGCCTGAGAATTTCTTGTTGGTTAACAAGGATGATGATTTCTCGCTCAAAGCCATTGATTTTGGCCTTTCTGTCTTCTTCAAACCAGGTAAACCTTATGCCAGCTATTTGGCTTTCCTTCTTTTAAATTAAGAGTTTGGGCAGCTAAAACACTCATCCTAGTTACTACACTTGTAAAAATATTTCTTGCATTAACATATAATACAGCAGCCCCTGCTATTTGGCTAAAATCAATTTCACATTCTGTTTTTCTGGCTTTCATCCTATTAAATTGTGGGCAGTTAGGATAATTGACCTGCTTCATGATGAAATCTTTCCTTCTCTTAATGATTATAGATATGGACCAAAATCCGTTTTTAGCATGTCTTAATTTAGAGCATGCATAATCTTTTCTGCAGTTGATAAAGCCAACTATTTTTCTGATGCTTGCTTCTCTTTAACTTTATGTCCTGTGCTACGTCAGGTCAAGTTTTCACTGATGTGGTTGGAAGTCCATATTACGTTGCACCAGAAGTTCTTCTTAAGCATTATGGGCCAGAAGCAGATGTATGGACTGCAGGGGTCATCTTGTATATATTGCTTAGTGGAGTGCCACCATTTTGGGCAGGTATTTAACACTTGATCGAGTTTCTTTCTTTCTATCTTCAGAGTATACTAATTAGAGAATAAGTGTGATGCCAAAATGAATTTTTGTTTATAACTGCAATGATTGGAAGTTTTATATTTTTGAATTCAGAAACTCAGCAGGGAATATTTGACGCGGTGTTGAAGGGACATATTGATTTTGAGTCAGATCCATGGCCCTTAATATCTGAGAGTGCAAAAGACCTCATCCGAAGGATGTTATGCTCCCGGCCTTCAGAGCGGCTGACTGCTCATGAAGTATTATGTATGTATGAGCTCCTATTTATTTGTAATTTTGAGATTGATATGGACTAACTAATGTATCTGAATTTAAGGATTCAACCTTTCTCAGCTTCATATCCTTGCTTCACGTTATTATCACTGCAAATGTGACTTTAGGTGGTAGGTTGACCTTTTGAAGGATGTGCAAAGCTTCTTAAGTTTCTTCACACTAAACAGATTTATAGATCAGTTGGTTTAGTATTTTATCAATGTTTCATGATCCCCCGACATTAGCTACATACTAAATTTTAGTTCTCGCATTACACCTTATTGCTGGTGGATACGTATGACAAACTAATGTGACTTTGATCATATATTTTTGCTATTTTTTAACAATGAGAACCTTTAAAATGTTTAGGCTATATTTGGAATATAAATAACTACTTCTGTTGAATTTACTTAAAACGTTCCCACTTAATTTAATCATGAGAAAATGAAAAATTTTGTTTCAAGAGAATTAAAATTCATTTCCAAATGAAGTCCATGTAAAATCAAACAATAAATTTGAATTTCCGTCAAAATTCATGGAATTCTGAAATGTAATAGATTTTAATGGATAATTTGGAATATGTCGTTCTAGTGCCACTTGGAATTTTCTTGGAGTTGAATTTTAATCATTTCGGGGTTAAACTTTCATCCTCTTGTTGTTGAACTAAACATGGATTTCCAAATGAATTCCACCAGAATTCTTCATTTGTTCCAAACATGGCCTTAAGTGGTAATTCACTGTGTTGACTTTATTGTCTTCTCTGCCTTGTCTCTTTTGGTTTTAATTCACACATTTTGAATCGTTGTCAACGAAAATATTCTTTCGTTTGTTAGCTTTCAAATATAAGTAGCTTTGTGAATATAACGAAAATATTCTCATCGTTCATGCATCCTTCCATATGCAAAGAGTACGAAAGTAAAAGGATCAATGAATTAGTTTTCTCCTAAAATATAAGTAGCTTTGTGAATATGCTATAAACATTACTTTATCATTTTCAGGTCATCCATGGATTTGTGAAAATGGAGTTGCACCAGATAGAGCACTGGATCCTGCTGTACTTTCACGTCTCAAACAGTTCTCTGCAATGAATAAATTGAAGAAGATGGCTTTACGGGTAAGTCAAACCCATAATATTGCGTTTGCATACTTGCATACACATGTATGCACACACATTTATATTTATTCATATATTTATATATGAACTTGCACCTGCAGGCTGTCTGGTGTTAAGTGCATTTCTCAATTTGGGCAAACACCTTGGATTTCATCTCCCTTCCCTGCATTATTTTCTATTAAGAAAAATATATTATTTGCATTTTGTTTTAGCTGCTCTCTCTCTCTCTCCCTCTCTCCCATCTAACACCTACACACACGTGTATACACATATATATATATATATGCAAGTACATATCATTTGTATGTATATGTATATATGCATTTGCTTGCTTTATTGGCTGCTCTGCAGGGCGCATCATTTGACTTACAAAAGGAAGATCATTTATCATTTATTAAACACTGAGCAAGAGCATCGTATGTTGTTCCTTTTTTATTTTTTCATCATTCATATGCAGGACCCATTTTATTTTGCATGTTGTCATTTATATGCTCCTTTGTTGATCCGGAAATTTTACCTTCTTTTGATGAGAACTATTTGCAAAATTCATGATATCAGGTGATAGCTGAAAGTCTTTCTGAGGAGGAGATTGCTGGTTTGAGGGAAATGTTCACGGCAATGGATACTGATAATAGTGGTGCAATAACATTTGATGAACTCAAAGCTGGTTTGCGAAGATATGGCTCTACAATGAAAGATACAGAGATACGTGACCTTATGGATGCGGTATACATTTGCTTCAAAGTCTATATTTATGTAACCTAGTGGATGTGTGAACATGTGCACCCTTTGCAAGCCCATTAGGTGGAATGCATCAATAATCATTTTTCATTATTGTTGCCCATTTTATATGTTTATCAATGGAGTCAATGGTTCATTCAATCGAACTGACAAATTATGATTCTTGCCTGGGCTTTGAGAAAATATATTTGTTGACTGCTGAACCGTATTTGGTTGCCTTGCAAGCAGCTGAATTAAGTTGTTTTGTGTACTTGTCAAAACACGTGGGAAAGAGAACTCCTTGCTTCTCTTACTATTATTCTCTAGAATTCTGAAGCATTCTATTGTCTTTTAACATGTATAGTGCAAAAGCAGTTAAGAATATGACTATTTATTTATGGCCCGAGAGTGGCCTTCACTACTTACCTTAAGTTTGTATTAAACTCCAACCAATGGCCTATTGGTTCTGCATCCTGTTTAATTTTATGCCTAATTTAATAATTTATGTTCATACTGACTGTGCTGCTTGCCATTTTCAGGCTGACGTAGACAACAGTGGAACCATAGATTATGGTGAATTTATCGCTGCAACGGTTCATCTTAACAAATTAGAACGTGAGGAGCATCTTGTTGCAGCATTCCAATACTTTGACAAGGATGGAAGTGGTTACATTACAGTTGATGAGCTTCAGCAAGCATGTACTGAACATAACATGACGGATGTTTTTCTTGAAGATATAATCAGAGAAGTTGATCAAGATAATGTAAGTCATCTAAAGCACGGATAGAAAATCTTATGATTGATGTTTCGAGTGTGAAATCTAGAGGTGGGAGCATTTCAATAATTAGAGAGATTCTCATATCAGAATGATTTTCCTAAACTGAGTTTAAGTGAATTTGCAAAATTTTTGCCATTCATATTGAGAAACTACGACTGTTTTATTAGGTGTCTGTTTATATCTGTTAGTTAGATCTTTATTATGAAGTGTTTTATTAGGTATCCAAATGGCTAGGTGTCTGGAAAGATTTTTAAGCAAGGCAATTTGCTTGTATTTTCAATTGATTTCAGTCAGTATTATTAACCAGAGGACTGAAGGTTCAGTTTCTCGCTCAAGTACATTAACTATTACAACAAAGAATGGCAGATTGCAGGTTATTTTATTCCTCCTAGCTATATCGTGTATGGATGCAATTAAGTTGCAAAAAAATTACCAAAACGGTAATTGGTTGATATATTTGCCAATAACAGAGATATGTGAGATTTGAATGGTGAGGGAAATCCTACTCTCAAATGGGAAGAAACTGGGAAGAGGATTTCAGTTTGTTATCTTTTACAGTTCAGGGTGAGGTCTGTTCTGCTTCCTCGTAATGGAGTTTGCTTGTTGACGAAGCTTCTGTTTTTGTAGGATGGAAGGATTGACTATGGTGAATTTGTTGCCATGATGCAAAAAGGCAATGCTGGAATTGGTAGACGAACAATGAGAAACAGCCTGAATATGAGCATGAGAGATGCACCTGGCTCTCATTAGCTTACCATTATGCACATCATGTACAGGTTTTTACAGCGGCCTTTTGAAAATTTCTTTTTTTTTTTCGTTTTCATCTAAGTAAAGGTGATGAGGCGAGATACAAATACTGTATTGTAGAGCCTGGAATAAAAAAGGAAATACCATCTGAACTAGCTTTTTCGACATAAAAGATAAATGCTTTTATATTCATAATCATGCAATTGATTTACATGGAAGACCATCATAAGACTCTTGAAAACAAATGAACTGAACTCTTTCAAAAAAAAAAAGGAAAGAAATTAAATTCCACAAAGAAGAAAATGTAAAGTCACTTGCAAATTTATATTTTTATGTCTAATCTTTGTTTGGAATCAGGGAACTTTATTTGGAACTTCTCATTTAATTTGACTAGGATATGGTGAAATTCATCCAAAATGATAAAAGTTGATATCTTAGAGATTTCAAGTGGATTGAGATAATGCATTTTAAATTTTATCCAATTTTGTATCTAAATGTGTTCTTTCAATTCCACTTGAAATTTCTACAAAGTTAATTTTCATTATTTTATAATAAAATTTTCTTCACTTCCTTGTTGAACTCAGCCTATGTTTTTAACTAAAATAGAATTTTTATGGAATTTTTTTTACAATTGCATGCATAGATCAATTAGGAGATGGTGATATTCTTAGTAATGATGTTTTTAACTACATTAGAATTTTTGTGGAATTTATTTACAACTGCATGCATAGATCAATTAGGAGATGAGGAGATTCTTAGTAAATGATAAAATGTGGAACTGAAGCAATAAAGTTTTTATATATTGTCTCAGTTCCGCATTGGATTCCGCATGAGATTGATTTTTTCTATCTTCTAGTTAGAATTTACATATTGTCATAGTTGAACAAAATGTAGATTTGTAAATGGAATTTTCAAAACTTTTAGATTTGTTCTAAATATAACCAAGTGTGTATTTAATAAGAGTAGTTTATCTGTTTGAAATATAACCTAAATTTGTTCCAAGTTTTGGAATTAATTTCAAAATGAATTCCTATGAAATTGATCATGTGCTTTCTAAATTTACCAGATTTTATAGGATATGGAGATAAACTTGAGAAAAAAATCTTGAAATATCTCTTGTACTATTTCTTGTGCCAACATAAATTTTGAAGTTTCATGATTTATTGCAAATACAGAAATTTGTTTGTAAATAAATTCATTGGTCAGTTCATTTCAAAATGAAAGAAAACTCTTATCTGTGATCATCAAGGTGCTATTCTGTTGCTATAATATCTTATTCTTGTATGAAAATTGACAGGAAGCATGGCTAAGTGAAATGATCAACGCCAAAATGTCGGAGACAGTTTTGGTTTCCCAAGCTCTGGAACGTTGTGAGTTGAAGATCCTGTTTGAGGAGGATCTTTAATGAAATCTGGTCAGATAAATGTTTAATTGCTGTATGACTGAAGAAAAGTGATTGTAACCTTTGATAGGAGTTGGAAGTGGCTAAGTTATTGGAGGTCTTTTTATTGAATGCTTTTTGTGTCAATCTTTTGAAGAATTAGCACAGATGCTACTACTGTGTCTTACAAGTTTCAGACTCTGCTCAGAACAGTAGGATGTGAAGTTTTGTTATCTGCCTTTTTGCCTTTCAGGTTTTTCTCTTGGGCAAATTGAGAGGCTTGCTTGTCTAACCAATCAAAACCCTTTTGGTAGGCAGCAATTCAAGACTTCCCATTTTTTGCCCAACAGAAGACTAAGACTTTTCTAATTTGTTGTTTTGTGTATACTAATTTCAACAACATAAATTATTCCCACCACATTATTATGTTCTTTCAGAGGATCCCAAAACCTGGAAAAGCATTTTCAAGGTTCCCAGCTTGCTTGTTTATGTTTAACTTAAATTATAAAATATATTAGTATATTTGTATTCAAATCTTTTGTATAGACATGAAACCCAACATAGATCTGTCTCTCCATTCATATGTTGGTATTCAATCTCAAAGAACTAAAACATAAAGGAGGCATAAGGTGATTACAGAACATGGCAACCAGCTCTATGGTTAAGTTTATTTAAATTATAAAATATACATTTAGATAGTCTCTCATTGTACATTGTACAACCTGCAAGCAAATTAACAGTAACTATACATCCTCTGAGCCAGCAGTTTCTTGTCCAATTGAAATTTCCTAGAAAAAAAAACAAAATACAGAAGAAAATAAATAGGAATATAAATAAAAACAGAAAGAAGCCACCCGATGTCCGGGATCTTGAATTTTCATGCATCAGCTGTGCGAAGAAATACAGAAAGAAGAAAAGAAAACATGAATTCATGTGAAGTTCCATGAAATATTTCTGATGATCACTAAGGTGTTAAATCATAAGTTTTAAAGGGGAAGATTTCAACATAAAAATTACAATCAAACAAATTGAACTTACTTTCAACTTCAAGTCATTTGAGAAAATGCATTTTGACGTAACAGCACATCCAGGATCAAACCCCCACCCAACCTCACAGCAGGTTTCCGCTTCTTTACTTCGTTTCAGTGAACACCATAGTTGCTTCGGAAGCAATATGAGGTTGCTATCATCTCTTACTGATCTCAGTACTCCACCGTCTATAACTTCTTTAAAGAAATTCTGGAGTTCATAACACAAGTTCGCAACAAAAACTATGAGGTCCTAGAGAATACTATGTAATTTAGGACTACCTTGTTATTTACTACAAGGCACTAAACAAAAAGTGAAACACAGAGATTTGTGATGAAGCCAGTGTCTTAATGGCTTAGCCGATGACAATGGCATGGATTCAGACATGACATCCTGGCCCTGCCTTGAGAAAGAAAATGCCAAGAACCAGAAAGTTCCATGACTTAAGAATCAAATAGTCAATCCATGGATCATGCATCCTATCAACTGCACTGGCATAATCACGTGTTTTTTTGTAAGTGCCTATAAAGATAAGGAGCACTATTCTTTTCATTTTATCTTTTTCTTTGATCCTGAAAATGTGATTCAAGAAAATGATGAATTTATCTCATTTAGAACAAGATGAATTGGAGAAGATAATAGGAAATCAGTTTTCTCATGCAATGAACTCATCCACTGCAATGGTCTGTATAAGATGACTCCCAAACTTGCTTATAAGGAGTAAAGTCCACAGAAAGATCCTGCAGCCTGTTTCAATTAACTACCGAGCATAAAGTGGAAAGTTCAAACTAATACATACAAGTAAAATACATATTGCAATTCTATAGAAAAAGAGTCCACAAAGAAGGATTTTGTAGAAATGATCATGAACACAAGAAAAAATGAATCATTACTAACACGATGCACCCAGAATCTGAACAAGCAATCAAAAGAAAGGTTCTGAGCCCTAAAATATAATTATGTGAGGGAAAATGGCCATAGTGTGATGGTATATGAATCATAGGATTGATCTTTTATAAATCAGTTCACACTGTTCTAATAGAAAATAGGCAAAAATAAGAAAAAGATGAGGGTGAAATGCCAACGCACAGATTGAGAAGCATCAAATTTAGCCACAGCTTTTGGACCTTGCCACAGACCAACAACCTCAGAAGCTTTGATGGCAGCTGTAGAAGCAAATGTGGAATCCCGGATAGCACATCCACCAAGCTGGTCACCATTTCCATATGGTCCATACCATTGCTCGGAAAATACTCTAATACTCTGCAACAATATCTTTGAACCATCTATCAGGACAACCTGAATTACCCTCAGACGGGACTCCCGATCCTGAGGATTGATCAAGCAATGCTCTAGTTCCAATATTCTATTTTTATCATTCTTACCAACTGGCCAGATAGCCACATAGGAGCCATTAGATTTATACGCAAAGGCAGAAACCATGTTATCTACACCTCCAATGTTCCTCTCATCAATACTATAACGAGTTGCAGCATCAGCCTCGCATCCAACAGTAGGAAGTAGTTTAATGGATTTGTAAACCATAGTAGAGTCCAGGGGATTTGCAAGAGTAGGGCACTGGGTCTGCCAATCAAAGACCTTAACTTCCCATTCCCTGTAAGCCTCGGGTACCACAGATTCAGGGAGTTCAATGGGTTTGCCTTCTTTTGAAAATTCTGCACCATATCCATCCCATTCTCCGGACACATTTTTACAGAACTCTGACCAGCCTTAACATAAACATTAATGTATCAGTAGATGTGTAAAACTGCCATGGACGTCTCTCAGCCTTGCTCTTTTTGCTAGTTATGATGTGAAGTAAAATTATTTGTTTTCAGACTAAAGACGATTAAAAACCAAGCATCCAACTTCTTTGAATTTGAGAAAAGAAAACCCAGGAAGGGAAAGAGAAAAGTCTCTGCGCCTATAATAACTAACATATTAATAATTTCTGAATTGATGAGATAGAAAGAAAGAAGTCGTAATCTCTTAAGATATACAATGCAATTAACCCATCTCCAACATCAATATTAGATGCCCAAGGATTACTTGAAGTTCGAAATTAATTTCCACAAAATGCAATATCCGAGAACTTACAGTTGTTGGCGGTGGTGATTGTACCGTGTGAAAGTTGATCAGTATCTGAGATGGCAGCGCAAGTGACTCTAAGAATTGGGTATCTGCGAAAAGAAATGAAAGTTGAAGGGGTAATATTGATGGGTTGAAAGCTATTTGCATGTCCAATATTAGCAAGTTTCGGGAATCGAGAAGCGACGCATATCGCAGCGTTAGCTGCTGATATTGCCATTTGACTACCCCACTGCGTTTATCACCTTTTATCCTGGTATATATGTATGCGTTGTGTGATATACATGTATTTGTAGAATATTCTAAAAGAAATTCCTTTGGGCACGCACTCCGGTCACTTGTCTACCCAGCCGCCACAAAAGCCTCGCCTCAACTGGGCTTCAATCCCGCGATAAGGTCTAATAGATTTAGAATTTGTTTTTTAGTGAAAACACATCGAATATGATTATTGATGAAAACACGCATATATATATATATATATATGTGTGTGTGTGTGTGTGTGTGCATGGAAAAAAGAGGAGGTGAGAGGATCAGATTGGTTTCAACTTAGAAACTTGTTCAGCACCAAAAGTGCAAGAGATTGATGAACCTGCTTCGGATTTAAGACAAATTTGAGCTTTTATCATGGATGGATCCAATTCGAGTTTTAAAAAAATCAACCAACTTAACTACTAAAACAAGTTTAGACCAAGACAAAGAATCAGACTTGAAGCCTATGAGATAGTTTTTGGGCTTGGAGAAACACAAGAGAAGTGGATGCCCAAATCTTGGCCCAAGATGGAAAAGGACTAAGGACTCATGGCCAAAGGGAGCCACGACCAAAGAGCACCACGACTCGAGGTTGCCACACCCATGGGTAACCTGCCAAGGTTGGCCGCGCCTTTTGGCAGTCCTTGCACACATGCGCGATTGCACGCTTGTGTAGGGGAAGCAGCCTGCACCTATAAACAATCCACACGCTCGAAAGAAGATGGAGCGTGTGAGGAAGCCTTTACTGCACGCATGGAAGAGTGTCTGCATGAGGTGGACAGTCATATACATGGACAGCGTGCGCATGGGAGCCATACATGCAGATAGTTGTGCGTGCATGGGAGCCACACACATGAACAACCGAGCGTGCATGGGAGCCGCACACACACATAGGTCGCGCGCATGGGAGGAAGCTTCCACCCGCACGCTTGGCTTATGCAGACAACAAGTTGGAATCCGAGAAGGATTCCTCTACTTCTTCATTTTCCACATATGATCCCCATGGTGAATTTCAAGAGGACTTCTACACAAATTTAGAAACCGAAAGAGGATAAAATCACATGGAGATTCGATTAAAAGGAAGAGAAGTTTTATTCAAGTAAATTAGTATTTTTTTAATTAATTAATTC
Source organism: Carica papaya (assembly GCF_054855325.1). NCBI lineage: Eukaryota > Viridiplantae > Streptophyta > Magnoliopsida > Brassicales > Caricaceae > Carica > Carica papaya. The sequence goes on from NC_142314.1 coordinate 16,443,207, forward strand.
AAGTTTGGATTAGAATATATTGTTTTAATATTTTAATTTATTGTTTCATAGTCTAGTTAAGTTTAATTTCAAGTAGGGATATGTAATCCTACTTCTAGTCCCATTAGTAAGTTAAAACCTATATAAATGTTTCTCCATTAGTTCGTAAAACACAATTTATCAATTTAATAATTCACTTTATAAACTCTTGACTTTATTCTTTCTAAATTAGATTTGCTAATTTGAGAGTGAGTGTTCTTCAAATGTCTTCAAGCGAGAGAGCTTTAGACCACCTTGTTGAGGCAGGAAATCGAGTAAGTATGACGTCTTTTCAACTCCTTTTTATTTTTCTAGTTACCTTGGTTTGCATTCAATTTTTTGAGTGTGGTTGAAGTATAGAGGGTTAATAAGGTGATTAACCTTTTTGATTGTAATGTTGTATGAGATTTTGGGAGTCAAAATGATCATTTCAAGTCCCTCCCACATCAATTACCATATTTAATTTTGTTAAAAATTAGTGCATCTTACTTATTTATTTTCTTTTATTTTACCAAGTTAAATAAATTAGTTCTTATTTTATACGAACATGAAGTTAGGTTATAGACGGTCAGTTATAGATTTAGTTGGGATTTTTTATAGTTGTTATAGAGTTTTAGGAGTTTAGCCTTAATTGATTGCTTATATATTTAGTTTGTATTTGTTGCATTTTTATGCTTTTTTAAGAACAACAATAAACATTCTCTAGTATTTTATTCTCATGCTTTTACTCTCTAAACTTCCTTTGTTCCTTTTATTTATTTTATGGTATTAGAGCCAGATTTTGGCACTTTTGCAGTTCTTTCTTTCTTCTTATCTATTAAGTTGTTTGTCATTAGAGGAGATAGAAAGTTGTGAAGGGGAAGCTCTTTTATATGCAATATAGAGTTAGTAAATAAAGGAAATAGCTCAGGTGCACAATATCGTGTTGAAAAACTTGTAGAGAAAAGCTACAAGTACTAGAGAATGTGTGTGGAGGCCTATCTTCAAGGTCAAGATATGTGGGAACTTGTTGTTAGTGCTGATATAGGAATTCCTACTGATACTCTAGAAAATGCTAAACCACAAAGGAAACGAAAGATTAAATATGGTAAATCTCTTTGTGTTTTGAAGACTTCAATCAATAAAGAGTTTATTGATCATGTACGTGATGTCACTTCACTAAAAGAATATTGGGAGACACTAGAGAGGTTATTTTTTCAAAAGAATATAATCAGGTTACAGTTGTTAGAGAATGAATTGTTAATGCTAACACAAAGAGGTATGTCTATTTTTATATATTTCTTAGGAGTTAAAAGTATTTATACTGAAATTTTAGAGTTAGACCTAAACGAGGAGATCAATGAAACAAGACTACAACATTTTTTCATTTGAGAATTGAAGGAGTATACACCTTTTGTTACCTCTATCCAGGGATGAGACAAATAACTTTTAGTATAAGATTTAGAAAATTTACTTTCGAACTAAGAGGCTTAGTCAAAGCAAATGGTAAAGAGTTTTGATTCAGATGTTGTCCTCTTTTCAAAGGGAAAATAATACATGAAAAATTCAGCAGATGAAAACAAGAACAACAAAAAAGGGTCAAGAGTTGAACAATCTTTTGGTGGTATCTCACAAACCGCAAATCTATCAAGTGCTACAAGTGTGAAGTAATTGGGCATATTAAGAAGAATTGTAGGGTGAAGCTTTCCAAATTTGAACATTGCAATTGAAAGAAATGAATTACTCGATTAAGAGCAACGTTGTTATTGAACTAGTCATAACTCAAGCTCTTTTCAACCTTAAAAACTACAAGTAATAGTAGATTATTGATTGTTCAAAACATGTCAATGAAAATAACTCTCTATTTTTAAAAACTACATCAACATGATGGAGAGGGAGTAATAATTATAGCTGACAACTCTACTTATCCAGTAGTGAATGAAGGAGTTGTGAATATTGATGTTGATGATACAAACATCAAATTAAATGATGTTTATCATGTTCTAAGTTTGAATAAAAATTTAGTTTATCTCTCAAATTAAAAATTCTAGAAAATATATTTTATTTGGGCCTTTAACTAGCTTAAAATTAGCCTATAAATATATTGTCTATAATTATGCTATTATACATAGAAAGTCAAGTGTTTATAAGTAGACTATTATAAAGAAAAAAATATGTTGTAATTCTGTAACACTTATCCTCAAGCTGGAGTATAGATATTAATCATGCCTAACTTGTTATGAAAATATTCAGTCCAAGCTTCATTTAAAACCTTTATGAATATATCACGTAGTTGTTTTTTTGCCTTCACATAACCAGTAGAAATCAAGTTTTTATGAGTTTTTTTACAGATAATGTGAGAATCAACCTCAATATGTTTGATTCTTTCATGGTACATCAGATTCGATGCAATATAAAAAATAGCCTGATTGTCGCACTAGAGTTTTGTAGGTGACACAGACTTCAAACCAACTTCAACTACAAGGTGATGTGTCCATAAGATTTCACATGTGGACTGGTCCATAGATCTGTACTCAGATTCTGCACTAGACTGAGACATAACAACCTGCTTCTTAGTTATCCATGATACCAAGTTTCCATCGACAAGAATTCAATAGACCATAGTGGACCTTCTGTCAATTTTAGATTCAACCCAATCAACATTTGCAAAGTGTTCAATGTATGTGTGGCTATGATTGCTAAACAATATACTAAGTCCCGAAGCTCCTTTTAAGTAGCAAAAGATATATTCCAGAGCCTCCCAATGCTTGACTGTAGGTGTAGACATAAATTGATTAACAACATTAACAACATATGCAATATCTAGACGATTCACTGCGAGATAGTTCAATCTTCTAACTAATCGCTTGTTCTTTTCTGAATCATCAAAGGGATCATCATCATATTTTATAAGATATATATTTGGCACAATTGATGTGTTATATGGCTTGACTCCTAACTTTTTGATTTCTGCAAGTAGATCAAGTACATGTTTCTTTTAAGACAAAACACTTGATATGTAAGAATAATTTGAGAGAAGATATTCCTGCACAATCATCTCTTATAATGATAATATCATCAACATAAATAAAAATAAGTATAATGCCATCTGTTGATTACCTGTAGAATACCGAGTGATTAAACTTGCTCTTTTTCAGTCCAAATTCCAAAACTACTTCACTAAATTTGTCAAACCATGCACGGGATCTTTACTTTAAAAATATTTCTTTAAATGATACACTTTCTCCTACTTTCCTTAAACAACAAACTCAGGTGGTTGCTCTATATAAATTTCTTTATATGATCGTAAAAAAAGAATACATTCTTGATATCCAACTAATGTAAGAGCTCGTTTCGAGATGCCATAATAGAGGTAAATAAAATGGACATATGTAAAATTGGCTATTGGAGAGAGTCTCAGAATAATTCACTCCACAAGTTTGAGCATAATATTTTGCTACAAGTCTGCCTTTAAGTCTTGTCACAGAGCCATCTGAATTAACTTTGACTGCAAATACTCATTTGCATTCCATGACCTTTTTTTCTTTGGGTAAATCCACATGATCGTAAGTATGATTTTCATCGAGAGCGTTTATCTCCTCAAACATTGCATTGTACCAACCAGGGTGATTCAAATCCTCATTAGCTGTCTTGGGTGTGAAAATTGAATTTATAGAGGTAATTAAATAGCTAGACGAAGGAGAAAAGTTATCATATAAAATAAAATTAGTAATGTGGTAAGTAGATTTTTTAGAAAAATGCACTGACGATTATTTTTGCAAAGACTAATGAGTAAGATCAAGATCATGTGGGTAGAACCAGATGACGAAGAAATTGGTGCATGATATTTATCTTTATTCTGTTGTCTTTTAAATAAACACTAATAAGTATTAGTTGTACTTGATTCAGAGGCACACCAACACCATAATCAAACTTCTCAACTAGAGGTGGAGACACATCATTAAAAGAAGCACCATTATCTAATTGCTTAATAAAGGCACTTGGTGGGAACCTATAGATTAGTCACTCATCGTGCTCCTCCTGACTTATAGAATTTGATGATAAAGAGAAAAATTATGTATTCTCTAAAAAGACCATATTTGTTGATATCAAGTATTTATTAAGATCTGACAAGTAGCATCGACACTATTTTTAAATGCAAGAATATCCCAAAAATACATACTTTAAGTAAGGCATTAGACACCATCTTGTTAACATTAGACCGCACATCTCAAACTATACTAAATGCTATCAAATACCTGAGACTATACTTATTTTAAAAAATAACATTGTAGGGAGATCACCATCAAATATTGTAGATGGCACAAGATTAATAAAAAAAGAGGTCCTGGAAAAAGTATTAGCCCAGAATTAGTTAGAAACTTGCGTTTGGAATAAAAGAGATCAAACAACTTTAAGTAAATATATACTCTTCCCCTTACCAACTCCATTTTAAGAGAGTATATCAATACCAGAAGATTGGTAAAAGATCTCCTCTTGAGTCATATAGTTCTGAAATGAGTTAGACATATTTTTTAGTATTATTACTTCTTAATGCATGCACAGAAATATTGAATTAGGTTGACTTCAGAACAAAAGACACAAAAGTGAGAAAACACTTCAGAACGATTTTTCATAAAAATATATCTAAATTATTCAAGAAAAATCATCCACAAAGACAATAAAATATTTAAATATGTTGATTTTAGGAGAAAAAATAATTATATTTTTCACTCTTTATGCTGTTACACCTGGTATTTATAGAATACTTATTCTACTAATAGAAAAATTCATATTCTAGTAAACTTCTAATTACATAAAATTACATAATTAAATAATAAAATAGAAAAATATCTTATTCAATATCCCTCCTTAAGTTGGTGTAGGGATATCTTTCATGCCCAACTTGCAGACCAAGTTGAAAATTAAAATTAGATATGTAAGGCAGTAGCACGGCTCGGCTCGACCCAAAAATGGCTCGAGTTTGACTCAAAACAGCTCAAGTTTGGCTCAAAAAATGGCTCAAAATCGACTTAAAACTAGCTCAAAAATTGGCTTAAAAACGGCTTAAACTCGGCTATAAAATGGCTCGAACTCAACTAAAAAATGGCTTAAACTCAGCTTGGCTCAAGTCCTATCTCGACTCAGGAAGATCTATGTGAAGTAGAGATCACGGCCAGAAAACCTTCCTGTTGAGCAGCTTTGCATGCGACAAAGAAGAAGCTGGTTTCTCGGTACTTTGTGCTGCTCTGCGCATAGAGGTAGAAGAGCCAGATCATGCAGCTCTTCGTGCGGCTTTGTGCACGGCTGAAGAAGAAGCTAGGTTGATCGTTTTTTTTTTCTGCGTCTCTACGTGTAGCTGAAGAAGAATAGACCTGGGGTTAGTGCGTCTCTGCGCACGACTGAAGAAGAACTTACTTGAGGCGAATGCAGCTCTGTGCACGGTTGAAGAATATCAGATTCTGAGGTTTTGTCTTCGCACGGCTCTGCACATGGTGGAGGCCGGCTTCTCTTTTTCTTTCTCTGTTATGGCCTCTCTTCTTCTAATCTCCCTTTCTTCTAATCTGGGTCTAACTATTCAGCCTATTTTGCTATTTTAGGATTTCGAAAAAACCCTAAAATAGTCTTACTTTAGCTTTGATACTATGTTGATTTTAGAAAAAAAAATAATTTTATTTCTCACCCTTTAGATTTTTACACCTAAGTATTTATAGAATATATATTCTATTAATAAAGAAATTCATATTCTAATAAACTTCTAATTTGATTAAATTATCTAATTAAATAATAAAATAATTTAAATAATAAAATAGAAAAATATCCTATTCAACAAAATTTTATTTAAGAAAAAATATTTTAAACATCAACATAATTTAATTCGAAAACATACTCAATTTGTTTATTAAGTTTTGGACCTAACAAGATATGGTGATATTTTACAAACTAACATGACTCACAATTTAATAAAAATATATCATGAATCTGATGACATATCTTCTCTAACATAGGGAGATAAAGATGTCCTAATCGATAATATATTTCAAATGGAGAGACGACATTAAATCATGTAAATGATTGAGGTACCTATATATCAAGAATGTAGAGACCATATGTAATATGTCATTTACTAATAATCTACTTCATCATAAGATTATGAAAAATACAATAATCAGAAAAAATGAGATACAATAATTAAGGTTTTTAGTAAGTATATTTACAAAAATTAAATCAAAAGTAAGTTTAGATACAATTAATGCAGATGACAAGGTAATAGAGAAAGTTAGTTTTATGGTCCCATAACCCACAATGTTATAACTTGGCCAATCAGAAATGGTCATATGAAAAGGTGTTTTGTGTGATCAAAAGCCAGAAAAAATATTAAAATTACTTGTCAAGTGATCCGTATCATCAAAATCAATCACCTATTTATTTAAGGATGAGATAAAACATTTTACATAATTTAGTGAGAGCGGTAACTAGAATGGGTTCCTTCATTGATTCTTGATACTGAGAAAATTTAGCATACTCATTAGCTAAAATCATAATAGTTTTACCAGAAGATGAGCTAATAGTAGCAGCAACATTATTAGTGGTATGTGTTCTATGATTGTGATTCTATAATTTCTTGTAGTATCACTTATGTCCTTACTCATGGAAGTAGTAGCAAACTATATTACTTAAATCATTGTTGCAATTATCCACAACTTTGTTTTCTCCCCTATTATTATTATTGTGTTTCCTCTCCTGTTAATATTTCTCTTTGCTTCTTCGGCAATAAGAATATTTGTTTGCTAGTTAGGGATAGTATTCTTCATATACAACATCTTGCTGAAGACTTTTTAAAGAGAGGTGATTTCAAAACCAAAGAAAATCTAAGAATTGACAGCCTCAAATTCATCTAATGCAAGACTAGCCAAAAAACTGATTATGGTCATCTGCTGTTTTTAGTTTTATTACACCTTGATGTTAACACTAAAGGGTAAAAATACATTAATCTCCTCATATATATCTTTTTGAAGTCTATAAATTAGGTCACGAGTGATTTGGCCTCATTTCAGCATATTAAAAGGTCTTACAAATATTATATATGTGAGACATATTTTTTTTATCAGAATACAAAAAGTCTAGATGATCTATTATTTTTTAACAAAATCAAAATGATAAATTAACCTAATTATCCCACTGTCAATTTGCGGGAACAATCACGCATCATCTATTAGTTAAGTTTTTTTAGTTCTATCAATGTGAGAGTCTTGAATCAAGTGATCATCTTTGTCAACACTACTTAGATAGACCTTAATAATCTTGCTTCGCTCCAAATAATTAGTGTCACTTAGTTTATTTTAGATAAACTTAGAACTATCTCACTTACAAAGATTTTTTATCACTCATTTTAATTCAAGAATTAAAATATCATATGAAAACCACCTAAAACACCCATAAATAGCTAAAACAACCATAAACAAATACAGCAAATAAACAAGAAATACATATGTATGAAAAATACCTAGACACACACAACCACTAGAACCTCACATGCCACTACACACACCGCAATTGGAACCTCACTCTCGACTATATGTGCCGCTATCGAAACCTCACATGCGGTAACATGTGCTAGTGTCAGAAATCCCATGTGTCATTGTGCTTTGACTAGAAATCACCATAAGATCGTGGTATGTCCAGATTCATAATGGATCTCATATAATCATACCAAAAATCACTAGGATCTAGTTTTCACGTAATTTAGACGTAGTCTCGAATTCTTCCTCTATGACTTTATGGTTTCATGCGCAGATCCGGTCTTTTTTAAGCCACCACCATAGACACCCAAATCTAGACTACTTTAGCTCGTCACGCGAGAATCTAGGTCAAATAACACCTATTCGACTTTTATCTTTATACGACCCTAACTTGTCTTCTGGTTCTCAATGCATGCAAAAAAAATTGCTACGTGATTTTATTTTGAATCGATCCAACTTCTTCTGCTTCATCACCATGTTGAGCACATAAAGATTTGATCAAGCATAGGTTAGGTCGGAGACCTATACATAGAAGAGTTAGAAGATAACATTATTTTGGGAGAAACCAATGTTGCTCTTCTTCTCTTGTCAGACATCACTGTTGTTTTACTAATATGAGGTCAGTTCTATCAATCGCCGCCACGCTGGAGATAGTTTGCTCAATCTTTCTTCGATATGGTCTAGTCTAGCTCTCTCTCATTCCCAAACTATGATACTACGTAATTTACAGATGGTGTAAATTTAGCGACGCTCTTCCCACAAGATCTATTTCGGGAAAAAGATAATATGCAACTTCGAGTTGTGAATTATATCCGTTATGGAAATGGCAAACTGGTTCAGGAAATTTTTGACACAAGTATTCATTTGGTTCGAAATTGTTTAGTCTTGAATTGGGACCAAGACAACAAAAGTTCTTCCGTCAAATAGGTCCATACTTTCTTTGTGGAAGTGAGTACAAATAGTTTGATTTGAGATTTTCTAAGAATCGACATAGTGAAATCCCAATCCCATATTTCGTATATCAGAAAAAGAAATGATTCGTCTGGTTCAGGATTGATCTCTAATAATGGGTTAGATTGCATCAATCTATTTTATTACAAGGAAAGGATTCAACAATCACTTAGCAAAAATCACAGAACTATTCGTGCGTTGTTGAATAGAAATAAGGAATGCCAATCTTTGATAATTTTGTCATCATCTAATTATTTTCAAATGGTCCATTCAATCATATAAAATCTCACAATGCGATAAAACAATCAATTAAAAAGGATTCACTAATTCTAATTAGAAATTCGTTGGGCCCTGTAGGAACAACCATTTAAATTGCAAATTTTTATTCAACTTACCATTTAATAACTCATAATCAGATTTCGGTAATGAAATATTTTCAACTTGACAATTTAAACAATATTTTTGAAGTAATTAAATATTACTTAATGGATGAAACCGGGAGAGTTTATAATCCCGATCCATGCAGTAACATCATTTTGAATCCATTCAATTTGAATTGGTATTTTCTCTATCAAAATTATCATCATAATTATTGTGAAGAAACATCCACAATAATTAGTCTTGGGCAATTTATTTGTGAAAATGTATGTCTAGCAAAAAATGGACCGCACCTAAAATCGGGTCAAGTTTTAATTGTTCAAGTTGACTCTATAGTAATAAGATTAGCTAAAGATTAGCTAAGCCTTATTTGGCTACTCCGGGAGCAACTGTTCATGGGCATTATGGAGAAATCCTTTACGAAGGAGATACATTAGTTACATTTATATATGAAAAATCGAGATCTGGTGATATAACACAAGGTCTTCCAAAAGTAGAACAAATGTTAGAAGTGCGTTCGATTGATTCAATATCTCTAAACCTAAAAAAGAGAGTTGAGGATTGGAACAAGTGTATAATAAGAATTCTTGGAATTCTTTGGGGATTCTTGATTGGTGCTGAGCTACTATAAACAAAAACATATGTGAATATTTTTTGGTAATATTATCCCGATATATCATATATATATATATACACATAGAGAGGGATCTATCTAAGGTAACTGGCTTAAAATTAGCTTACCAATTTACTACCTATAATTATACTATTATACATTAAAAGTCAACTGCCTATAATAATGTTATTATACAAAAAAGGTACGTTATAATCTCGCAGTAGGGCCAAATAATTTGAATTTGCTTAATAATATGAAAAATATTTATGCTAATATTATTTTAATTGGTGAGAAGAAAAACAATTTGTTTGTTATGTCAACAGGTGTAACTTATGTGAAAAAAAAAATTAAACAAACCGATAATGCTACAATTTGGCATGTTTGGTTGGTCATTTAAGCTATTAAATATTGCAACAAATTTCTTTTAAAAAATCTATAGGCAGCATGCCAAGCTTGAAGAATGTACATGAAAATGTAATTTGTCAGGACTATCAATATGGTAAATTACATCGTTTCCTTTCCAAAATTATTCAACTGTAGATCAACTCCATTTGAACTAGTGAATATTGACTTAATGGAACCAACAAAAATAACAAGTTACAGCGGCTATCAATATGTAATAATAGTGTTGATGACTTCTCTAAATTCACTTGTGTATTTTTTGAGGGGAAAAAATGAAAGACTTTCCAAGTTCATTTAGTTCCACAACAATATAAAAAAGTAATTTGGCTAAAAAGTAAAGTGCTTAAAAAGCGATAACAGTGGTGAATTTATGTAAGCAGATTTCTTTTAGTTTTATGAGAAGAATACATTTAAAAACAAACAACATGTCCTAATACCCCTTGAGAGCTGACACATTTCGCTTCAATAAGTCTTGCATGGTTACATGATAAAAAAATCTCCCTCTAGAATTTTAGGTTGAAGTTTTTCAATGTGCATGCCACAAATAAATCGTTTACCTTCATAACTAGGTAAAGAAAATTCTTCTTTCTAGATTTTGTACAATATAAAGCTAAATGTAAATTATTTTTGGGTATTTAGTTCAATTTATTATGTTTATATTCGAAAATCTTATCGAACCAAACTTGATCCCAAAGCAAAAAATATATATTTTTGTTGTCTATGATTCATGTAGGAAATGATAGAGGTGTATAGATATAAAAAGCAAAAAGTTTGTCACTTTTAGAGAGGTTATATTTAATTATATATTCTCTCATTATTCAGCCCAAAAATCCTCAATTATAGAAGTCATTCTTAATGGTGGGGTGACCTAGAAAGTTCATAATTGGTTCTTAACAGTAATATATAAGATTCAAACACTAATGAGTCTTTAACTCAAAACAAACAAATGGTGGGAAAAAACAAGTTGAAATGAGGTCCTCAAGGGGGAGAAGACAACAAAATTACCTCAAAGATTATAAGGTTTAGCTTAATCAATGCATTGTTGCTTCATGTTTTTTTATAGTAGCATTGGATGAATAGCCAGCAACTATGGAGAAGGCAATGGAGATCCAAAATAGGAAATAGCCTTGCCAAAAGAAATTAAAACTTTAAAACAACATTAAACGTGGGAGTTGGTGTCAAAACCAGAAAATTACAAGCCTATCACTTGCAAATAAGTTTATCGATCGAAGAAAAATATATATGGGGTGGTTGACAAATCGAAAGCTCGACTTATTGCATTTGGCTTCTCTTAAAGCTATGGGTTGGATTATAAAGAGACATTCAACCCAATTGCAAAATGGTAACAATAAGAACCATTTTCTCTTATAACATTCAAAAATTGAAAATTGTGGCAACTGGATATAAAGAATGCATTTCTTTATGGACAATAATTTTATGAAATATTTATAGAGTAGCCCAAAAGATATGTTTCAAAGCAGTATCCTCACCATGTTTGTCAGCTTAAGAATATAGTATATAGCTTTAAGTAACCACCACATGCTTCGTATGAAAAAAGTTGTCCAATACTATATCTTTTGTGGCTTTAAAGTTTATGTTGTAGATTTTAATTATTTATTAAATTAGAATCAAATATGCACTTGATGGCCTTATAGTATTTGGATGATATGATAATTATTATAGATAATGAAGCAGAAGTTTCCAAGCTAAAGAACGAATTTTCTGTTCGATTTAATATGAAAAATTTGGGGGAGGCCAGTTGCTTTCTTGGTCTGACATTTGAGGAATCATATCAAGGGTAGTTTATTTCTCAAAAAAGGCTAAGTGGATAAGCTTTCACAATTTTAGCATAGGAGAGTTAAAAAAAAGGCATTCCAATGGAGTCATATCTCAAATTGGTGAAAGATGAAGAAGAGTTGTTCAAGGATGTTAGAACATTTCAAAAACTTGGTGTTTTAATCCATTCAACTGTCACAAGACTTGAGATTGCTTATTCTATTAGTGTAGTTTCCCAATTCATGTAGCGTCTGAGAAGTCCTCACTTAACAGCATCAAAAAGAATTCTTCATTGTGTATAGAACACAATTAATTATGGTTTTATGTAGAAAAGGCATGAAAGATAAAGAAGAGTCATTCAAGGATGTTAGAATATTTAAAAAACTTGGTGTTTTAATCCATTTAAATATCATAAGACTTGAGATTACTTATTCTATTGGTGTAATTTCTCAATTCATGTAATGTCCAAGAAGTCCTCACTTAACAACATAAACAAGAATTCTTCATTGTGTATAGAACACAGTTATTTATGGTTTTACGTACAAAAGGCATGAAAAGTTCTTGCTAAGGGGTTTTACTGATGTAGATTGAGTTGGAGATGTACATGATAAACATTCAACTTCAGGCTATTTGATGTGACCCTAAAAACAAAAAAAAAACAGTAAATAGCTAAAAGAAGTTGAAATAAAAAAGATTATATGTAACGGCCCCGAAAATTAAAAAGAAATGTATATATTTATTCTAAGTGCGGAAGTGAAATAAAATAGATTATGATTAACATCCCTTACACAATAATCAAAACGTATTAAAGATATGAAAGAATAAACTAACTAAAAGAAATACTATTAATGAATACTATAAGGAAAACTAATAAATCTTTAGGCTTCTATTCGCCGTCTTCCTGCGGAACGGGCTCAGGAACCAAGTCTTCCTGATATGAAATGATTAAGTAAGGAATGAACTACACTAGCCTAGTAAAGATGTCACACTATCTCACTGTCATAGAAGTAAAGGTTGGTAGAAATAAAAAACGACCAATGGATCATAATTTATAATAAATTCATTTATCAATAATAAAACCCTTTATTGTCCACTTACATCGGTGAGATTCATAAAAACAATAACATTATAAACATCATAAGATCATGCACACTCTGTAATATAACACATATCATACTCTTGTATTTCAATCATCAGACAACAAATTTCCTCTTTTATCAGCCAACTAGTATCCACGGAGATCCATAGGGGTCCCCGCTACACGTGAACCATTCACCTTAATTCCAGGACCGTCCCCATACCCCGTCCGGTATGAGCGCCAAAATATTTAAAGTCTTCATACCCCCTCCGATATGAGAGACCCCGTTCCCGGTAGGGTTCCCTATGGACCCGTTCCGTCCACCATCTCTCAGAATATCTAGTGAGGCTGTCGACTTATCCATTTATAAATTTACATACCTTTTTTATTCTTTTTAGTCTCAATTACCCAATCAACATGAATACGTAAACTAGTAACGCATACCAAACAAGGTAACACAACATCAAATTCACAATAATTCAAACCATAATAGATTAAACAGTGATTCATGCATACGAAACCACAAAATAAACAATTAAATACTATACTGCATTTAGACTGTGAAATGCATCAAACAGGAACAAACCGACAAATACATCAGGTTCGAGCCCCATTAGCAATCTTAATTAATTATATATATCTATTAATTCATAAAATACTATTTTATTATTTATTAAGCTTTAATGCCGTGATAGAAAATAGGGTGAGGGATCCTTACTTATTTCGGAGTCTGAAATCGGGTTCTCACTGTGCCTACGGGCAGTCCATAGATTCTCTGAATTTTTTTGCAGAAACTGAAATACACTTTCGGTACCTGTACATGTCCCCAAAAAACTCTAAATAAGACCCAGGGCCTATTCGGCCAATTTCAAAATTCCGGCACAGCGGCTCCGCCGTGCTTTGGCGATTGCGCTGTCGCCCACGGTGGCGATCCACCTCGAGTTGGCTGTTTTTGGTCGAATTCGGCCAAACTTGCATTGGTTCCTGTGATAAAACACCCCTAGGGCCCTCGGTGGGCCAAAAAATTATAAAAAACTGAGACTTATCGATGGTGGAGCTCTCGGGTGCGGCGGCTCCTCCGGCGCGAGTTGCGATTTAGTATTTTGCTCTGGTCAACCTGTAGAGAAAAGGATGGTGGTTACAGTGCTGTAAAAATTACATCGAACGGGAATCGGGAAGGGCCTCATCGAAGGCAAAAATTGAGGGAACCCGCGACGGCGTCGCTGGTCTTCGGCGGTATTTTTCGGCCAATTGGCCAGTGGTTTGGCCTTGATTTGGCCACAAGTAGATTCAGCATCGAAAACTGAGCCAAGAGGAAAAATTTAACCTTATTTGGTGGCCGATAAATCCTCCGATGCGGCAGCAGGTGGCGGCGGCCGGTTCCTCCGGTGGCTGGTTCGTCTTCTCCGGCGAGGGCTCTGACGGCTAGGGTTTGGGTTTGGGTGTGGGTGAGGTTATTTATAACATTTCCCTTTTAATCTGAGCAGTCCATCATGATTTAATATGGACCGTCCGATCGAGATTAAATTAGGAATAAATCTGGGCCGTCCATCGCGATGCGATCTGGGCCGTCCGCATGCGTGAGATCTAGGCCGTCTATGTGCGCTTTTGATCTGGATCGTCCGTGCACGCTGAAACGTTTCTGAGTCATCCGATCGCGTGCACGTGGATCGCCCACGTGTCTCCGTCCCGTGTGGCTTCCCTCGTCAGTGTCCCTGCCACGCGGCCTGTCCTAGTTGGCCGGGGATGCTGACGTGGCACAATTTTTTGCTAAATTACGTTTTGACCCCCAATTTTCGATTTTATTTTCAAAAACACCATCAGAATCTAAATTTTCACCCATTTTTCCCAAAATCATTTTCAATTAAATTTCAAAAATAATTTTACCCCATTTTATCATTATTATTGTTTTTATTTCTATTAAATTAAATTAAAACCTTATAAATTAATTATTAAAATAAAATAAAATCAAATAAAATTTCAATAATAATAAAATAAAAATTTTTGGGTGTTACATTGAAGTCCAAAAAGAAGTCTAAAGCCACCAAAAAGAGAAGTCTAGTTTATGTTTAATTCCTAGTATTTTCTACATTTTTTTATTTAAGAGTTTTAGTTTTATTTTAAGTTAAGCTTTAGATTTTTGTTTGAATTAAAATTTAGAATTAGATTTAGGATTCTTATTTTAGAGTTTAAGTCAAATAAGGATGACAAACTTTATAAATATAGGCCACCACCTCTCAAGTAAGGACAAGTTCAATATTTAATAAAATTTCCAATTATTTTAGCTTTTGCTAATTGTGTGTTCTTTAAGAGGGTGTCTACAACCATATTGTCGAGTGCCGAGTTAATTCAACTTATCCAGGTAAGTTCCTTGTGGTGTTTTGTCAATTCTTCTTGAATTGATTTCATTTATCAAGATTGCATTTTATGTCAATTTTACTTTCATCCTTATTACCTTTTATGTGCATGTCAAGTAGGGAGAATTTGTTGAGAGTTTAAAGATTCTTGATACTAGATTAGTTATGGGGTTTTTTTTATCATAGCTGATTTCGGGTTCTGCATCAATTGGTATTAGAGTTTCATACTCAAATAGATCTTACTATCCTGCATTATTTTTAATCTTTCATTATCCATCAAATAAGTATCCACATCTATACTATATAATCATAGCATCTACCTCACCCCATCAACATTTGTGTGTGTGCATACCACTGCATATCACATCCTTTTTCAGTTTCACGGTTCCTTGAGTCAAGGAAATCAATCTCAATACTTGCTCGAGGTTTGAAGACTTAAGTAAACACAAGTGATTGTGAGGGAGTGATTTCTTTTCTTTTCTTTTCTTTATTATCTTTTTATAGATATGTCACAACTTAGTGAAGCTAATCGACCTATAATATTGGAAGACCGCATGCAGGCTAGAGTGGATGACATGTACAACTGACTGAACTTAGCCATTGAAGGCATAATAATAAGGATATATAAGAGACATAGAGGAAGGAACCATAGCCATGTCAGACGTCGACGTCGCTAGGATGATGATGAGTCCTATGGCGACAAGAATGAAGTCAATAGAAGAGAAACTTAGAGGAAAAATGATGACATCAGATCCATCAAGATGTAGATACCCCAGTATAGAGGCAGGATTGATATAGAGACCTATCTCGAATGGGAACGAAAGGTAGAATTGATCTTTGACTGCCATAACTACAGTGAAATTAAGAAAGTGAAGTTAACAACAGTTGAGTTCAACGATTATGCACTTGTTTAGTGGGATCAAATGACCACTCTCAGGAAAAGAGATGGAGACCAACTTGCATTAACTTGGAGAGAGATGAAGTCTATCTTATTATAAGAGGGAGTTACACTAGAAACTCCAAAAATTGACCCAGAGATCCATGTATGTGGAAGGTTTCCACAAGGAGCTAGAGATGTCAATGATTAGGGCCCGAGTTTATGAGAATGCAAAAGCCACCATGACTAGATTTCTAAGTGGCTTAAATAGGATAATTGCTAATACTGTAAAGCTACATCACTATATAGATATGGATGAGATTGTACACATTGCTATGAAGATAGAAAGACAGTTGAAGTACAAGAGCCCTTCTTAGGAAACATTCTAAACCACACCCTAGACTACTACTAGATGGCTAACCAGTAAAGATAAAAAGAGGTTTGAAGACAAGAAAGATAAGTCTTCCACCACTAAATCTAAAAGAACACGTAAAACTCTTTCTTTTGATAAAAAACACAACTCTATTAGGTGTTTCAGATGCCTTGGAGTTGGACACATCGCCTCACAATGTCCTAATAAAAAAATCGTGTTGTTGTAAGATGATGGAACCATTGAGAGTTATAGTGAAGATACTAACAGTGATAGTGCTGATAAGACACCACTAAAGACCGTTATGGAGCATTCAGTTTAAGGAGAACTCATGATTATCATAAGACTATTGAGTACTCAAGTTAAGGAAGAGAATAAGCACTAAAGAGAGAATCTTTTTCATAGACGATGCCTTATGAATGAAAAAGTTTGTCATCTCATCATAAATGGAGGAAGTTGCACTAATGTTGCTAGTATCCTCCTAGTTGATAAGCTAGAGTTGATGTGTACTAAGTTTCCCCAACCCTACAGACTACAGTGGTTGAATGATTATGGGGAAGTCAAGGTAATGAAGCAAGTGATGGTGCCTTTTGCCATCAGAAGGTACAGTAATGAGGTTCGTTGCGATGTCGTGCTAATGTAAGCTAGTTATTTGTTGCTGAGAAGGCCATGCCAATATGATTGACGTGTGTCCCACAATGGATACCAAAATCATTATTGTTTCAACCTGAATGGTCAAGACTTTGTCCTCACACCCCTATCACCCAAAAAAGTCTTCAAAGACCAACAGAAAATCAGGAGGTCCATAAAAGAAACAAGTGAGGAAAAGAATGACAACAACATACCATGTTTACTCACTAACCATTATTTTTTCAGTGGGTTTATTTTCCAAGATTGATTTTAGAAGAACATCCCTACTTAAAGAAGACTCTGATTCGAGGACAAATCCTTTCGAAGGAGGGGGAGATGATGTGACCCAAGAAACCAAAAAAAAAAAAACCTAGAAAAAAACTAAAAAAAGCTGAAAAAAAAAAGATTACAAGTATTGAAGTCTAAAAAGAAGTTTAAAGCCACAAAAATGAGAAGTTTAGTTTTTGTTTAATTTCTAGTATTTTCTATATTATTTTATTTGAGAGTTTGAATTTTATTTTAAGTTAAGTTTTAGATTTTTATTTGAATTAAAATTAAGCATTAGATTTAAGATTCTTATTTTAGAGTTTAAGTCAAATAAGGATAGTAAACTCTATAAATAGAGGCCACCACCACCTATGTAAGGACATGTTCAATATTCAATAATTTTCAGTTTATTTTCAGCTCTTAGTAATTGTGTGAGTGCTTTTTAATAGGGTTTCTATAACCATCTTGCTAAGAGGCAGGTTGATTTAACTTATCAAGATAAGTTTTTTGTGGCATTTTGTCAATATTTCTTTAATTAATTTCACTTATGAAAATTGTATCTTGTGGGATTTAATCAATTCTACTTTCATCTATATTACCTTGGTTGACATTCACAAGTTAAGTGTAGATTAAGTAAGGTAAATTTGTTGAGAGTTTAAACATTCTACATATTAGATTAATTTTGAGGTTTTTGATCACGTTAGCTGATCCCGAGTTCTGCATCACTATTATTTCAGTACTAGTTCAACAATGATATCCTAGTTCAGCAAAAAGTAATCGGTGGTCACTTTATCTGACATTTAAGCTGAATATCTGGCAGTAACTATGGCTGCATATAGATGTATGTGGTTTAAGAGATTAATAAGAGACATGATGTCCAAACTTGATTATGTTGTCCAAATTAAATGTGATAGTGAAAGTGTTACTAAGCTTAAATCGAATCTAGTTTTTTATGATTGAATAAAACATATTGAAGTATGTCATCACTACATCGAGAGAAAGTGATGTGAGCATGGACGACATAAGGCATCAAAACCACCATTCAAACCAATGAGACAAAGAAATGAAATACATCTTACTCCAGGTAGAAGAAGGAACTGTGGGAAATAGACAAGAAAAATTTTCCATGCGTGAAGAACCTTCCTAACTCAAGAAAGATTCTTACCCAAGTGGTAGTTTTCTTTTTTTTTTTCTTTCTCCATAATCCTCATAAAACCACAAGCAAGATCATTGTTCAAGGGAGAATCGACAATTAATTCTAAAATATCCTCCTAAACTGATCATGATCTCAAGATAAAGGTAAACTAAATCACATGGCTTAGCGGGAGCCTAAATCTCATAGATTTAGTAAGATATGGGCAACAATTAATCCTTTCCCAAACCAATCATAATTTTACTTAATTTTTTCCCTCAATCATCTCCACAATTAATGAAAATCTTCACCATTTAAAAGGTTTTCCCAAAGGAATGACATATCTACACTATTATGGTTATAATCTTCTTAATGATAATTTTATTCATATTTTAGTTTTGATTTGTTTCTCTATGTAAGTTTTGCAATTAATTTAGAAGATTTCTTTCCTTCTAATGCACATAACCTACATTATAAATAAACATTCAATTCATAGTTATAAATATCAAATTTTGAGAATAATAAAATTAAAAAGTTTAACTTTCAATAAGTGAGGTGTTCATCATTCTCGTTGAGCAAGGAAGTGGTTTAAGTTATTAAGATAATCTTGTGGCGTTTTATCAATTCTTTAATTTTTCAACTACCTTAATTCTTGTTACATATTGATAGAGAGTTAAGTAGTGAGGATTTAATTAGGGATTAAATCTTTAATGCTAACTAAAATTGTGTGAATTATTGATTGCATTGTTGATCCTGAGTTCCGTATTATTTGATATCAAATCTTAAACTCAACAAAGACCTTAATATCACTATTTTGTTCTTGCACTGTTATTATCATCAATTGAAAAAAGAACAAGTAAAAAGTAAATTGAATTGTTTTTTCCTTATTTGTTACATTCGGTTTTTAGTTTATCTTTGCATCCATCATTAAAAAGAAAAGAATCAAAAACAAAATTAGCATATTCATATCATCTTTCTTGCACTCTAAGTTTCTTTTCTATCATTGTGTTCTTTTGTTCCAATACATCATTAAGTGGCTAACGGCACCTTAGCTACTTAACTTTTTGCACAAACACGCACCCTTTTCATCTATATGTTTTTTATTATCTTCTAGATTTATTTACCACTTTCTTCAATTAGGATTTTTTGAAGTGTTATATATAAATCTTGATTATCTTAATTTAAGTTAATTTAATTTTGACACTTAAAAGAATGAGGTTGAGTGAAACACGAGGGGTGAAATACGTGAGGGAGTATTATTTCTTTACTAATCATTACTTACAGATTTTTTCAATGACCTTATATAACGTCCTAGTTGATGTAAAATCTTCTATGGAGGCTATCTTAAGTTAGCTTAGAAAGTTTAATAGGGAGTAAGAATATTACATAGATAGTCTTAAAGGAATGAGATAAAAAATTCCTATTTCAACAATAGTCAACAACCGAATCCAAGAGGAGATCAATTCATGTTATAATGTGAAGAAAGTTGAGACTCCATGAAAGAAAAAATTGGTGTCACAAGAGAACAACAAATTGAGGCCACAAGAGAGAAGAATGATACTGAAAAAGAAAATAAAGATGCTACCAAGGGGAAAAAGGCAAAAAATGAATCCTTGGTGAAAGAAAATAAAAATACGGAATAAGAGAAAATTAAGGCTATGGGTGAAAAAAAATAGAGGATACAACAGGAAATGAGAAAATTAATGTCGTATGAGAAAAAAAAGGAACTAAGTGACATGAAAAGAGAATATTACTGTATGGCAAGGAAGGAACTAAGAAAGCTCTCTTTCAAGGAAAAATTATTAACTCACCTTAAACCTTCCTTGTTTAATGTTGTTGTTTTGTAGGGTCCTTTTTCAAAGAAAACAAGTTGTTAAAGCCGCTATATAAGAAGATTTTAATTCGAGGCCGAATCATTTTCGAGGAAAGAGGGAATTATGTGATTATGGACAATAGAAGGCATCCTAACTACTATTCAAGCCAAGGTGACAAAGAAAGGAAATTCATCTTACTTCAAATAGAAGAAGAAATTATTGGAGAAAATAATATAAAGCTTCTGTTCAATCAAAAAAGAATGCTTGTACACAACAATCTATAGCTTATATATAGATAATGATAGAACCACTCATTAATTTCTCTTTTTGTAACCACCCGTTTATTTTATTTAATCTTTATTTAGTTTACCGTTAATTTAATTTAATTTTTTATAAATAGTAATTCATAATTTTGACTCGTAACTGATAATTTATGATTTTCATAAAGAAAATTAATTAATTCTATTATAATTTTGAATTATTTATTCGATACTCTCCCTTGATTCGAAATTACATACACATGCAGTGATATAAAATAGACATGATTCTGATATGGAAGTGCATATGTGAATATATTCGTTACTTGTTCGTTAATATTGCAAAAATTCAACACGATCTCTCATTTTGCCACCAGTTAACGAATAAAATGAAAATAATCTTCAATGTCCTTTGTTTTTCCATTAAATGTAGGATTTTTAGCCATTACAATTGTGGATTTATTGTTACAAAAAATTTCAGTTGCCTTATTTTGCTTTGGATGAAGATCAACAAACATTTTTCTAAGCCATATGCATTGACAAGCGGAGGGAGTGGTTATCACATATTCTTCCTCTAAAGATGATAATGTCATTGTGACTTGCTTCTTTGAACTCCATGTTATTGCACCTTATCCAAGACTTAAAACATTTCCCGAAGTACTTTTCGTATCATTCAATGATTTTCCCAATCGTTGTTGGTAAATCCAATTAGCTTGAAATTTGAGACATGAGAATACCAAATATCATAATTCAAAGTTCCAGCAACATAGTGTAGAATCTTTTTTACAGTTCAAAAGTGATGTTTTGAAGGGTTAATCATAAACCTTAAAACAATACCAACTGAAAAAGAAATATTTAGCGGAGTATGAGCCATATAAATCAAACCTCTAACTAGACTTTTGAAGCTTCTTGCATATGTTTTTTCAGTATCATCTTCAAATTAAAATTTTTCATTCATATTCATGGGCGTAGCAACAATCTTGCAATTAACCATGTCAAAGCTCTATAGTAAGTCTAATGCATATTTTTTTATGAAATAAATATTTTATCTTCTCCTTATTTTATCTCAAACGCAAGGAAATTTGCAACAAACCCAAATATGTCATCTCAAATCTACTCAACATATTAGACTTGAATTCAACTATAATAGAGTGAGAAGAGCCCATATAAATTATGTCATCAACATAAAGGCACACAACAAGAAAATCATTGTTACCTTAGTTTTTTAAGTAGAGAGTAGGCTCATTTTCACTCATTTCAAAGCCATTTTGTAGAAAATAGTAATTGATTTTGCTATACCATGTGCTTGATGTTTGCTTTAACCTATAAAGTGTCTTCTTCAGCTTAAATACCCTTTCTTCTTCACCATTAATCATAAATCCTTAAGGCTGAACAATATACACTTCCTCTTCAAGCTCACCATTTAAAAATGCTGACTTAACATCAAGTTGATAAAGTGGCCATTTCAATTGAACGACCATTGTTAGAAGGGTTCTCACCATTTCAAATCGAGCAATGGAGAAAATGTCTCTTCAAAATTGATACTTTATTATTGTGAGTATCTTTTTAGTACAAGCCTCGCTTTATGCTTTTGTACATTTTCTTACGCATGAAACTTTGTTTTGAATATCTATTTTAAGCCAATAACATTTCTCCATCGAGTAAGTTAGTTAACTCCCAAGTTTTATTTTTCAATATTGCCATCAGTTCTTCTTTTGTTGCATTTTGCCACTCCTTCATTTTTGTTGTTTCTCATATGTTGTAGGATCTTTACAAGTTTCATATGGCGTTCGATTCAACACAGCCTTTGTGGGAGATATATTCAGCAAATACATTGAAGTAGCCACTACTCAGCCCAATACTAATTTGGAAGTCCTTTCCTTTTTAGTAAACTTTTTTCTATTTCAATAATGGTATGGTTTTTATGTTAGCAACCCCATTATTTTCTAGTGTTTAAGGTGCTGTTAGGTCATGTTACTTCTATTTTCTTCACAAGAGTGATTGATTCATTTGATAAGAACTCACCACCTATGTCCAAACAAAGAGTTTTAATATATAACTCACTTTGCTTCTCCACCAAAGCTTTGAATTTTATGAAATTTTTAGAAGTTTCTGATTTGAATTTTATAAAATACACATAGCTCATGCAACTGAAATCATTTATAAAGAGTAAAAAATATCAATCACTACCAAAAGATTATGTGTTCATTGGACCAAACAAGTCAACATGAATTAACTCAAGACTAGTATTTGCTCTTCAAGCCTTTCTAATAGGAAACAAATTTTTGTTTTATTTCCAATAAATGTAGATCTCACATAAATCAAAAGAATTAATTTTTGGCAAGTGTAAAATCATACCTTATTGACCTAGTAATTGTAGCCCCTTATAATTAAGATGCCCATACCTCAAGTGCCATAATTCAGAGTTGTTCATTGCACTAGCAACTAAAAGAAAAAATTTTACATTTGAGACTTCAAGTAGAAACATCTTATTTTTGGTCATTGGACACTCATTTGAATTGTCTTTTTATATTTAATAATACAAATTCAATCATCAAATAAAATTGAATAGTCACAAGCCACCAATTGCCTTACACTCGATAAATTATGTATTAATTTAAAAAAATATTAAACATTATAGAAAGTTTTACTTTATAATTGCTTGTTTTGTTTGCTAACATACCTTTCCCTCCAAATTAATATCTTCATTATCTCCAAACTTAACTTTCATTTTTTATATCTCATCAAGCTCTTTAAATATTGTCTTCATACATGACATATGGTTGTAGCAGCTACTATCTATAAACCATACATCACTCACAACTTCATTAGTATTATAATAAGTCATAAACAACTTATTTTCTTTATTAATTATCTCTACATAGTTAACTTACTCGCCTTATACTAGCAATCTATTTTAACATGCATGCACTTCTTACACTGATAACATTGGACTCCACTGTTGTTGCCTCTTTATTCATTAGTGGAGTGCCTTTGCTTAAAACTTTTGTCTCTTCCTCTATCGTGGTTCTTTGCACCTCTACCTTGATCTCTTCGTACTTTTGTTTTGTCAATTTTTTTTGAATTGAATGCATCTCCCTTCACTTGAAATGTTTTATCTTCATATTTTTCAGTTGATCTGTTTAACTTTGCCTCACGGGCTTGCAAACA
This sequence comes from Carica papaya, assembly GCF_054855325.1. Lineage (NCBI taxonomy): Eukaryota > Viridiplantae > Streptophyta > Magnoliopsida > Brassicales > Caricaceae > Carica > Carica papaya. The sequence goes on from NC_142314.1 coordinate 16,466,800, forward strand.
ACTCATCAATTCATCAAATAAAAAATTAGACAAGTCTTTAGATTCCTTAATTACAACTACAACTTGATCAAATTTAAGAGTTAAACTCCTTAAAATTTTTGCAAGAATATTTTAATCAGTTAGTTGATCTCTGTATGATCTCATTTGACTAACTATTTTTATTGCGCTAGACAAAGAATCTTACACTAATTTATTGTATGTCATGATTAAAGTTTCAAACTCATGCCGAAGAGTTCGGAGTTTCATGGTTATTACCTTTGATGAGCCTTGAAACTCTATTTTCATAATTGTTCATGCTTGCTTCGAAGTCGTAGCTGTTGAAATTCATGATAAACATGGACTACTTGTTAAACGAAAAACAATGCTTTAGAGTCATTTTTCTTGTTCTCCTTCAACTGGTTCTCCTTATTTGGAATATTACCTTTTTTACCAAGTCCGAAAGGTCTTAAGATTTGAGTTAAGTCTTCATTTTGATGCTTTAAAAATCATAACTCTCTCTTTTAAAAGTGGGATGACTGGTTATGCAATATTAAGTGAGTTTCCATTTGAAGCTATGGTGATACCCTTTTTTTTACAAGGCCTTTTGGCTCTGATACCACTATTGGAGAAGAAAAAATATAAAGTTTCTATTCAATCAAAAAAGGGATGCTTATACGCAACAATCTATAGCCTATATATATACGCAGTGATAGAAATACCTATTAATTTTTCTCTTTGTAACCATCCATTTATTTTATTCAATTGCTATTTAACTTACCATTATTTTACTTTGATTTTTTTATAATCACTAATTTATAATTTTCACTCATAACTGATAATTTATAATTTTCATAAAGGAAATTAATTAATTCTAATATAATTTTGAATCATTTATTTAATATAAACCGTGGGAAAGAAGAAAGAAAATATTTCCATGCGTGAAGAACCTTCCCAACCTGAGAATGATTCTTTCCCAAGTGGAATTTTCCTCTTTTTTCTTCTTCATAATCCTAAATCCTGAAAGCAAAATTCAAAATCAACAAAAAAACTTGAATCTCAAAAATCTAATACAAGAAAAGCTTTAATACTAATTATCAGAAATTTTTTTCAAATTAAACCAGATCTGATAAATTTAAACATGCAATCTTGTACCAAATTAATGAGAAAAGATAAATGAAATTGTATCTGGATCCATCATAGAAGATTTGATTGCATCATGCGGTAGACACTTCCGAATCAATACATGACCTCAAAAGCTGTTTTTCTCTGGTGACGAGATTTCAAAAAAATAAAATAGCACGTGTGTGATTCGAAAACTATAACTGCCTTTTATATTGACAAACTTTTACAATTCTCATTTTACCCATCATAAAATGAGAATAGCATGAAAATGGTATACTCATATATTATGCCCATACATAAGCTCGAAGCATTAAGACTTAATTTCGTTTAACTGTATTTAGTCACTTTTAAATAGGTACATAAATCGATAGTTCGTTACGCATAGTAAAGCCCATATTAAGCCCATTTGTTGAAGAAGAAAGCTTGTCACATATTTCTTTTGCTACATATACATACATATATATTTCTACTGCATATATTTACATGTATATTTTTAATCCACATATATATTTCTATTTCCAATATTCATATATATATATGTATATACATATATATAAATATATGTACATTAGAAATACATTTGTACATATATGCAGAATAACAAATTAAAAACAGTGGTCGACCATTGCTACATAAAGAATAAAGCTTGACGGTCACGCGACCGTTCGGCAGGCGTTCGCACGTAACGACTTATTTTTTCAGTCGTTATAATAATAGCCCAAACGCCTTCGGATGGTGGTGAATACTATAGTAGATCTGACGGATCAAGTGAACAATGTCCAGGGCCGTTTGCTCGATTTCTAGAATGGTATCGTCCCACAGTACACCATGCCAGGTTGTCCTAACATGAATAGTGTTGTTGAAAGGTGAAACAAAATATTTAAGGATATGGTGAGGAGTATGATTAATCATTCTACCTTACCTGAGTCACTATGGGGAGAAGTATTAAAGATTGCAATATATTTACTCAATAGAGTTTTAACTAAAGCAACTACAAAGATCCCTTATGAGCTTTGAACGAGTAAAAATCATAATTTGAGACATTTGCACATTTGGGGATGTCTAATTGAGACCAGGTCTTATAGGCCACAGGAAAAGAAACTGTATTATAGAACTGTTAGTTACTATTTTATTGGTTATTCTGAATGATACAGAGGTTATAAGTTTTATGATCCCACTACTAAGCTAATTTTTTAGACAAAAAATGCTCAGTTTTTTGAAGATCTTAAGTTTGTAGGGAAAAAAAGAGTTCGAGACCTTATCTTTGAAGAGAAATGGGTCGATATTCCTATTCTCCCAATTATTTTTGATAATGATCAGGATATGTTTCTTATACATAGCATTGTTCAAAAAGTAAATCTAGATCAAGACAATGTCATAGTATCTCCTGTTCGTGTTTAGGAACTGTTCCTGAAGGACAAATTTCACACCCTCAAGAACCTATGCCGTTAAACAGATCTATTAGAGATAGAAGAAATACAATTCTAGATGATTATATTGTATATCACCAAGAACATGAGTTTGAAATTGGTACAGTGGAAGATGATTCTATCAACTTCCACTAAGTCATGAAAAGTTCTAACTCTTAAAAGTGGATTGATGTTATGAATGAAGAGATAAAGTCTATGTAGGACAACAACATTTCGAATCTTGTCTCATTGTCTAAGGATACGAAAATCATTGGTTGAAAATGGATATTTAAAACCAAGAAGGATTCAAAAGGTAATGTAGAGAGGTATAAGGTCCGTCTTATCGCTAAGTGCTTTATACAGAATGAAGATATCGATTATAAAGAGTCTTTCTCTCTAGTTTCATTGAAAGACTCTTTGAGAGCTATAATGATTTTAATGACACATTTTGATCTTGAGTTACATCATATCAATGGTGACATTGATGAGATAATTTATATGGTACAACAAAAAAACTTTATATCCAGAGATGTACAACAAATGGTTTGCAAACTAAAAAAATTCATCTATGCACTTAAACAAACTTCTCTTCAATAGTATCGCAAATTTCATCAGGTCGTCATCTCATTTGGTTTTGAGATGAATTTAATAAAATATTGTGTATACCACAAATTCAGTGGGAGTAAGTATATTTTTTTAGTTTTATATGTCGATGATATACTGCTTGCTAGTAGTGATATATGCTTACTGCATGAAAATAAGGGATTTCTGATGAAATATCTTGAGAACGCCTTTTTGTATTAGGGATTCAGATACACTGAAATTGCTCTAAAGTATTCTTAGATTATCACAAAAGAATTATATCGAAAATATTTTTAAAAGGTTTGATATGCAGGATTGTAAACCAGATGACTCTTCTATGTCTAAAGGAGACAAGTTTACTCTAAGTTAATGCTCCAAGAATGACCTAGAGATTACGAAGATGTAAATGATTCCTTATGCTTCAGTTATAGGGAGTCTTATGTACGCATAGGTTTCTACGCGTCCGAATATTGCGTACATTATTGGGATGTTATGTAGATATTTAAGCAATTTTGGTATAGATCATTGGAAAACAACCAAATATATCATGCGGCATCTATAAAGAACAAAATGTTATATGCTTATATAGAGGATGTCAAATCAATTGGAGATTATTGGTTATTCTGATTTTGATTTCGTCAGATTTCAAGACAACAAAAAATCTACATCAGGCTATATCTACTTGTTTGCTGGGGGGAGTTATTTCTTGAAAGAGTACTAAGCAAAAACTTGTAGCTTCTTCTATTATGACAGCAGAGTTTATAGCTTATTATGAGGCATCGAATCATGAAATATAACTGTGAAATTTTATCACTGAGCTGTGTATTGTTGATGATATATAAAGACTATTAAAGTTATTTTGTGATAATATTGCAGTTATGTATTCCAACAATAACAGGAGCTCGATGAAGTGACAACATATAGATATCAAGTTTCTCATTGTTAAAAAAAGAGTTAAGAGTAAACAGATATTGATAGAGCACATTAGAATAAACTCCATGATTGCAAATCCGCTCACTAAGGAATTACCACCTAAGGTCTTTCATGAGTACAATGCTCATATGGGTGTTGTATACTTAGATGATGTATATGTTCAGTGGGAGTTTTGTACCATAGTTGTATTTATTTTGTAAGATATGTCATAAACTTTGTACTTTAGTTTTAGTTTATTGATATATGATTTTATTTCAGTTATTATATTTTGGTTTTTTAGATTATATATTGTCTCTGAATTTTCTTGCAGGTGATCTCATTAAGGTTAAGGTAGGACCAGTTGGAAATATGCATGCTTAGATCACATAATATGTAATTTCTATATTGCACATCCATGTTTGATCCATGTCATTCGGTTATAATCATATACATGACCATTGATAAGTTTAGCTATGATAGTTGCAGTGAATACTGCTTTGATGCTATGTCATTATGATTGATGGACGAGATTTTTTGGTGATGCATTCAGGTGTTGATAGTACAGTTTTGAGTACTTCTATGATTATTTAACGCATAGTTAAGATGTCACATAAAGCTTAAATGGGAGATTGTTGTATTTTTTCAACAAATAGGCTTAACATGGGTTTTACTATGCGTAACAGACTATTGATTTATAAGGCCGTTTAAAAGTGATCAAATACAGTTAAATGAAATTGAGCCTTAATTCATCGGGTTTAAGTATGAGTTTAATATGTGTAGATACTATTTTTGTAATATTCTCATTTTATGATGGATGAAAAAAGAATTGCAAAAATTTGTCGATATAAAATACAGTTATGGTTCTCGAATCACATGCACATCATTTTATTTTTTTTAAAATTCCATCACCAGAGAAAAATAGTTTTTGAGACCGTGTATTGATTCAGAAGTATCTACTACTTGACATAATTAAATCTTCCACGATGGATACATGTACACTTCATTTTTCTTTTTTTATTGATTCGGTACGAGATTCTATATTTAGATTTATCATATTTAGTTTGATTTGAAATTTTTTTTAACAAATTATTTATAAAATCATCTTCATAATTAACGAAGATCTTCATCATTTAAACAATTTCGTCTAAAGTATGTTATATCATTATTATGGTTATAATCTTCTTAATTATAATATTATTTTATTCTATTATTTATTTATTTTTCTATGTAAGTTTTGCAATAATTTAAAAGATTTATTTTCTTGTAATGTACATGACCTATACTACAAATATGTCTTGAATTTATGGTTATAAGCATCAAGTTTTGAGAATAATAAAATTACAAAGTTCAGCTTTCAACAAGTGATGTGTTCTTTATCATTCTTGTTGAACGGTGAATAGTTCCACTTATCAATATAATCTTGTGGTGTTTTATCAATTCTTTAATTTTCTCAATTACCTTAGTTTCTATTTTATATTGATAGTGGGTTAAGTAAGAAGAGTTTACTTAAAGATTACGTCTTTGATATTAATTGAAAATTTGTGTCTTTTAAATTACATTGTCGATCATAGGTTTTGTATCATAAAGTGCTGTACCAAGAAATCGAGCTAAAAAAAAATTTCACATTTGATAAGGTTACAGATATATTTACAAAGGCTTTTGGTAGAACCTAAGTTTGAAAGTTTCAGGGCTGCGCTTAGAGTTTTTGAGCGTAAACATACATTAAGTAGGAGTATTAAATATTAGTGCATTTTACTTGTTTATTTCCTTTTGTTTTACTAGGTTAAATGAATTAGTTCATATTTTATAGGAATATGAAATTAGATTATAGAGTGTCAGTTATAGATTTAGCTGAGATTTTTTATAGTGGTTTTAGATTTTTGGGGATTTAACTTCAGTTGATTGTCTATATATTTAGTTTGTATATGATGTATTTTTTATGTTTTTTTCATAACAACAATAAACACTCTAGTGTTTTATTCCCATATTACTATTCTATAAACTTCCACTGTTTTTTTCTTTGTTTTAAATTTTGCCACTTAAGTTTATTCTGACATTTTAATTCCTTTAATTTTGTGCATCTAATTCCTTTACTTTTGCTCAAAATTCATTTCGAGATTCCAATCCATTTTTATTCATTAAACCCACAAGTGCCATTCTAAATCCAATAAAACCATTTTCAAGCCCAAGCCCAAGCCCAAAATCTTTTGTGTGCAGACTACGAGCCGAAAGCGTTGGGTGAACCGACGTCGTTTCATTCAGGCTTTGGTTTTTCCTCTCCCTCTGTCCTCGATCGAGAAGAAGCAGGCCGTCCTCCAACTTCCAAGTTTCATTCTTGCACTAAAATAGGTAGCCATTTCCTGCAATGTCCGAAAGAAAATAAAGTGAAGCAGAGATCAAGACGGTGCTAGATTCGAGAAGAGAAATGGCGTGAAGTAGTGGAGAAGCCGAAATCAGGGGGAAAGAAGGCAACTTAACGAAGGAAGAAACGGACAGGAAAAAACTCGTTTGACTCATTGAAACGTAGTAGCAGAAACCGAAGCTGAAGGGAGAAAAAGGAGCTGAATTCGGGAAATGGAGTATCGAAGAATTAAAGATGAGGTCTGTAGTTCCCTTGTCTTTTGGCCATTTCTCTTTAGTACAGTTCACTCAGTTGGCACCAAATGTATTATACACTAGAAAATCAATCACCCAGTTACCGTGAAATTTTAAACGGAAAACTTGATCTAATTAATCCTGTTTGTTTCGAGTAAGGAAATGCCAAACCATGATAGCTTTACTGAGATATTTGCTGCATATAATGTAATTAACTTATTTTAACATGTGCATTCAATCAATTTCAATGATACTTTCTGAGTTTCCGAGCTTTCACAGAATTTGTTAGTGAAGGAAGTAATCGGAATTTCACTATGGCACTCAGTTTAGATTTTTTGTTTCTTTTTGGATTTGGAAATATTTTTGGGCTTTGATCTCCAATCTTGAATTCTAATTTATTGTGAATGTCTGGTGATTTGTAGGATAAAGATGAGGCAACAGTTGGTCATGATATAGAGAGCTTAAGAGGCAAATCCCATTCAGCTGGTATTATTTACAAAATTTTCTTTTTTAAATTTTGATGATACAATTAACTTGGTGCTTGATGTACTCCCTTTTGGCTAATCTGCTGTTATGTTCTGCGGTAATCATGGATTTGTCTGTATGATTGCTGCTACTTTGCAGTTTCTGCTAGTAATGTGACACTGGTGGGGGGTACAAGTGAACGGTCCAAGTGGAAACGGAAGTGAGCTTCTTTCCAATCTTTTCTTTGGCTACCATTATTTATCAACTCGATAAGAAGAAAAGGCCTGAACTTGTTTATTCTTTGTTGTTTTCTCATACCATATTGTCAATTGTTTAGGACAATTGTGACACTTGCATTGACTGTTCTTACAAGTTCACAAGCTATTCTCATTGTCTGGTCAAAGAGAGCTGGGAAGTATGAGTATAGTGTTACCACTGCAAATTTTTTGGTGAGTGAAGAATACTTCTTGATTTAAGATGAATTTGGTTAAAAAAAAACTGGTAGTTTCTAAACATTTATGCTAATATGCCGATTGTGAGTATGAAAAAATGATTGACATAGGAGAAAAGAGAGTTTGAACATAATGCTTAGAGAAAATTTATCAAGAAGCAAAATTTGAGAGCTCGGATCTCATATGATCAAATCAATTACTTAATATTTGTATAATAAAATACGAAGTCTACCCAGTGATTAAGTTAGGATAGCTTATTTATGAGAACTAGAATATAATATTAATAGGAATTCTTAACTCAATTCAAGGAATCTACTAAATAGGAAAAATTAATTATGTAAAATGCTATAATAAAAAAGAACTACAAAGGAAAATTAAATATTGTGTTCCTTTAACATAGAAACATGGAAAAAGGTTTCTTTTCCTTTATTGGTTTTGCATCATCATCCTCTGCTAAGAAAGTTCGACTTGAGCCACATAGATTTAAGATGCTACTTCAAAAAATTTGTATCAAGATTATGAAATTGGTCTTCTGAAATCAAAGAAGGGTCAGAATCCGGAGGTCCATCCCAGTTAACTAGATAATAACGAGCACCATCATTAGGAGAATTAAACAAATAAGAGTAGTTTCAGTATCTTCTTTTTGTTGGGATAATAAAGGAAAATTAGGCAAGTTTCTTGTAGGAATACCTGAAACAAAGAAAGAGGCTAAAAAGTGCCTCAACAAAGTGTTAAAAATCTTTCACATTGAGAACATGACTAATTTCATATTAGGCAATAAAGCAAGTGTGCATCAGATCCAATAGATTGAATGACAGGGAAAGGGCCAAATGCTCAGACATATTATTTATGTGCATATTTTTTAGGATATCGTTCAAGATCCATAGAGATACAAATCCTGACGTAATGACCTACATGAAATTATGTAGTTTTACAATGCACTGTCAATTGCAAGTTTTTAATCCACATTATTTAGAACAATCTTTCACCTAATCTTAGCACGTAGGTGGCTTGGCTCTAGAAATGGCTGAGTCAGGGAGATGAACTGGCTCCAAAAATGGCTCACATAGGATTGCACTCTTAACTTCAGGCATGTGAGAGCCATTTACGCCCTCTTAGTGATCGTTGGTTGTTGGGTTTTCGGCTATAGGTTGGTATGATGATGTAGATTTTGGCTAAGAGATTAGTCATTGTCAACATGGCTGGGAAAGTTGATTTCGAATGAGGCAGTGATGATCCTGGGCCTAACCAGTGAATGTGGTGGTTTCTAGGATGTTATGGGCTAAGAAGTCAATGTGGTGGTTTCTAGTATGTTATGTGCCCGTTGTCTCCACCTGCTCTTGAAAGGCTTGGCATTGTCACCCACCTTCCAAGGTGGCCGGTTAATACTTGTGGCTAATAGTCTCTGTCTTTTGTGTTTCATCCTACAACTTCAAGTGTTTAGGGTTTGTGAGGCTATTGTGTTTTAGTAGTAGGTTTTGAACTTTGGACAAAAAATTATGGTTATGCGATGCATCAAAGTTAGGCTGTAATACTAATTGACGTAGAATAAAGAAAGCTTGAATATAATACATAAAATAAATTTACTAAGAACCAAAACTGGAGATGTTGGATCTCAATGATCAAACTAATTACTTAATGTTTATATAATAATCATACGAATAGTTTATCCAATAACTAAGGTAGGGTAACCTATTTATAGGTACTAAAAATATGATAAAAATATGAATTCTTAAATCAATGTAGAAAGTCTACTAAATAGAAAAAACAAAATAAAATGCATAATGGAAAAACTATTATGTATAAATTAGATATGGAGAAGGGGTATGATCATATAAATTGGGAGTTTGTGGAGTATATGATGAGGAGGCTCGGTTTCGGGATTAAGTGGAGGAGACGGGTGATGAGATGCATAACTACTTCTTTCTTTGTTGTGATGATCAATGGGGGGCCTTCTTCTTTTTTCAAGGCAACTAGAGATCTTCACTAGAGTGATCTTCTTTCTCCACTTTTATTTATTATTGTTATGGAAACATTTAGTAGAATGCTGAAGAGAGCTAGGGAGGTGAACTTGATTGGAGGGTGGAGGTTTCTCATTTGTTTTTTGCTAATGATTCCCTCATTTTGTGCAAACTGGACATAAATATGATGCTCCATCTCCAATCCATTCTGTTATATTTTCAGGTGGTTTCAAGTTGAAGATTAATTTAAATAAATCTAAATTGATGAAGCTCAGTAACAAGAGAGATGAGAAGAATCTTGTGTGGTGTTGGGTTGCAAAGTAGTACAACTTCCTATAAAGTACCTTGGGATTCCCTTTGGAGCTAGATACAAAGATTCAAAGACTTGGGATCCTGTTAGAGATGTTTGAGAGAAGACTTGCGGGATGGAAGAGAAACTACTTATCGAAGGATGATAGATTAACATTGATTAAAAGCACTTTATCCAACCTTCCTATATACTATCTTTTTGTCTTGATTGTGCTCGTCAAGATTGCAAGGAAGTTGAAGAATATCCAACGCCGATTTCTCTAAGGGGATGATGAAGGTAATAGAAAAGTTCCACCTTGTGAAATAGGAAAATGTGAAGAAGTCTTTGCACGAAGGGGTCTTAGTTTGAGGTTAATTATTGAGATGAACATAGCTCTTCAGGGAAAATAGTTGTGGAGATTTACTAGAGAGGTGGAGAGATTGTGGGAAAAGAGTGTTGGAGGTCAGGAGGGGTAAGGGGGACGTGGAGGGGGAACTTAGAAGTGTGAATAGACCACATGGTATGAGCTTCGGGAAAAAAATTAGTATGGGGAGCTAAAAAAATTTTGATTGCATATGGAAAGTGGGGAGGGATGACAACATTCGGTTTTGGAAGGATGAATGTGTTGGTATTGGTAGGTCAGAAGATCAATTCCCGAACATATTCGCCATCGCTACTTCTAGAAACATGGTGGTGGAGGATGCTTATTCAGGTGTGAGTTGTACGAGGGAGTGGTCCGTGAATGTTACTAGAAATTTGAATGATTTGAAGGTTGATGAATACAAAAATTTGCTTCTTATGCTATCAAAGATCTATTTAGGGAATTACAATGATCAGCTGATGTGGCAAATGAGTAGAAAAAGAATATTCTCTGTAAAGACTTTCTATAGGCCCATTTGGTACCTTGTTCATAATATTTCACACCTTTTATCTCAAAAGAAAAGAAAAAAGACTTTCTATAGGCACTTACAAGAAGGGAAGGAAACGAGAAAGTTTATTTTTCGGCAAAACAGATTTGGAAGATAAAGACCCCCGCAAGAGTTGCTTTTTTTTGCTTGGGAAGCGAGTAAGAATTGTATCTTGAGATTGATAAGCTGATGCTGAGGGGTATAACCACAGTAAAGAGGTGCTTCTTATGTAAAAGACTGGTAGAATCTTGTTACCAGATTCTTCTTTGGTGCCCTATGGTTTATAATATTTGGTCAATGGTGTATAATCTATTGGGTTATAGCGGGATCTTTCAGGGAAGAGTTGTGTGCTTGGGAGGTTTTGTGTAAAAAGAAGTCCTATTTACTTTTAATACTTTTATCTATCTTTTGAGTTGTTTGGAAGGAGAAATGCTAGAGCTTTTGAGGATATTGAGAGGGAAATGGGTAATATTAGAAAGAGATGGTTCTATGTTTTTAGTTTTATTCTCTTGGGTCATGACATTAATAGGTTGAATGATTTTGGAAATTTCATTGATCATCTAATTAATTTGTAAATATTTTTGAATACAAGCGGTACTTCTTTGATACCATTGTGAATAATACTTTTTTATATTTTTATTTCAAAAAAAAGAAAAGTTAAAAAGGAAAATTAAATCTTTCTATTCCTAATGTAATAATTTTCAAAACTCTTCTAGTCCTTCATTAGTTATGCATCAATAATTATGTAGAATTACTTTCAGTATTTTCTTTTTTCTGTTTTTTTACAACCTGGCAATACAACAAAATGGTTACTGACAGGTTGTACCCTTTTTCCCTTCCACTAGGGAAGCTTGTTAGTTTTTTGTCTTTTTCCTACTTTTGCCTATAAAATGTTGCTGATCATCGATGAATAAAATAAGAGTAAAAAAGGGAGTTATTTCTTATTCTCAAATTCTTCATGGTATCAGAGTACGCCTGATCCAAATTTTTCAGCACTCCTCTTGCATTCAATAGGCAATGGATGAGCAGACCCCTTCCCCACCCGAAGTTCTTTTGGGCTCTCACCTTCCGGTGCCTGACAGCCATGCTCTTGCTGATCAGGCTCCATCTTTCATTACTGGCCATCGACTAAATGGCAGTAACTATCTTCAATGGTCGTCCTCGGTGTTGATGTTCATCTGAGGGAAAAGTCGAGATGAATACTTCACTGGAGAGCTCTCACCTCCTCTCGCGAACGACCCAAATTCTCGGATATAGAAAGTTGAGAACAATCTTGTTATGTCTTGGTTGGTGAATTCAATGACCACTGAGATTGGCAAAAAATTTCTCCTTTATGAGACTGTGCACGATATCTGGGTCGCAGCTCGTGAGTTCTACTCTACTCGCGATAACACTTCCGCCATCTTCGAAATCAAAGCAAGCCTCCACGACTTGCGCCAAAGAGAAAAAACGGTAGCTCAATGTTACAATTTTCTTACTCGAAAATGGCAGCAACTTGATGTTTTTGAGAAACATGCTTGGAGCTCCCCAGAGGATGCCAAGAGATTTCAAAGCATCGTGGAACAGAGATGAATCTTCAAGTTCTTTTTCGGACTGAACAAAAACCTCGACGAGGTAAGAGGACGCACACTTGGAACCAAACCTCTCTCGAACATCAGATAGGTGTTCTTTGAGGTGCGACGCGAAGAAAACAGGAAGAAAGTGATGATGGGTGTCTCGCAATTCAACCCTAACCTTGCTGAAAGCATATCTCTCTCACCCGAGACTGGTACTGTTCTCACAAGTCGGGTGACTGAGCGAAAGGGACGACCATGGTGTGAATACAGTAAAAGGTCGGGACACGTTCTTGGAAGATACTGGAAGCTTCACGAGAAACCAACTGAGAAGGAATCGGCTGAGAAGAAGAAAACACCAAAGCAGAAATTCATCGGGGCAATTTTGTCTCAACAGAGGAGGAATCCACTGCAGCTGTTTCTACGGAAAGCTTCTTATTTAGTCCTGAACAAATCAACCTCCTCCAAAAAAAGTTTTCACCCAATATGGTTCTCAGTAATGCTTCTGCAGCTCACAAAAGTAATTTTTCTGGTTTCTCAACTTATTCCATAAAAAGGGGAATATGGATTATTGACTCAGGTGCTTCATATGATCAGGGATATCTCACTATTTAAGGAATATATTAAATGCAGAAATAAATTTTCAGTTAAAATTGTTGATGGCTCTAGCTCCCAGGTCGAAGGAACAAGAATAAGTGCACTGACACCCAAGTTAATTTTGTACTCTATGCTATATGTTCCAAATTTGGAGTGTAATCTCCTGTCAGTAAGTAAATTATCACATGACTTGAATTGTGTGGCTACATTTAACTTTAAACTGTGTGAATTTTAGGACTTGTACTCGGGAAAAACGATTGGTAATGCTAGTATGGATTCGGGTCTTTATCTACTGCAAGCTGACAACTCTTCTCTTAATAGACAAACTCATCATGCAGTATGTACAAATTCTGAATCTGTAAACAACTTAAATATGGAATGCCCTATCATGTTATGGCATTACCGTTTAGGACATTCTAACTTCGTATACTTGAAAAAGTTATTTCCTGCTTTATTTCGAAATAAAAATCCAACTTCATTTCAATGTAAAGTATGTCAACTGTTTAAATATATTCAAAATTCATTTCTCAGTTCAGTTTACAAACCTACAAAATCTTTTTCATTAATTCATATTGATGTATGGGGTCCCTCTTGGGTCACTAATATTATCGGAACAAAATAGTTTGTATCTTTTGTTGATGATCACACTAGAATTATCTGAATTTTTCTCATGAAAGAAAAATCTGAAGTTGACCAAATCTTTAAAAAATTTCACATTATGATTTAAAATCAATTTCACACCAACATCCAAGTAGTGAGGTCTGATAATGGGTTTGAATACTTTGAAACCACTATGAGCCAATATTTTTCTGATCACGACATTATCCATCAAAGTTCTTGTGTCAATACTTCACAATAAAATGGCATAGCTGAACGAAAAATAGATACATTCTTGAAGTAGCTCGATCCATCATGTTCACTACCCACATTTCAAAATTTCTTTGAGGAGAGGCTATTCTCACCACTGCATACTTGATAAACCGTATGCCCTCCCGAACTCTCTCATTTCGAACACCCTATGATATCCTCTTCACGGCCTTTCTGTAATCTCATATTCTTCATACTCTTCCCTATAAAGTTTTTAGTTGTTTCGTCTATGTTCATGTTCATACTCACTTCAGAGGTAAACTTGACCCATCGGCCATTAAATATGTTTTTGTTGAATATGCACCAAGTCAAAAAGGATACAAATGTTTTTGTCCCAAGATCCGTCGTTTTTACAATATTATGGATATTATTTTCTTTGAAAACCAATCATTCTATCCCACTATTGATATTCAGGGAGAGAGTCTTAATTAGGAATATCAAGTATGGGATACAAGTACATCACCTCTCACATTTTCTCCCCTCACTATTCCCGAGTCTTCATCAAATTTTCCTGAAACCAGTATCAAAGAGTCTGAATCTGAACCTATACCTACTACTATCAATAAAGAGTTATGTGTCTATACTAGGAGACACAAAACTCCAGTTAATAAAGATTATGAACCAACTACACATTACCACGAGTCTATTCCAGTTCCAAACAGTAAGAACACATCAGGTAATGAGTTTTCAGGCACAATTTTTGACACTGTTTACCACTACTAATCAGGAATATCAAGTATGGGATATAAGTACATCACCTCTCACCTTTTCTCCCCTCACTATTCCCGAGTCCTCATCAAATTTTCTTGAAACTAGTATCAAAGAGTCTGAACCTGAATCTATACTTATTACTATCAACAAAGAGTTACGTGTCTATACTAGAAGACACAAAACTCCATTTAATAAAGATTCTGAACCAACTGCACATTACCATGAGTTTATTCCAGTTCCAAGCAGTAAGAACACATCAGGTAATGAGTTTTCAGGCACAATTTCTGACACTGTTACCACTACTGATCATGATACTAAGTCACCTATTGTTTTGCGGAAAGGAACTTGATCTTGTACTAAACACTCTATACAGGATCACATTTCATTTAGCAACTTGTTTTTAAAGTATAATGCATATGTAAGTAAACTTGATGGTAGCCCCACTAAACTTAAAACTATTCATGAAGCCCTTGCATTGCCAATGTGGAGAGGTGTTGTTTAAGAAGAGATTAGGGCCCTTGAAAAGAACAAGACTTGGGAACTGACAGAACTTTCACCGGGAAAACATAAAGTTGGGTGCAAATGGGTATTATTTACTATAAAATACAATCCTAATAGAAGTGTGAATCGGTACAAAGCTCGTTTAGTAGCTAAAGGCTTCACTTAGTCCTAAGGGATAGACTATCAGGAGACATTCGCCTCAGTGGCTAAGCACAACACTATCCGGATATTGTTCTTTTTTGCTTCTAATTTTGATTGGCCTCTTTGTCAACTTGATGTAAAAAATGCATTTCTCAATGAAGACTTAGAAGAAGAGGTATATATGGAAGTTCCTCCAGGCCTTGAGACTACATTTGAAACTCACAAGGTATGCAAACTCAAAAAGGCACTCTATGGTCTAAAACAATCTCCGAGAGCTTGGTTTGATAGATTTCTTTGGGGAGAGTCTCTTCTCACCGCTGCATACTTGATAAACCATATGCCCTCCCGAACTCTCTCATTTCGAACACCCTATGATATCCTCTTCAGGGCCTTTCTGCAATCTCATATTCTTCATACTCTTCCCTATAAAGTTTTTGGTTGTTTCGCCTATGTTCATGTTCATACTCACCTCAGGGGTAAACTTGACACACGGGCCATTAAATGTATTTTTGTTGGATGTTCACCAAGTCAAAAAGGATATAAATATTTTTGTCCCAAGACCCGTCGTTTCTAGAATACTATGGATATAACTTTCTTTGAAAACCAGTCATTCTATCCCACTATTGATATTCAAGGGGAGAGTCCTAATCAGGAATATCAAGTATGGGATACAAGTACATCACCTCTCACCTTTCTCCTTTCACTATTCCTGGGTCCTCATCAAATTTTCCTGAAACCAATATCAAAGAGTCTGAACCTGAACCTATACCTACTACTATCAATAAAGAGTTACGTATCTATACTAGGAGACACAAAACTCCAGTTAATAAAGATTATGAACCAACTACACATTACCATGAGTTTATTCCAGTTCCAAGCAGTAAGAACACATCAGGTAATGAGTTTTCAGGCACAATTTTTGACACTGTTACCACTACTAATCAGGAATATCAAGTATGGGATATAAGTACATCACCTCTCACCTTTTCTTCCCTCACTATTCCCGAGTTCTTATTAAATTTTCTTGAAACCAGTATCAAAGAGTCTGAACTTGAATATATACCTACTACTATCAATAAAGAGTTACGTGTCTATATTAGGAGATACAAAACTTCATTTAATAAAGATTCTGAACGAACTGCACATTACCATGAGTCTTTTCCAGTTCCAAGCAGTAAGAACACATCAGAGAATGAGTTTTCTGGCACAATTTCTGACACTGTTACCACTACTGATCATGATACTGAGTTACCTATTGCTTTGCGAAAAGAAACTTGATCTTGTACTAAACACTCTATACAGGATCACATTTCATTTAGCAACTTATTTTCAAAGTATAATGCATATGTAAGTAAACTTGATGGTAGTCCCACTGAACCTAAAACTATTCATGAAGCCCTTGTATTGCCAATGTGGAGAGGTGTTGTTTAAGAAGAGATTAGGGCCCGTGAAAAGAATAAGACTTGGGAACTGACAGAACTTTCACCGGAAAAACATAAAGTTGGGTGCAAATGGGTATTATTTACTGTAAAACACAATCCTGATGGAAGTGTAAATCGGTACAAAGCTCGTCTAGTAGCTAAAGGCTTCACTTAGTCCTACGGGATAGACTATCAGGAGACATTCGCCTCAGTGGCTAAGCACAACGCTATCCGGATATTGCTCTCTTTTGTCTCTAATTTTGATTGGCCTCTTTGTCAACTTGATATAAAAAATGCATTTCTCAATGGAGACTTAGAAGAAGAGTTATATATGGAAGTTCCTCCAGGCCTTGAGACCACATTTGAAACTCACGAGGTATGCAAACTCAAAAAGGCACTCTATGGTCTAAAACAATCTCCGAGAGCTTGGTTTGATAGATTTCTTTGGGGAGAGTCTCTTCTCACCGCTGCATACTTGATAAACCATATGCCCTCCCGAACTCTCTCATTTCGAACACCCTATGATATCCTCTTCACGGCCTTTCCGTAATCTCATATTCTTCATACTCTTCCCTATAAAGTTTTTAGTTGTTTCGTCTATGTTCATGTTCATACTCACTTCAGAGGTAAACTTGACCCACGGGCCATTCAATATGTTTTTGTTGAATATTCACCAAGTCAAAAAGGATACAAATGTTTTTGTCCCAAGACCCGTCGTTTCTACAATATTATGGATATTACTTTTTTTGAAAATCAGTCATTTTATCCCACTATTGATATTCAGGGGGAGAGTCCTAATCAGGAATATCAAGTATGGGATACAAGTACATCACCTCTCACCTTTTCTCCCCTCACTATTCTTGGGTCCTCATCAAATTTTCTTGAAACCAATATCAAAGAGTCTAAACCTGAACCTATACCTACTACTATCAATAAAGAGTTATGTGTCTATACTAGGAGACACAAAACTCCAGTTAATAAAGATTATGAACCAACTACACATTACCATGAGTCTATTCCAGTTCCAAGCAGTAAGAACACATCAAGTAATGAGTTTTCAGGCACAATTTTTGACACTGTTACCACTACTAATCAGGAATATCAAGTATGGGATATAAGTACATCATCTCTCACCTTTTCTCCCCTCACTATTCCCGAGTTCTTATCAAATTTTCTTGAAACCAGTATCAAAGAGTCTGAACCTAAACCTATACCTACTACTATCAATAAAGAGTTACGTGTCTATACTAGAAGACACAAAACTCCATTTAATAAAGATTCTGAACCAACTGCACATTACCATGAGTTTATTCCAATTCCAAGCAGTAAGAACACATCAGGTAATGAGTTTTCAGGCATAATTTCTGACACTGTTACCACTACTGATCATGATACTTAGTTATCTATTGCTTTGCGAAAAGGAACTCGATCTTGTACTAAACACTCTATACAGGATCATATTTTATTTAGCAACTTGTCTTCAAAGTATAATGCATATGTAAGTAAACTTGATGGCAGCCCCATTGAACCTAAAATTATTCATGAAGCCCTGCATTGTTAATGTGGAGAGGTGCTATTTAAGAATAGATTAGGGCCCTTGAAAAGAATAAGACTTGGGAATTGACAGAACTTTCACCGGGAAAACATAAAGTTGAGTGCAAATGAGTATTATTTACTATAAAACACAATCCTGATGGAAGTGTGAATCGGTACAAAGCTCATCTAATAGCTAAAGGCTTCACTTAGTCCTACGGGATAAACTATCAGAAGGCATTCGCCCCAGTGGTTAAGCACAACACTATCCGGATATTACTCTCTTTTGCTTCCAATTTTGATTGGCCTCTTTATCCACTTGATGTAAAAAATGCATTTCTCAATGGAGACTTAGAAGAAGAGGTATATATGGAAGTTCCTCCAGGCCTTGAGACTACATTTGAAACTCACAAGGTATGCAAACTCAAAAAGGCAGTCTATGGTCTAAAACGATCTCAGAGAGTTTGGTTTGACAGATTTACCAAAGCAGTTAAACATATGAGCTATGAGCAATGTCAATCTGATCATACTTTGTTTGTCAAGAACAGTGTCTCTGGTAAGAAAGCTATCTTAATTGTCTATATTGATGATATTATTTTAACAGGTGATAACATAGAGGAAATTCAAAAACTCAAAAGGTTTCTTGTTACGGAGTTTGAGATAAAAGATCTTGCAGCACTCAGGTATTTTCTGGGAATGGAATTTGCTCGTTCTAAAATAAGGATATCTGTGTCGTAACGAAAATATGTTCTTGACCTGTTGAAAGAAATAGGGATGCTCGGGTGTAAACCAGCAGAAACTCCCATGGAAACGACTACAAAAGTTGGATTTAAAAATAGCAAGCCAGTTGATAAAGAAAGATATCAGAGACTTGTGCGCAAACTTATCTATCTTGCTCATACTAGACCTGACATCAGTTTTGCTGTAAGTAGTGCAAGTCAATTCATGAACCAATCTACTGATGTTCATATGAATATGGTATATCGGATCTTAAAATAACTTAATAAAACTTTAAGATAAGGATTATTTTTCCAAAAAAATAATGAACAGGAATATTGAAACTACACAGATGCTGATTGGGCGGGTTCTATAACTGAAAAAAGATTTATATCTGAGTACTATACTTATATTTGGGGAAACTTAGTCACTTGGCGGAGTAAGAAACAATCTGTTGTGTCACAAAGTAGTGCAGAAGCTGAATTTCGGCCACTTGCTCATGGAATATGTGAGGGAATTTGGTTAAAGAAAGTTCTAATGGAAATGAAATTCTTGGTTACTACTCAAATGAAAGTATGGTGCGACAATAAAGCAACAATCAACATAGCTAAAAATCTTGTATATCATGATCGAACTAAATACGTGAAAATAGATAGGCACTTCATCAGGGAGAAGATTGAAGATCAAATTATTACAATACTCCACGTTCCTACTAATCAACAAACAACAGATATATTAACAAAGGCACTTCCCAAAGAACTCTTCAACGAATTGATATCCAATCTAGGTTTACTAAACATTTATGTAACCTAAATTGAGGGGGAGTGTAAAATTACTTTCGGTATTTTCTTTTTTCTATTTTTTTACAACCTCACAATATAACAAAATGGTTACTGTTAGGTTGTGCCCTTTTTCCCTTCCACTAGGGAAGGTTGTTAGTTTTTTGTCTTTTTCCTCCTTCTTTTGTCTATAAAATGTTGCTGATAATCGATGAATAAAATAAGAGTAAAAAGGGGAGTTATTTCTTATTCTCAAATTCTTCAAATTACATGATCAGGGATCCGTGAATTGAATTCATCTTCTATTTCATCTTCTTGAAATTAGGTGGAGACTTTGAAATGTGCACTATCACTTGCAGCCTTGTTGAGAATATGGAAAAATGAAGGCATTACTGATGATAACAGGTTTGTTTATTTATTTTTCATAATTTTTCAATATGCTTTTCTACGAATTCAGGAAATCACAAGGGCATAGAGCTTGCTTGATTGTTTAGAAGCATTGTGTTGCCAATTTTTGAGTGCTACTCCCAGATAATTGAAAGAATAAATTCTTCTATTTCTAAAGTTGGTTTATTTCTTTTTCAGTATAAAGTAATGAGTTCTCTTTCCTTAGTAATGTAACTGTGAATGAGTAACCATTTAGCAAGCATCATAAGGGGCACTGAACCCTTAATTCATGTGCCTCTTTTAAGCTTCTCAATTGCAGAATTCTATCATCAGGCAATTATAACCATGGTATTTTTCCTTTTTTCAGCTCCTTACATTTTAATTTTCAAACATTTTTACATAAAATGCACCTAATCTATTGAATTAGTTATTGCACTTGAACTGACTGTTGGTGCAGTTGAGAGGACTATATGATTGGTATTTTTTGCATTTTTAAAGTCTGATTCTATGATGTTTTTGCATTTTATTCATTGTTATCATATTTTCTTCTGATATGGTGTTCTTTTCTGTGTCTTATTGCTGAACCAGGTTAAGTACCACATACAACGAAGTCATCGTTTACCCAATTCCTGCAGCACTTTACCTCATCAAGAATTTGCTTCAGGTGCACTTGTAATTTCTGCTTTTAATACATCACTTGAGGTGCTGGCTTTCTTGTTTTTCTTGGTGGGACTGATCTACTTTTAAATTTCTTGTCGCAGTATTACATCTTTGCTTATGTGGATGCTCCAGGATATCAGATACTGAAGAACCTGAATATTATCAGTACAGGTGTTTTGTACCGAATTATACTTAAGAAAAAGTAAGCCTTTTTAAATGATATATGTAGACACATTACTGCTTCCTGTATAGGACAAGCCATGGATTAATTCGTACTAGGGAATGGGGTTAAAATTGGGGATTTTTATAGAACACTGAGGATTTAGGGTTTGATGAAGAGGAAAATAACTGGACAAGTGACTAGGATTTGAACCAAGGATTCATTAAGCATCACACCTAAGATGAGGGATCTTCACTGCATCTCACAAAATACCAAAAATATCTGCTGAGAAAATTGTAGAATAATGACTGCCTCATAAGAGAAATTACAAAGTACGTATCTGATTTAATTATATCAAATGATGGCCAAGGAATTTAAATCATAGATAAAATCCTAATACTACTAAAGTTCTAAACCTGAATGTCAAGAGCCTTTGACATCGGCTCCGACTAAGTGAGGGAGAATTAGACTAGAAGATATAGGAAGAGAAGAGAGGGGGAGATAGATTCTAGAAAGAGAGAGGATAAAATTTTGAGAGATCAGAATATATGATATTTCTTAGGAGTTCCGATTACATCTTCAAGTACAAGATCCTCCTATTTATAGAGTGGACTTGGAAGTACAGCTATTAACAGAATAACAGCAAGTTGGTCCCACAAGTATCTGAATACCGTAGACACATAATGCACATGCACTGCTTCTTACTATTTACTACAGCCAATGCCTCTGATAAACCTTTAGCTCTTATTGCGAGCGCTGACAAGATCCTTCACTCGAGCAGCAACATGTCCCCAAGGTTTAGATGTGGAAATTGCTTTGAAAGGAAATCTTGATCTTCCCAGGTGTAGTTGAACATGTCCCTACCTACCTATTGTATAAGCACCTGATCCACTTTTTTCCCATTTTGGAGAATTGTCTTGCTTTTTAGGATCTTTTCTGCTATTACCACAACCATACCTTTTGAATCTATGGCAGGCAGTTCATCAAAGTAAATTTGTGTCCCGATTACATACTTCTTTAATTAGGAAATGTGGAATACAGGATGAAGTTTGGAGGATTTTGGTAACTTCAGTTGATAAGCAACCTTTCCAACCTTCTGAAGGATCTCAAAAGGTCCATAGAAACGAGGAGAGAGCTTAGAGGTGTTTCCTGTCCCACTGAACTTTGTTTGCGAGGTTGTAGTTTCAGAAGCACCACTCTTGCTCACTGAAAAACTTTCATTGTGTTTTCTGTCTACAAATTGCTTGATTTGCTGCAGAGCTTGCATGTAACTGCTGGTGGATTGCCTTGCTTATTTGTTGTCTCTCATGTGACAGCTCCTCCACTGTTGGAGAAGGAAAGTGAAAGTCCATTTTATACAAGAAATGTGACTGATGAAATGCCTGAAAAGGAGTAAATTTTAGATTAGAGTGGTAGGTAGTGTTATACCATCATTCAGCGAGTGCCAGCCACTTGGCCCAACCCTTGGTTTGTGATGAGCATGCACCTCAGACACTTGCAGACACTGATTGAAGTGCTTAGTTTGCCCATCCGTTTGTGGATGGTAGGCAGAGCTGGAATACAAAGTTGTATCTAAAAGTCTCATCAATTATTTTCAGAAAGGACTTGTAAATATTTTGTCCCTATCTAAGACTAACACCTTAGGAATTTCATGGAGTCTGTGAACTCCCTGCAAGTATAGTCTAGCCATCTCTTGAGCAGGGAAATGATTCTTAAAGGTCATGAGGTGACCGGATTTGGTAAATAGGTCCACCACCCCATAATAGTATTTTTTCCCTTCGACTTAGATAATTGTTCAATAAACTCCAAGGATACATGCGTCTAGGCATGGGATGGAACAGGGAGTGACTGCAATAAGCCTGGTGTAGGAACCTCTTTTGTTTTACAATGCTGACAGACTTCATAGCGTTGGATCTAGTCCTTCAGATGCTCTTTAGCGCCTGACCAGTAGAACTGTTGTTTAAGGCATTCATAAGTCGTTTTGACTCCCGAGTATCCACCCACTCCCAAATTATGATAATGCTGCATAAGCTCGCCCTTTGGTTTGTGCTAGAACCTATGACCAACCTCCTTTATATCTTAAAATACCATTCTGCACACAAAAGGGAGCTGACTGGTGGGAGCTAAAAACAATTCCTACATTAACTGTTGCAGGAAGGAATCTTTTTTATAATTGTCCTATTCTTCACTCGACCAAGCCTGGATGCTAACGTTGGTGTGGATATATTCAGCTGTTCCCTCCTCCTCCAATCTCTTGGATAGAGGATCAGCCACTTTATTGTCAGACCATTTTTGTACTAAATAGAGTAATCCAAGCCTAGCAACTTCGATACTTCTTTCTGTTATGACACGAAAACTACTCATCTGCTCCAGAGTATTTTTCTGAGCAGTTTACAGTCACAAAGCATACAATATTACCATTAGCTTTTTTTTTTTTATATAAAAAGTGTAACGTATGTATTAACATGGTACCAAAAGAATGGGGGTACCACCCATGTACAAAAGTATTTACATAGAAGTTAATATATCAATGACATTTTCAAAATTCACATCACTAGTGATATAATGACTTAGCATAATCGACCCGAATAAATGTATCCACCTATCCATTAGTCTATTAGTACTACTCTCAACACTATCAAAAGCTTTCCTATTCTTCTCTTTCCAAATGACTCAAAAAACAGTTAAAGGAATGATATTTTTCATATTTCTTTTTACATAAAAACCATACCAAGCCCAAGTCTTCTCCTGACCGAAATGCAGATGACCCAGTTAATCTCTAATAAACCATAAATACACCATAAATTATAAGCAGGAGGACACCATAAAAGTAGTTGGTTAAACGTCTTCTCAGCCTTAAGACAGCAGTAGCAACTGTTAACAATGATTTTGCCCATGTTTTTCAATATGTCCAGAGTTAAAATTCTTTTCCAGCACGCCTCCCACAAAAAAAAACAATTTTACGTAGAATTTTAGTCTTTTAGATTAGCTTTGCTGGAAATTCCAATCTGTTCACAGCTCCCTTGTCATTTAAATATTTGTAATGAGAAGAAACAGAAAATTTTCTATTCTTTTCCAGATTCCAAACAACCTGATCAGTTTTGTTAGAAATTTGCTGTGCATCAAGACATTTCAGTAGGTCTTCAAATTCTTCAATCTCCCAATCATTTGAATTCCAATTCACATTAATACACCAAACAATATTACCATTTATGACCCTATAAGCCTCCTCAACTGTCATCTTAATCGATTGGGCAATATTAAAATTTTTCGGGAATCTCCTCCTAAGACACCCATTACCAACCCAGTCATCCTCCCAAAAATTAATTCTGTTGCCTCTGTCAATTTTCTATTTTATACACTGCTGGAAGGGTTTTCTCATCATTAATATTTTCCTCCACAGATCACGCTCGTGAGGAATTTTAGTTCGGTCATCACTATTGTCGTACAAGTGCTCACCCCATCTAGCTTTTTAATAATCCTTCTCCATAGTCAATTTTCTTCTCCCCAATATCTCCATAGCCATTTACCTTGAAGGGTCTCGTTCAATTTAACCATAGAATGCACCTCCAAGCCCCCAAAATCAAGTGGTAATTTGATAGCATCCCAACTTATTAAATAGTATTTGCATTCATTCAAACCATCATCCCACAAAAACTTGCATTGAATACTTTCCAACCTTTTTGCCACCTTCACTGGTATAGTTATTGTAGATTAGTAAATTGGTCAAAGTGCTCTTGATGAGAGTATATCTGCCTTATTTTAACAAAAAAACCTCTTTTCCAACCCATGAACCTATTTTCAAACATATTAATGATCGGTTCCCAAGTAAAAAAGTCCTTTTATTTTGCCCCCAACTTGAACATCAAGGTACTTAAAAGGAAATTTTACTTTTTTGTAGCCCAAACTTCTAGCAAACGGACCAGCATCACTGCTGCCTCCAAATCTGGCCAATTGAGATTTGTTGAGATTTATTTTGAGTCCCGAAACTACTTGAAAAAAATAGGAGGATGCACCCCAAATATAGTAGGTTTTTAAAATTAGGTTTACAAAAAATTAAAGTATCATCGGCGAAAAACAAATGAGTCACCACTGTGCTGTTATCACCCCTACTAACCGAGACACCCCTCAACAACAAATGTTCATTGGTCCTAACCAGTAGCCCATTGAGAGATTCTATCACAATTACGAAAAGGAGGGAAGAAAGAGGATCCCATTGTCTCAAACCTCTTGATGCCATAAAAAAATTTGAGAGGCCACCATTATTAAAACCGCAAAGGAAGCTGTTTAAATACATGATTCTATCCACTTTCTCCATTTTGACCTGAAACCAATTCTGTTGACCATGTAGTTCACAAAAGTCCAGTTTACATGATTGTATGCTTTTTCCATATCCAATTTGCACACCAAACCTTCTCTCTTGTTAGTTAAAAGGTCATCAACAATTTCATTTGCCGCTATCACAGCATCTAAAATATGTCTTCCTTCCACAAATGCATGTTGGCATTCCCCAATAATCTCACTAGCACCTTTGATAATCTTCTAGCCAACACCTTTACAATTAATTTGTATATGCATCCCACCAGACTTATTGGTCTATAGTATGTGAATTCCTTATCCCCATCCTTTTTTGGAATAAGGGTAATGAAAATAGCGTTTTAAGACTACACAAACCTGTCCGAAGAGTGCAATTCCTTAAAAATTTACGCTAAATCATTTTTTAGCAAATATTAAAAAAATTGGAGGAACTTCATATTAAATCCGTCAGGCCCAGGAGTCTTATTCCCATTACAAGATTTTAGTCCATCAAACACCTCCTGCTCTGAAAACTCTGCTTCTAACCACTGCCTACTCGTTTCAAAAATTTTATTAAAGGGCAAACCGTCTAATTTGGGGCAGACAGCAAGGTTTTCCGTGTACAGTTTGGAAAAGTGCCATGTGATGGCCTCCTTTAATTCTGTATTACTCTTTAACATTTTTGTCTTCAAACCTCACCTCTTCAATATAATTACTTCTATGCCAATGGGAGGCCAACGCATGAAAGTACTTAGTATTTCTATCCCCCTTTGCGAACAATTTTTCTTTGGACCACTGCCTCCACACACTTTCCTTATCCTTCAAAAAAGTGGCCAGCCTAAGCTTCAAATTGCCTTTCCTGCCTCTCTTTTCATCATTTAACCCCACCGAATCCTCTCTCATATCCAGGTCACTAATATCATTCAAAATAGTTTCAAATTCTGCTTTCTCCTTGCCCATGACCTCTTTGGACCAAGTCTCGATTTCGTTTTTCAATACTTTTAATCTATGAGCAAATCTGTAACTAGCATACCCTTTGACCATAGTATTCTGCCATGTTTTTTCCACCAACTGCCTAAAACTTTCCTTCCCCAACCATTTGTTGTCCAAGCGGAAAGGGATAAGACCCTACTTAATTCCATAAGCTTCAATACAAATAGGGTAGTGGTCTGATACAAATCAAGGTAGTGTTTTGTGACTAACACCCGCAAGTTCTACTATCAAATTTGCAGAAATGAGAAACCTATCAATTCTGAATTTGCACTTTTGGTTGGACCAAGTCCACTGTGTATTGGATAAAGGAAGATAAACAACACCAATCCTATCCATTATCTCCTTAATTCATTTGCTTTTTTAGTCGAGAACGAGCTGCCACTTCTCTCTTCTCCCCTCAAAATCATGTTGAAGTCCCCAATAATTATCCAATTGCTTCTCGAATTAGATTTACATTCCAACAATTCATTCTAAAGACTGACTTTTTCCTCTCTGTTTCCTCTGCAGTAGACTCCAGTGAACATCCAACTAAATTCCCCCTTACAATTTCTAAAGATACAGGATATTGTGCATTCCCCCTTAATGACATCTACACATTGCACCTGATCATCTCTCCACATCAAAATCATACCCCTGCCGCACCTTTTGCAGGGTTGTGGTGCCATCCCTTGTCCTTCAGGCTCCACACATTCCTCCACATTCGATTCCTGCAAACACACCACCGTTGGTTTCCACTTGTTAAGGCATCCACGGATTATTAATCTTTTACCCCTGTCGTTTACAGCTCGGACAATATAAGAAATAATTTTCTCTATCATTGACAGAGCATCTTACCCTCCCCCCCTAACTCCTTTACTTCCCTTGCTTCTATTCTCATAATTAATCAAAGACTCAAGTCTTTTTAGCTCCCTCGGTGTTCCACCAGTCTGTTTCTTCTTTTTCCAGTTAGCCACGTCTGACTTCTTCTTTGAAATTTTCTTTTTTTCTATTTCAGAAAAGAAAAGAAAAATCAGATGTTCCACCTCCCATCTGTTTAATGAATTTCTGAACATTATTAGTGACTCACTGAGAGTAGTATTCTACTTCTCTCGCTGTGAATTTTATTCTCTCCAGACTCAACTGAATGATTTCTTCAATTTCACGATTATAATCGGTGGTTAATGCCTGAGCATCCTCTTTTACCGACCATCGCAAGATTTGACGTTCTTTCATCTTTACTCTCAACTTCTATCTACTTTTTACTTGCATTCTCAAAGTCCTCCATCATAGAGTAAACTGAGTCCAGCTCCTCAGCCTCCTCTTCGCTTTGTCTCTTTGACTCTTCTACATCTTGACCCTCCATCTCTGGCTCTTCCATTTTTGAAATCGTGAACCCTAATTTTTCCTCTTTTCTTTTTACCTCTCTTTTTCCATTTACTTTAGCATCGGCCAAAACCACAACTTCTGTACTCAAGCATTCGCCCCAGGTCGGATTTGAGCTGAAACCCAATCCAGAGTTTGGAGGCCCTCTTTTGTTTCTAGACTAGCAACCCATTTCTCTTTTTTTTTCCAAATATATCGATTTTGCTTGCCCGGCCATTTCTTTTGTTTTGCGTTTAGTCCGTATCCCTCACAGACAAAACCCCTTGTGGACCAAAATGACAGGTAACATTTGCATTTTTGCCTCTATTTGGAAATCGGGTACCCCACTAGTTCAGGTTTATCGGACCAACCCAATTCGTTTTGCCTCCGGTTTGCCTCAACCCTACTCGCTTTGCGTTCCTTTCATGGCCTTCTAGTGCCGCCGCATATGATCGAGGAATTCCTCCCACCATTGAAGCATTAATCGGACCATTACAATGGGGACAAGGAAAGGAAATCAACCACGGTTTCTTCTACTTTCTCCAAGTGTCTATTCAAGTTAAACTCACTACTCCCTCCCGCAGATTTAGGGTTTTTCACTAGCCTATTTGCAAGCTCGAAACTAGCCACCAGTAATTTCCATCAACCATTCCGCTGAAGCCCGCTAGGAAAGAATATCCTCTTCGTCTGACTACCCCAATGCACTGTTACCACCAAATATTCTCCTTTTCTATTCTTCCCAAACGAAAACCAAAGCTCATAGTTTCTCTACACTAGATGTTTTGTCCATGTTCTCGGCTTCCTTCTCCACCAGAACTCATCAAGTGCATCAAGAAACAGCTCATACTCCTCGTTATCTAAAGAAATCGATCGTTGAAACTCTCATCCATTCTTAATTATCTGCAAGCCGTTTGCCCTTCGCCCTTCACATACCAAATCAAAGGATTTGTTCTCTATAGCAAGAAGCCTTCTTCCAAATCTACTCATTCTTGAATATCTTGTTAAATTCTCCCAGCTCGATTTCACATGACGGAAATGTTAGAGAGAATCCGCTAGTGGATGGACGTCTTGCCGACCTAAGCGGAAGATGCTCGAGAGAATTTTAGAGAGAGAAAGTTTTAGGGAGAGAGAGACATTATATATGAATTAATGTTAATACTACCATTAGCTCATTATAATAAACTGACTTAGCCTGGTTGCAAATGCTCAGCGCCTTGCTAATAAAAGCAATCAGCTTATCTGCCTGCATCAGTACCGCATCAATACTAATTCCACTTGCATCTGTTTTAATCATAAACTGCTTAGAAAAATCATGAAGCTGCAAAATTGGACTTGTTACCATGGCATCCTTAAGAGTTTGAAATGTCTTAGCCGCTGCCTGGTTCCACTAAATGCATTCTTTTCGAGCAAACTAGTGAGAGTTTCCTTATTATGCCATAATGTGGAATGAACTTGTAGTAATAATATCCCCTAAGTCTGTGAAACCCTCTCAACGCCTTAATTTTCTTTGGTTGTGAACATTTGATTATTGAATCTATCTTCTACGGTTCTGTTCTAACCGATGGAAGGAAGTCAAATGTCCTAAATACTCAATTTCCTTTTGTGGGAGGAAGTCACAATTTACTATCCTTAGAAGATATTGGAGCAGTTGTTGATATGTTAATTGATATGTAACATCCTTTTGTGAATGGGTGGTACCCCCATGATACCTTTTAATTCTAATTTTCTTTTATTTAAAAAAAAAAATTCCTTCTATGGGAAGGAACACTTGGACTTTTAAGCAAATAAATTATGGAACCTCAGTACAGCCAACACTTGGTCCAACTGCTTAAAGTGTTTCTCTTCAGTGACACTATAGGTTAATATGTCATCAAAGAATACAAAAACGAATTTGCATAGATATTCTCGAACTATAAGGTTGTTTAAAGCTTGAAAGTGGCCAGTGCATTTGTTAAGCTAAGAGGCATAACTTTTTTTTTAAATGAATTTGTAATGGCCATGATGAGTGTGAAAAACAGTTTGTTGGCTGTCTAATTCCTTTCCATTGATGATAACCAGCCTTCAAGTCAATTTAGGAGAAAACTGTTCCATTCAGCTTGTCCAATAAGTTGTCTATGACTGGAATAGGGAATTTGTCCCTAATTTTGATGAGATTTAATTCACGGTAATCCATGCAAAACCTCTAAATTCCATCCTTCTTCTTAACCAGTAGTACTGGCGAAGTAAAGGGATTAGTGCTTGGCTGGATTATGGATTCCTCTAACATTAACTTCATCTGAATCTCAATTTCATTCTTTTGGAAATAGGCATGACGATAAGGCCTAATGTTCATATAGGAGCTGCCTTCCACTAGTTGAATTGTATGATCAAGGGCCTTTGGAGGAGGCATTCCCTTTGCCTCCTTGAATACATCCTGGAATTTCTCCAGAACAACCCTCAAATATTCACTCCTGGGCTTGTCCAACGGATCTAACCTCATTTGCGCCTCATTGCTTCCCTCTACTCTCATTATACAGAACACTACGCCATTATCTACCTAGTACTTTTTGCTGGACTAACTTCTTTGCTCTGTCACCATATAATGGCTTCAGCTTTCCTGTTTCTACTGTTTCACTCAAGGTAATATCCATATCTTCAAACAGGGACTTAACAATGGAATTGACAAAATCGAACACATAGACCAAACTGTTTCATCCAATCAACAGCGAGGATCATGTTGTAGCCTCCCAACTCAATGACTCTGGAGTCATTGCCAAACTGATAGTTCTTTGTGATTCATTTAGGCCTCTACATTCTTCTCAATTACGGATCCTTCGGCTATTAGCCACCATGGCTATAAGTGGCTTATTGCTCACTATCTTGTTGATGAGTGTTTTGGCAACACTTACATCGATAAAGGAATGCTTCCTCCCATTGTCTAGTAGTATGATCACATGCCGCTTCCTAGTTGAACCTGAATTTTCAGAGTTACTCCAGTTGCCAATCCTTCCATTACTTGTATAGACAAGGTTCCCATGTCATCTTCCTCTTCACTAGCCTCCTCTTTTGGTTCCAACTCTTCCACCTTGTCTACCTCCACCACCTCCTCTATTGCAATTATGGTTTGGTCTTGCACTGGTGGCCAGGGCAATAGCGATCTCCACGATTGTAATATAGATTTTTAGGTTTTCCTCACCTCTACTTACCTTGAGTTATGCCATAGGGACAAAATTGACAATCCTCTTTTCTCTTTAGACTCCAACCAATTGTTTCCCCTTGAAGGTCTTGAGAATTGACTATTCCCTGTGAAATGTTGGCTTTGAGCTCTCTCAGTTATTGATTGCTCTTGCACGAATGCCTCTTTAAAAGCCTGATTCAACATTTGAGGCTTTAGCAACCGGATAATTGGTCACGATCCTCCTTCGATCCACTGATGAAGCTAGATATGAAGTATCTTTTCGACAAAGTGGAGTTATCAGCCACCACCATTGCTCTCAGGTGCTCGAAATCCTGATAATCCAGCACCATCCCTGTTTGAACCAGCTTATAAAATTCCTTAATAAAACTCTCTGCCAATCAGCTCCTCCAGACCTTCTCAAATTCAACCACAAATATATCTCACTCCAACTCCTCGTTCTTAGACAGCCAATCTTGATTCCAGATGTCGGTAATTTTCTCCAGGAATAGAGAAGCA
This sequence comes from Carica papaya, assembly GCF_054855325.1. Taxonomy (NCBI): domain Eukaryota; kingdom Viridiplantae; phylum Streptophyta; class Magnoliopsida; order Brassicales; family Caricaceae; genus Carica; species Carica papaya. Next base: position 16,497,804 of record NC_142314.1, read on the forward strand.
GTCTCCACTCTTTGCTCATCTGGAGTTCTGTTTAAAAAAAGATACTTGATATGCCGTTTTATTTATGCTCGAGGGTTGACACCCTCAAACATCAATATCTACCTTAGGCAGCAAAGAAGTGGAACTGGAATTCCTTATGCAGTCAGCATTACCGCTTCACCAGCCTCATGTGACACTGGCGTAGGCAATAATCCTTTTTCAGAGGAATGAGCAGTTGATCAGGAACCAACCTGAATGTTTGAATCCGATACAACTGAACTACCGCATAACATCTCCATACTTTGATCGAATCCTTGATGATTTTGCTTGTGTGATTCATGCATTGGAGTCGTGAACTCTTATCAGCCAGTGATCAACTTGATGGATTGGTCAAGCTGCTGAATTCTCTGTTGCTTGGCAATCACTGCTTTTCCTTTCTTTCGCATAATTGCAACCACATATGCTTGCATTTCTTTAGAAGTGAGCTGGTCTGGTACCTTTAGACATCAGCTCTGATAGCGTGGGGGTTAGACTGGAAGATGTAGGAAGAGAAGAGAGGAGGAGATAGGCTCTAGAAAGAGAGAGACAGACTGAGAGATGAGAATATCTGATATTTGTTAGGAATTCTGATTACATCTTCAAGTACAAGATCCACCTATTTATAGACTTGACTCAGAAGTACAACCCGTTAACAGAGTAACAGGCAGTTGGTCCAACAAGTATCTCAATAGCATACACACATGATGCACATGAGTTGCTTCTAACTATTCGCTATCGGCTATGCCTCTAACAAACCTTCAGTGGCTTGTCGTGAGTGCTGAAACTTTACTACTACAGCACATTGTATATTTGCAAGAAAAACAATTCCTAATCTATTTAGAAAATCTAAGTCACCAAACTTCTTTGGTAGCACCGTCTAAACAATTTTTTGCCCTTTTTTTCATGACAAAGAGTTACATATTTCAAAATTTTGAGTTTAGTGGAAACCAAAATGTAAGTTTTTTACCTTTTAGATTATGAAATGTGTTTATGATGAGGATACCTTGTACTTGACTGAGTGATCTTTTTGTTTTTCAATATATCCAAAGGGTGCTATGTCATTTGGTTGCCCAAGTTGAAAAAACACAAGGAAAAATAAACTCTCTTACATTTATGCAATGTTATACTCTAATTAATATTTCAATACAGGTTAAGTGAAATTCAATGGGCAGCTTTTATTCTATTATGTTGCGGGTGTACAACAGCACAACTAAATTCGAGGTAAGATTCATTACTAAACTTTCTTATGGCTCTTCATTGAATGAATGCATTTCATTCTATTGCTAACAATTTACTATTTGAGAAAATATATACAGTTTTATTAACGTGAACCCAGGGAGCTGCTTTGTATGCACAAGCATTTACAAACCCTCAAGGGTCCAAAAATCTACAAGGTTTCCAAGATCTTCGTCATTAATGAGATGATAACTTTTCAACAGAACATTCAAGGTTTGGAACGAAAGATCTCTACTTCTAGTGGGAGAGGAAATGCCTAAAAAGTTCTTCTGTTTCTTTATTTCCATAAGACCCAAAGGGAAAAGTTAGCAAAATGAGAGAAGAAGCTTTTCTCTCTCCTAGCCAGCTCTAAAAACTCTGCACTACCAAATCTTATCCGCCATTGAGCCAACTCTGGCCTAGTGCCGAATGGTTGATGTTTCAATTATAGCCGAGTTAATGACCACCGGTGGCACTAGATAAAGCCAAAAAGAACAGCATCCCTCATTCCACTATTTTTCTTTTGGGTTATTTGGACAGAAAAAAATGGAACAGTTCTTTTTATCATCTGCTCTCCTTTTGATAGAATTCAAGACTGTTGGTTCTAGACTTTGTATACTTTGTTCAAAGTTCATCTTCTTTCTTCGTGGTGGAAAATGGCCTAGAACCTTACAGATTTTTTAACCAATCAATATCATATGTTCTATTGTACTTGGATGGACCCCTCTGGTGCCTAGTAATAATGTCCTCTTTTCCATTTAAAAAACGATTACCTAGGATAGAGAAGATTGAGAGATAAATTCCACAACTTTCTCGCCTTCAAACACCAAAGGAGGAGATGGTTGGGAGATATGTTCTCCCACAAACATGATGAACACCATTAACAAGGATTCTTCCTCTCTTTCTCAATCTCTAAACAGGTGGAATTCCTGTGCATGTAGCTTCTGAAAACACAAAGCCATTCAAGGAAAACTTCCAAATCTGTTTCCAAGGAGACTTGAAGGCGACCTTATTTTGGGATGATAGGTATAGTAGGAAGATTTTGTTGAAATCCTTCCATCATTAGTGAGAGGTCAAACTAGAGCATCATCCAGCAAAGGCTTCACCCTCTACATAGCTATGACAGCCAGCAAGGCTAGGAAATCACCAACTTCCCAATTATTTTGGATACATAATCAATTCAATATTCTAAGCTGCCAGCAAGTTGCTTCAACTTCAAGTTATTGAACAAAAAAGTTGCTTCAACTTCAAGATAGTCAGCACTGAAGCACTCTAACCTTTTGCGCAGCTAGAAGACCGAGAAAGTGAACTTTTAAAGTGCTACTCATAGATCAGTTATCCTCCCTAAAGCCACTTGTTGAAGTCAAACAAGGATTTGATACTGATAGGTCATAAGGTGTATCGTAGGATTTTGCCTTCTATTGATCTATCTCCACAAACTAGTGCCATAACCCTGTCATTTCTTGTCTATCCCATAGCCTTTCCCAGCAATGACATATATAGCTTAGATCACCTCCCACCAAAGACTATCCTTACACTCATAAACTTCCACAAACCATTTGGCCAATAAGGCCTTATTCAAGTCAACCAAGTGTTTTGCCACTCAGGCCCCAAGGAAAAGGCCTGCCTAATTAGATCTCAAGCTGCCAAGTGATAAAGCCTTTGCCTATCAGAATTACCTCCACAAGAAGCAAAATTGAAGGAATTCTCAAAGCAACAAGAAGTACACTGACAAGTTTTAGAGTCTGCTCTTGATAAGGGTAAGCCTACCACCTTTTGAAAGCTATGTCTCTTCCAACTAGCCAATCTATTGTACAGCTTCCTAATGACCTGTTTACGCATGTTTTAGTTTTGGAAGTTGGCTCCAATTGCAGCCCCTAATATTTATTGGAGGAGCTACATTTGCATGACAAGATTCCAACACTTTTCCTCCATTAAAACTTTATGGACTGGCTTAAAGTTTTCTGGTTGATCTAACCTAGAAATGATCTCAAGAGAGACCACACGCATCTCGGTTTTGATGGTTGTTAATTTCCAGGCCTGCAAAAAATAAGAATTGTCAGTCCTTGAAAGTTTGGCCATCATCAACATCCTACTAAAGGCTCCATAACCGAAATAAACAACAGAAATGAAATTGCATCATCTGGCTGACTTTTAGAGGATGTAAAAGAAGTAAGTAACTCACAATTGGTAAAGTCACAATGGAGGGTGTAGAAATGCATTTCCTGATACTGCCCACCAGAACTCATTTTACTGAACATATACAGCAGGAAAGGCCAAGAGACACATTCCTTCCAGAAAAGATTATTAGGCCTCACCAACTACCCACTTATTACATGTTTAAGTCTAATGCAAGGATGCCTATGACACCTTCCACTTTGGGAATCAAAACTAGAAAAGTGGGGTTAAGATATGCCAGACCTGCCCCAAACATGAAACTCGTCAAACATATAAATGATGTCCCCACAAATGACAGCCCAACCCTCAACAAAATGCAATAGAAAAACCATCCAAACCCCAGGTCTTGTCCCCCTTGCAGCTCACCCATGCAGACGGAGTCTCCAACCACTTGGACTGCGAAGACATCCAGTGACTTAAACACTCCACTATCTAAATCAACCCAATGATCCAAGACCAATCACTCCATTCTTACCTAATGTCATTAAGATTAGTGCAGAGCAAGTATATTTGCAACTAATTAAGGAACAAAAAGGGCTTGTGTGGTAGTTTCATGTATTAGTAGAATGAGGGATGTATGATTCTTGACCTCAGATTTCTTTTCATTTTAAGCAATATCCTCTCAGTTTTGATGACGATCTGGAGACCTCATTGATATTCTGGTTGAATTGTAACATCTCTGTACTTGGGTGGTACCCACTTTATGCCTTGTTAGTATAAGTATGTTTCTTTTCTTCTCTAAATGAGGAATTTCTTTAAAAAATTACTGATAAATATTGCTTTGCAAGAAACCATCTTTGAGAAGCAGTGACTTATAACATTGTTCTTCAATTGGAAAGGCACAAGCTTTGTGAGAAGTTCAAGTGTTTATCAAGTATATTGACTATGTCTTAGCAAATGACCTTTTATTTACAGTTCTGATCGTGTTCTTCAAACATCTCTTCCAGGTTGGATGATGGCGATTGTGAGTCGTTAAATTCTTTAGGCTTTTGCTTTGATAGAGAAAAGGAGTTCTAAAAGGACTTTTATGATAATATTTGTTACTAATGACTTTTAGTTTCTGTCTAGGTAATGGCTCTTCTGAGCGGTTTTGCCGGAGTTTATACTGAGGTAAACTTGAGTACCTTGTTTGTGATTCAGTTTGAAGTTTCAGTTGATGTTCAAAGCATTATTTAATTAAGATAGGTTTTCTCGTTCAATGTTAATGATTATGACATAGATCAAATTTATAGGATGAATGAGCTTCTAAAAGAGGAGCAAAATCTTCATTGCACCATGCAAATTGCCAAACTGCTAATAATGATTCTTTTTCCTAACTTGGTTGCTTTTACTTTTAACAGGCTATTATTAAAAAACGTCCATCAAGAAATATAAACGTGCAGAATTTCTGGTTGTATATATTTGGGATGGCCTTCAACGCTGTTGCAATATTAGTTCAAGATTTTGATGCAGTCATAAACAAGTAAAGACCTAGCCTTCTCTTTCGCTCCTGATTTTTCTTTTATGGTTATGATCTGTATATATATCTGTGTGTATATGTGTATATATATATCTTAAAAAAAGAGTGCAGATACATATTAATATGTATACTTTATATGTCTAGACAATTGTCAAAACTAAAAGTTACATGTCCTGTTTCAGGGGTTTTTTTCATGGATATTCATTGATTACAGTTCTCATGATTGTAAACCATGCACTCAGGTGTGTTTCTTGTCTTTTCTAGCTTGATCGAAGATGCTCTTTTGCTTGCCAGGTTGATGTTTTGTGCTGAGATATGATTTAGTCAAATAGAGTTGCTCTCTCTCTCCCTCTAAAAAAATAAAAAAAATAAAAAAACTGAAAACCAAATAGCTGTCTATGGATTTCTTCTGCTGTGAGTGTCTGTAAGGTGTCTCCTAGATGATTCGTCGCTTGTGGCAATTGTCACTCCGGCCAACCATACCAGTGGGCCAGTGAAAATTTTTTGTTGTTGATGAGAAATCTTTCAATGTAGTGGAAGATGGTAGAGGTATTAGAGTGTACGAAAATGGTGGGGGCTTTTGGAGGTCTATTTTTCCCCAGAAAAAAGACGTTGAATGGTTTTTAAATAGTCTCAGAGAGTTCAGATGGGAGAAAGGAGAGGTGGTCTGGAGTAGGCTTCAAGAAGTTGTTGGAGGACGTTGCGCTTGGTCCTGAGCTGTAATAAGCGAGGAAGATTTTTGGCGTTATCGGAACGTAAAGATGGCCCTAGAGGGAGTTCCAACAAGTTAGTTTTCCCATAGGGGGTTCGGGTTGAAAGTTGGTGGAAATTGATGGATTTTGTCCATGAAATCGCTGGGATGGAGCTGGTTTCCCCGGATTGGCTGAAAGAAAAAGGAAAAACACTTGAATGAGAATCATTCCCCCAGGTTGAGCAACACACTGTTGTCTTTAAATGTCCTGGATGCAGCCTTGAATTAATGGAAAAGAAGAAGGCATCGTTCACTGATATCCTCAAACGACTAGTCAAGAAGTTGAGTCGGGTAGGGTAGAAAGGTAAGGCGAGTCAACGCGAGTAGGGTAGGCGGAATTCGAAATTTGAAAGTTAGGAAAGTGGCGGTCACGTGATGTGGGAAGGGCGGGAGAATGAAAATGGAAGGGCGTTTAGTGAGCTGAAAGAGGGAGGAAAGAAAGATAAGTTCTCTTGGGCTGAAAAGGGTAAGTGGGTGAATGATCCTGGGCCGAGCAAGCTTGTGGGTAAAAAACAGGTGAGGAAGATTTGGCAGTCTAAGCGGATCAAGACCGATTCGCCCAGAAATCCAGTTCTTGCGGGTCAGTATAAAGGGATAAAATCGGGAGAAGGTAATGAGAAAATTCTAGAGAACCTAACTCTGAAGATGAGGGCTAGGGTTGGAGAGGAAGTGTGCAAGATGAGTTCTGTAATGGTGACAGAGAAAGGTGGAGTAGAGGTCGGAGATGTGCTAGGGTCGTTTCAGTCAGGTGCTTCTGGCTTCTCTGTGGTTGATTCGGAGGGAGGAAGCGATGGGACCGAGGGGGTCGAGACTGATAGAGATGATTGGGAGAGCATGGTTGGGGTGAGAAACGATCTAGCTGTGGTCAAGATGGGACTGATGAATGACTGCGTTGAGGCCGCTCTTGATGTGTCTCCCTTGCAAAGTGACATCCTCAACTGTGAATTGTGCATATGGTTGATCAAGGAGTGGAAGAGCTATATTCGAGCAGGGTGCAGAGGAAGTTTGTCAAGGTGAGTAAATTGTTTGGGCTGTTTTTTGAGGGTCTTGAGCATAGAGTGTTAAGCGTGCTGGCTGAACTTGAGTTGAGATTCTTGGAAGCTAAATGAGAGAGGAAAAAAGAAAAAAAGAGTAGTAGAAAGGGAGAAGGGGGGAGTAGAGAACTTAAAAGACTGGAGTGGTCTTTAAAGTATGAGGGTAAAAAATTGACAGGAGGGGGGAAGGGAGGTAAGCCTAGCAAAATTTAATGATGATAGGGAGCATCATTTTATGGAATGTGAGGGGAATCAATGACGGAAAAAATAGAGGATTATCAAGGGCTGTCTGAAAAAATGGAATCCTGATTTGGTCTGCTTACAAGAGATCAAGATGGAGGAAATTAATCTTCCTATAAAGTACCAATGCCTGAAGTGAAGGTAATAACCTTGTATATGATACAAATTACACAAAAAATGGTTTGTACGCGATCTTAGTCCTTTTCTTAGTGTGATTGAACGATCATCTCTGGTTACATCACTTCCAGTGTGGTTAGGTTGTGTGTTAGAATCTTCGTTCAGAGTTGATACTTAACTATACTCAGGTGTTGGAAGTTACTGCTCTATATCTCTCCCAGTTTCTTTATTCTGGAATAAACAATAATCTCCCCGCTCTTGATTTATTCTGGGTTGTTGTAGACGGGGTTCTCTTGGGAATCCTCCTGGGTAGACTCAGATTCTGAAATTTGTGATCCATGCCTTATTTGTTCGTGTAATGAAATAGAGTTTTGCTGGGTGCACAATAATTCAATAATTTGGTTAGTTTGGTAATTTTCCCTTGTTCAATCCCAAATATGGGATTTTTCTTATCCTCTTAAATTTCATATTGAGATAAAATGGTTGTTGCTCAAAGGTCACATCCATAGAGGTAAAAAATTGTTGGGTTATAGGCGAATAACATGTGTAACCCTTTTGATTTATACCCTAAAAATATGCATTTTACTAATCTTGGGTCCAATTTGTCACGATGTTGTGAGTGAATGTGAACAAATGTATTATATCCAAATATTTGTAGTGTGATTGATTCCTATTATGTGGGTGGGTTGTGAGTAATTGATGTCGAAATGTTTGGCATCCAAGAAAGCATTCTCTCAATGAGGTAAGTACTAGTGACTATAGCTTCACCCTGGAAGTGGTTTGGTCTAAAAATTAGTGATATAGCTATCTCAAGGATCAATTCTTTCTTTTAGCTACCTCATTTTGTTGAGGTATATCAACGCATTAACTCTAATGTATAATGTCTTGGTTTATAGGTATCTCCAAGGGTTTATGAAGTATTCCTTGGTCTTAGCAGTTCTAACAATTTGAATTTTCATGTGAAATTGGGATTGAATCATGTTGTTGAATTTTTGAAATATTTCTCCAACTCCAGACTTTTCTCTCATCAGGTAAACCTAGGTAACTCTGTTATGATCATCTACACACAGAACAAACCATCTAGCCCTGATAATATTGTTTGTTCTTAATGGTCCCCACACATCAACATGGATCGAGGAGAATAGGTTGTACTCTTTGTAAGGCTAATCTGATAAGTGCTTTGGGTATGTTTTGCAAATTGATATATACCACGGTTAAAATTCTTAGAGAGAACAAGTCTTTACAAATAACTTAAGTTTGGATATCCTAATTTATAGTGCCACAACATGATTGCCCTACCATTATAAGTAAAATAAGAAAAATAAGAGAATAAGTACTCTCAAATGTGATTACTGGAGAGGATATAGAGTCGTAAGTTTACTTTACCATTGCCAATTGTTTTCCCTAAAAGTAATTCCTGAAATTCAATCACATTTGAATAAAAATTAGTAACAATTCTCAATGATTAGGTCACTTTACTAATTGACAATAAATTGCAACCTAATTCAGGAGCATAGAGCATATTATTTGAATTTATGTTTTTGGATGAACATATAGTGTCTATTCCAACCACCTTTCATAGAGACCCTCCTGCAATTCTGATATGGATTTGTTTATGGCATGGGCTATATATTTTGAACAATTTGAAATTATCAGTTGTGACTTATAGCTCTAGAGTCAATGATCCATGCATTGGTTAAATTTGGAGATTAGATAAGGTATTAGTTAATTTACTTGATTGGGAAGCAGATATAGTGCCCATTACTGGATTATTTATATGATGGTTACTCAATAAATTTCTCGAGTACTCCATCTGCTCTCTGCTAAAATCCAATTTCACGTTCTGTTACTTACCTGGTACTTTGACTTCTATGGCTATGTTTCCTTTCAACTCTCTTTCCAAATTTTGTTTTGTTTCTTTTCCTCCTTGATTCCAATTTTGTTTCCAATCCAGTGGCTTCCCATAAAACTTCCAAAAAATCTCTTCTGAGTGGTCAGACTTTCTAAAGTAATCGCACCACAACTTTCTGTTTTTCTGTTTCATCTCTTGTTGAAGTAGAAGAGTGTTTTGAGCAAAAAGTACTGAACTTTCAAGAATTTGCAAATCTGTTGGATTCCCGAGCATGATTGTCTTTAGGCTCTCTTCTATACACACTTCTGCAAACACTTCATGGAGACCGAGACTTGGTTTCGCTCCCAAGATTCTTCCTGGGACTCATCTAGTTCCTTGTTAAGGCTGAGAAGAAATTTGCACAATCTCTTCTTCTCAATGATTCTCCAATATTGAAGACTGTCTTCTGGGCAATGCTACCATTGCTCTTCATACAGATCAAGTTGTCGTTAGTTCCGTGTCAAGGTGTTGAAGTGCTGGGTCATCATCAAGTCACCATGTTGCAGGTCATAAAATATGCTTTCTGTGGCGAAAAGTTTTGAGGAAACTATCTGTCTTGGAGTAGGTTTCACAAACTACGACAGATTTCCTTTACGATCTTGAATAAGAGAAAATTCTCTCCTATGTCATTTGCTATTGAATTGACAAGTCAAGATATTATCATACAGTTTTTGGCTTTCCAAGTTCAATACTTTGGGTCATTTATGGCTGGTGGATCAATGGGTCCTGTAAGGTGGTCATCTTTCCTTTTTCTGCACATGAACATCATGACAGATTGTGACCAAGGTAGGTAGTTTTGTTCATTTAACTTGTATATGATGATGGATATTATCGGATTATCCCTCTTGTTGTTCCTTATCGGAATAGTTTTTATTGAATGCACGACTTTTGACTTTGAGGCTTGAATACTTTGGCATTCTGGATAATCTAGGTTAGATGGAACAGAGATCCATGCGCTGGTACTATGAAGAAAGCTGTAAATTTTATTCTATGGTTATCTTCTATACTATTACATTATTTATACAGTAGTGCGGTATGATTTGATGCTTTTAAAACTTAATGGTGGATGTCCATTAATTTAGTTGGTAAAGATACTTTCACGCACAAAAAAATGGGCAATTGTGTCCCCTTTACTCCAAGAATTGGGACGATTAAGGAATTGAAAATCATACCTAATTGGAAGTCATTGTTTAACCATTGTTCTTTTGGCCATTTATGGACAGAAGATCCATAATTTTGAGAGAAACAAATGTAGGAGATCAATTGCTACTACCTCAACTGCACTTGAATTGTCACTGAAAATACAAAACGAAATTTCAAGCATCAATTGCCCGTGGTTTTTTAGAAATAAGCATCATATATCTAACTTCTTAGGTTTTTATTTTTTGTTCTCTAATCAATTTGGAGTTTTCTTTTATATATATATATATATAATGTAAGTACTAAAAATATTTGTACAATTTTTATAAATTCTTTTACTAGACATGATTTTTTGTTTTTTACAATTAGTACTTCATCCAAATATGTAACTCCTTATTTTCCAAAAAAGAATTTACTTATTTTAAGTAATTTAAGCAATTTCATTCACTTTGTAGATTAGCTACTTAGCCCTTTTATTTTCTTTCTTATTATTGTTTCTTTTCACGAGAATGTAACTTATTCCATTTTTTCTATTCTCTTCCCTTTCAATAATTTCATCTTCTTCATCAGTAATATATGTTTATATATATAGGAGCCCCACTTGGATATGATTATTTTTTTGAAATAAAAAGTGTAAAAAATAACCACTTGGATATGATTATACCTACTTGTCCTGTACTTTTGTAAGTTTTAGTAAATTCAGCCAACATTTTGCCTCAATAAACATTTGTAGATTGCAACTGATGTGCATTTGCATGTTGCCCGTGACATTATTATGTATTCAAGTGTTTTCTGGACTCTTCAAGAAAAAAATGTTTTCTTGCCTCTCGCTGGGGCATCTGATCAAATTGAAAAGAATGTTTTCCTACTTTTTTCTCTTTTGCACCATTGCACAGAAAACTTATTTATATTCCTTTCATGCAGTGGCTTAGCTGTCTCTATGGTAATGAAGTATGCTGACAATATTGTGAAGGTGAGACATGGATTTTTCTTTTTGTCAACTGGATGTTTGTTAGTTTGCTTTTCCATTGCATGCCTCATATAATGTAGTTTAGCATCAGGATACCTGGGGAACCATGCTTGAAAATTGCTGGTCTCTTTTATATATTTCTGATGTTGAGGGTGTAAGAAGCCATGAGCATTTGTTTGATCCATATTTATGGTAGATCTCTATCTAAGGTTGTTTTGTTAGAATGATAGGATATTTTACGTAATATTGTGCAGGTTTATTCAACATCAGTGGCAATGCTTCTCACGGCAGTTGTTTCTGTGTTTCTATTTGGGTTTCATCTTTCGCTTGCCTTCTTCCTAGGTGCAACGTAAGTTTTTACTTTTTAGCCAATTTTAATTTCTGCAACAAATGTTCTCTATGCCTTTCAGATTTTGTCATATGCAAAAGTTCTATTAGAGGGTATTTACATGTTGAGAAAAAACATAGAAATCAGTTCTTTTGATGAGGTCACTGCCTTTGTTTGGTTTCGATTGTTATGTTAGCAACAATGTTGAGGGAACAACATTCAGTAAGTAATATGTTTCCTTACTGGATACTTTCTTGTTTTCCTTGTATTTACAGGGTCGTCTCTGTTTCAGTATATTTACACTCTGTCGGGAAGCTGAGATAACACTTTTTTTTTTTTTGGCTGAATCAAATTGGTTGTTATTCTAAAGATAATTTGGTGACAGAGATGATGAATCTTCTTGGTAATGAGTATTCTAATTTTGCTCAAATTGCTAAGCGATAACCATAGTATCCATAATTATATTTCCAATTGTCTTGTAATTGTGGTACAGCTAATGCAAGATCCCTCAGCTGGTTATTTACAGTTGAAGCTTCATTGCTTGTGTAGTAGTGGCCATTGGCAAAGTTGGTGCAAGGGGTCTCGTGTAAAATCATTCCGTCAATTTCTATGGTATTTATATCATTTTTATTCAAGAAAAAAATTTGTTGTTATCATCATGTTGACTTTTAATTCAGAATATAATCTTATAGAACAGAATAGGAATAAGAATAACACGAGTTGCCATACACGCACCCACATATATATATATTAAAAAGTATAGCATGGGAACGTAAATAATTTAAGGAGAAAGACCTTCTTGGCCTGGAGTCTAATATCTTCACCACTTATCAGTCATCACCAGCCAGTCAACCAGTCTTTTATGTTTTTGTCAAAAAAAAAAAAAAAAAAAAAAAAAGTAAGAAGAAAATGGTCTTTTACTTATAGGGACACGTGCCATTTTTGTGTTTAATTACATAGCGGGGATAAAATTACAAATACTAATTTAGATTTTTAATAATCAATTATATAATGTTTTTTTGTGCTCTTTTAGTTTTAGTTTGCTTTATCATGGTTTCTTTCTACATTTTATAATTAAATGTTTCATTACTGTTTTGAAGTATTTTAATCTGGCCGAACATTTCTACACTTGGGAGTATTTTAATTTTTGTTTCAACAATTTTTCTACAATTTCAATACCTTTTTAAAAAATTATTTTTAGTAATTCTAAAAACTTATATTTAAATACCAATGAGAAATGTTTTTAAAAAATCACAAGTAATTCAAAGAATCTTTCAAAAATTAAATCATTTTAAGAAATTTGTAAATACATGGTCTTGATTTTTGAGCCATTAAAACAAAGATTTTGAAATGCACGATCATAACATTCTTCTTAAATTTATTTTTGAACAAACTTATGAAAAATTACAATTTAAATGGAAGAATAAATGTTTAGATATTTTATTTAGCTCATTCAAAAAATATTCTTCAACATTCCAAATTTCTAATTATACTTCTTGTAATCTTTAATTTCATTGTAAATGACGAAGGCTTGATTTTTTCCATGAAGAATCCTTTTTGGGATATTTATATATCATGTCAATGGCTTTAAACTTATATATAAATTAAACCTTATACAAACTTATCAACAAGGTTTTTTCTTTATCAAAAATTACTAATATAAGCGTTAATTAAATCACCAAAATCGATTTCCTAAGTTCAACACGTTGGATAAACTTTGAAGGGAGCTTAAGCAAATGCCAGAGTAGATTTAACAGATGTCCAACATTTAAGGTGTATACACTTGCTTGCTTGTACCAAAGTTTGGAACGTCAGTTACACACTTGAGCAAATGTCCGGCCATTAAAACTCAATTTAACGAAGTTTCGTGTATAAAACTGTGTTTGTGTATATACATATATACCTGTGTGTGTGTGTGTGTGTGTGAAAAATTGGCTAGAAAAGTCGGTAAAAATAAATCGTTGCTTCCCGGGAAGGTTTTCCCAATTCATGTGAAATTATAAGCAAGCTAGCAATTAATACTATAGATTAGTGGAATCAAATGAGAATGCTTGGAACAAAAGCATGCCAGAAAATAACCATACTTAAAGCCTCGGTATTTGAAGAGTAATTCAACTTCTTCACTTGAAAGCAACAAATTAAAATCTGTCTATATAAACACCTCAACCTCTTTCTTCCATTACATCAGAATTTACGGGAACCTACAGACGGCAAGAAAGATGGACGAAATCCCTCTTTATTATGCCTTCTCTCTCTCTCTCTTCCTTTGCTGTGCTATGGCTCATGATTTTTCAATTTTGGGTTATTCCCCTGACCACTTGACTTCCATGGATAAGATGGTTGAGCTTTTCGAATCGTGGATATCAAAACATGACAAAACTTACAAGGGCATTGAAGAGAAACTTCATCGATTAGAGGTATTCAGAGATAACCTGAAGCACATTGATAAAAAAAATAAGGAAATCAGCAGCTATTGGCTTGGGTTGAACGAACTTGCTGACTTGACCCACCAAGAGTTCAAGAAACAATATCTGGGTTTGAAACCTGAGCTTCCCAGAAAGATGCAAACTGACTACGGAGACTTCACCTACAGAGATGTGAATCATTTTCCTAAGTCTGTTGACTGGAGAAAAAAAGGGGCGGTCACTCTGGTTAAGAACCAAGGTGCATGTGGTATGTTGTGCATCATTTTCATATTCTTATTTAGCCTCTCTCTCTCTCTCTCTACATAAGCAAGATGATCATGAACAAATATACAGGTAGCTGTTGGGCCTTCTCTACTGTTGCAGCTATTGAAGGCATAAATCATATAGTCACAGGAAATCTAACTTCCTTGTCAGAGCAAGAGTTAGTTGATTGTGACCGGGAATTCAACAATGGCTGCAATGGAGGTTTAATGGACTATGCCTTTGAGTACATCATCTCTAATGGTGGCCTTCACAGAGAGATAGACTACCCATATCTAATGGATGAAGGCACTTGTCAAGAGCAAAAAGTGACTAAATAATAGCATTGGCATCCATTTATTGTTGAGAAGTAATTACAGTTTTTTGACAAATCCAACTTGTTTTTCTGTTTTGTATTTCAGGAAGACTTGCAGGTGGTGACCATAACAGGTTATCATGATGTGCCAGCAAACGATGAAGCAAGTCTTCTCAAGGCACTGGCACACCAGCCTCTTAGCGTGGCTATTGAGGCTTCTGGCAGAGACTTCCAATTTTATAGTGGGGTAAGCTTTCTTATTTATTCAAGTTCCACGATAGTGACTTGAACACTAATATGTTGTCCTAATTTTATCTATATTGTTAAATCTCATCGTCAAACAGAATCTAACAGTAAAAACACTACAAAGAAACTTCAACTATAACAAGTTGCCTAGAGTTCTCTTATATTCTAAACCTAGATCCAGAATCTCCGAGAAATGCGGCTTGTGCAAGGTTTTCTTGGGTTTTGCTTGCATTTGCAGGGGATATTTGACGGACCCTGTGGAACTAATCTAGATCATGGAGTGGCAGCAGTCGGATATGGATCGTCAAAGAATTCAGACTATATAATAGTGAAGAACTCATGGGGGCAGATGTGGGGAGAGAGAGGATTCATTAGGATGAAGAGAAATACTGGGAAACCCGAAGGACTATGTGGCATCAACAAAATGGCCTCATATCCTACTAAAACTAAGTGATGTACTTATCCAGTCTTCAGTTGTCACTCACAAACATTTTTTTTCCTATTTTAGTTTCATTTTCATCCCTTAATTAAGACAGCTTAAAATTTTCATGATCTTAATGCAATTAATGCTCATTCAGTTCAATGGTTCAGCCTCCTCAATAAGAGTAATAACAATTACTCATGCTGGATGGACTATAACTTTATAAATTATGCCAAGTTTAAGTGTTTTGTATTATTTTTGCTTCCATATTTGGTTTAAAAGTATAAGTTACTGTAATATAATACTCTACAAGTCACTATAATTAGATAAAACGGGCAGACTGCTAAGGAAAAAGCAAACATCTCAGATAGATACTATGAAAAAACTCCGCAAGAGGTGGTCATAGTTTCATAAAAGTTTCGAATAAAACGAGCATAAAGCTCACATATCTGAATGATGATCTCTCCTGACATTTACGAGCTTACACAACTCGCCTTAGTCATCTAATCTTCATTTCTATCCAAGTTACATATTAACAATGGTGCATGTAATCCCCCATATTAATTCAAAATAATTTGTTTTTTTCTGATTATTTATTAAAGGTAAAACTATCCTCTTTAAATTCATAATATAAGTTTGACATGCTAAAGCCTAACTGTCTCAAATGATCAACTCTATAAACCATCGCAGACCTGAGGAAAGAATTGATGACTCCTTAACTTAAAACTTCATTGTATTTGAAGACACAATCATAAAGTCGCCCTCCAAGGAACTGCGCAACCTCTGGATGTTTCACCTGTAAAATGATAGACAAGGAAGACATGGAAACCTGTGGATCAGAATCCGTTCCAAAATCAAGCATGGCTGAAATTTTTGGAGAATGAAACAAATAGCAAAACCATTACCATCCCAATCTTGACCGAGTCACACTTGAATTGAGCATAAAGATTTGTCTCTATTCCACGGCCCTGAAAAATCAAACCAAGGTTGCATCATATCATGGTTCAAACTCAAAACCAAAATTTGTCAACAGTGACATTTTTTTATTAGGAAGGTGTATGCATCAGAAGGTGTGGCAAATACTTGAATGCCAATAAGTGAGGATGAATCCTTTTCACAAATCAAGGAGGAAATTCTTGCAGCAAAGTTTTGTTAGCTGTCATGGCAACACATAAAATGTGCAGCAGATTTTCCAGTCTTTCCCAATTTGTTTTATCAGGAAAATCCCTGTCCCAGCAAATGAACTCGCCAATATTTATTGTTAACCCATGCAAAGTGCAAACAAGCAGACCATGCATAAAGTGAAAAACTGAGTCAAGGGCCTCAATGCATGTGCAATGCACTCAACAACGACATGAGGATCATGAAAACATCCTGAGATATCAATTCTTTTATATTTGAGAAAGGAGTATTTAAGCCCTTTTGCTGATTTTGGCCTGCAGCCCCATCCTATAGAAAGAATAAGGAGAGGCCTATGAATGAGCGAGCCAGTCAAGAACTTATGATGACTTACCTCACCCTCTTGTCACTTAAGGGGCAAGGTCACTGAAGCAAGTCTAAAGGCCAAAGAATGATCTTTGAATGCTACTATGCATCCTTACTCTATCAGTTTAATGTTAGATCATTTATACTTTTTCTCTTTCCTTGGTCAAGCAGAAAAATCATTCTAAAAACACAATCCCAAGACTGGCCTATTAAAACCAGATGCCAGTCTGCTAACTAATAAATGATAAGGCATCCAGATACCCAGGTTAGCTGTTAGTATGTCACTTTCAACACTCCTAAATGCCATTTTAAAGATGCATGACAAATAAAACAAAAACACCAATCATTAAGAAGTTTTTCTAATCTCAGTATTATCCTAAGCTGAAAGACGCTTACCATGCCTTCCAAGATAACCAAATCAGCATCACTTGCTAGGTATGCAAGCTCCTGTGGTACTGTTGTAAGATCAATAACCTGCAAGGAGTAGAAAATGAAATGAACTCTTAGCAGAACGAAGTCATAACCATCTCTAAGTGAATCCAGCCAAGCTGTCTCGAAAAAGGTTTCCCTCTCTGAAAAATAAATGTTGCATTCTTACCGGCAAATCATTGCCAGAATTGGCAACCAAAAGCTTCGAAGTATCAACACCCACCAGCTGCCCATTTTCATCTTTCAACTGTTAAATTGCCATTTTCTGCATCAGCATCAGGTCAAACACAGGCAATTGAATATTTAAAAATTACATCTTGCATCACCTTTGATACAATCTCAATTAGTTCGTGGTAAGTTACATCATTGATAGAAGGCAAGTCATTAGCAGCCAAGACAACCTGCCTTTCAAAAAAATAAGTGGATTAAAGGATAATAGTTGAAATATAATCAAACATATAAATCTTCTGAACAGTGCATTAGACCGGCCTACTCTTTTCCCCTTTTTAGTAAGACACGAAGATGTGTACAAGGCTAAAAGGGAAAGGGAAAAAAAGTTTCTTTTTTCTTTTTAACCACGAAGGATATCTCAGAATGAACACACAAAGACTCATAAGAACCTCCATAATAGAGATAAAAGAACCCTGAACCCACAAGGTCTTGGTGGTTTCAAAGGAAAACATAGTCCATCAGAAATAAACAAAAACAAAAAATTGATTGATTCATTGAAAATTTTTACATGCATACAACATTTATTGATCCTAAATTGTTGATTTTGCATCATGCATCCAAAGACCCTTGAAAATAATTTTTGTTAACAGAAACTAGAAAAGGGCAGCTCCCCAGTATTCATATGCTATTCAAAACAAGAATTTTTACCATATAATGCGCAGAATTTATAAGCAGAAAAAGTTATTTACAACATTCTTGAGATGGAGTTGCATAGCCAATAACTAAACTCTCTATAAAAAAGTTTGTTCAGGAAGGTTGGTAGCTGAAGAATCATCATTAATTATTTACAGAAAGTGTTTTTGTTCTATCAAAATATATATATATTTATAGACAGTGGATAACTATATTTTGAATTCAGAATCTAAAAACGGAAATTTGTATATGTGTCATTAAATATTTTGACTAAAAGACAGTAAGGTTTTTTATCAGAAAAGATAGCAAGAACAAACCTGAGTTCCGCGACGGAGTAACTCTCTTGCAAATGGTAAAATACCCAAAATTACATCAGCTCCAGAATTGTCAACGAAAATGATTGCCTGTCATGGGAAAAGAAAAGTTGTTAGAATATCCATCCATAAAATCAAGGATAACTGATTTCTACCCCTAAAAACTATCTATTTGTGGTCTTGTGCTATCTGGTGATGGAGATCTATACCTAGTCAAATTTTGGTCGCAAAAGCATCTCTTATTGTAAATAGCTAGCAGCCTCTCAGTGCTTTGTGATTAAAACATGTTATAATTTTCTTTATATATATAAAAGTTGTTAGAAAAGTGCAAACACAAGAATGTTGATTCTTTCATATGATACATATCTACATATAAGAGTGATCTTCCTCAAAGTTCAGTTATTATTAAAAAAAAAAAAAGATGACATATATAACTCACCTTGTTCCAAGATTTCTTGCTCCATTTTGCTTTAAAGGTTTCCAAGTCATCTATGACCCAAGGTCTGGGAACAAGATTTTGACAACTAGCCAAAAAGGACATTCCATCCCTTGAAAAGACCTCAGCAAGCTTCAAGAAATGAATAAAATAAACATAAGTACACAAAAAATTAAGTGCTACTCAAAATTATTCTTTAGAACGTTTCCTAGCACAAAATTTTGGTGTCATGAAATCCTGCATAGAGGATTTGTATCCTTAAAAGCTGGAAAGTAAAGAAAAATGTAAGATTAGAATGTGATAGGAAGAAAACAAATCTTACTGTCAGAGGACCATAAGATAGATACATAAGTTTTTATATGGGACATGAAGGCTGATAGAGATTACAATTGAAGGTGTCAAATAAATACAAGCATAAGGGCTTGGAGTATGCAGACAAATGGAGGAAGCAAATTAGTTATTATTCCTGTTTTTAAGCAAGATTATTGGCGCGACAGTTGAAGAGAAATCAAAGATTCAGCTATCCTAGCATTAGCAGGAATTGGCAGCTTATCTGAGTAAATGGTCGATTAATGAAAGCTCTAAAACTCCATTGGCGATTACAATTAGCTGCTAAGATTATAAGCTGTGTAAGGAACAATATCACATCAAGAAAAAAAGAAAAAAGTTACCTGTGCTGAACCAAGATCAAAGATGTTTCCAGCGAAAATTCCTCTGACCAGATTTTCAAGGCGCTTTCTGCCATCTTCAATAGCATCACTGAGACGAACTACATCTTCAAAGAGTGATATAGCCTTTGCATTCTCTTCATCCTAATGCAATTTAAAAGGAACAACTATTTAAGTCAATCGAGAAAAGAAAGCAAGCCAGCCAATATTTTGAATATTCTCTGTCACTCTACATAAACTCAGAAACATGCTCCTTCTTGCTCCAGACTCAACATGAAAGTCAGCTTCTGTTTCTCAATAATGTCTCAATATAAGTGAAAATCCCCACTACTGTTCTTACAGGTCTTATTTTAAGTCTTCACAATGAGATGAATTTATGTTGCGCTTCTGCTAACTTACATATGAAGCAAATATATAGCTTTTCCACACAGGAAACAGCTATGTATTACCTTTACTTTCTTGAATATGTCTCTAAATCCCAGTTCTCTGAGAATTTGCTCACGAAGTCTGCAGAGCAGCTAGATATCATCCCAAACAAATCATGAGAATGTCAAATATGCATCTTTAAGAAACTAGAAAGTTAGTGGAAATTAATACTAAAATGTGACTTACAATGCAATCAGGGGGCCCGCCATGACTTTCAGGATCTTTCTTCAGGTCTTCAAGTATCTTGGAATACCTTCCAGATTTCCAGACAATGACAAAGTTTAGTAATTAATTCTTACATTTCAAAATATCATTAACATATGGAAAACAATTATGACTATATTCGCGAATTATGTATTCATAGAAGTAGATATAACCAAATGCAGTTCACACATCAGTACAGAAGACTTCCCATTCTTCACAAGGACAATGGTATATAGCATGCTTTTGCAGCACAATCAAAGAAGAGACTCCGAAAATATAAACTCACTAAAGAAAGTGGTGTGAAAGAGATGCTAATTAAATATTATTGATTGAATTTGAACAAAGTAGGAAAAAAGTAAGTTAAACAGAGAGGTCGGTGAAAATTCCTTGCAGTTCGATCAGAAGATGAGAGATAGATTACAAAGTAAAACCAATACGGAGTACCTCTCAGCAAATTTTTCAGCTCTGGTAGGAGCATCGGGAACAGTAGCATCGCTCTCTGCACGTTTCCTTCAACAAAGTACAAGTAGCTCGTCAAACAAATAATAAATGCCTTTCAGCAAATCATCTTCTTCTCTGTGAGCGTTGTACCTAAATGAAGTTCCCTAATACAAGATTTAAATATATGTATCCCTAAAACTGAAAAGCTCAACTGATATACAGGACGACAAGTCAAAATCAAAAGAATGAAAAACAAACTCTGAAAGAAATGAATAAATTCTAAGGCCCATTAACCGAAAAATAATAAAAAAAAATGGAAGAAAATACATAAAGAAGAGCATAAACACAAAGCGAAGAAGGAAAAGGGAGAATAAAAGAGAAACTGACTTGAAAGAAGGGATGGAGTTGTGGAAGAGGTCAATCCAGGCGATCTCCGTAGGTGTAGCTTTTCGAGGATTGTCAGAGGGAAATCTGTGAGGAATGGTGCATGCTCTGTAGTTTGACTCGATCGGCGTCAATAACAAAGGGAAAGGAACCATCTCTGAATCGCTCTCCATATCCTTTTCTTTTTGTACTTGTGATGTCTCTCTCTTTCTCTTTTTTTTTTGCTTTTCCCTTCCCCTTCGTCTAACTGCAAATAAGAAATGGGAGAGAAAATTGGTGCTCTCAGGATGGAGGGAAGAAAACTCAAGATAAATGTGTTTCCTTCCACGAATATGTTGGAAAATTCAATCAACGGTAAGGCCGTGTTTGGTTAGCAAAAGTTTGAGGAAAATAAAAATCACATAACCAAACTCTCACCATGACCAAGAAAACGGTTTGGTATTTAAGATACTTAAATTTTATTTGAATATCACAGAGTTTAAATTTTATTAAATATATAAAATTTATTATTTTATATTTATATATTATAGGTTTATAATAATTTATAATATCTTATCAATAAAATCTGATACTTATTTATTAATATTGTTCAAAAGATATAATAATTAAATTGGCATTTATTTTTTTTTTAATTATGATATGTATACATAAAAAAAAATATTTCGTAGTAATTAAATATAATCAATAAAATATTTGCATTTATATTAAAAAAATATTAATAACAAAATTTTAGAATTTAAATAAAGAATGCAACTAGATGGTGCATGGCACACCATATAAACGTGTTGTTGCCTTCAAAAATTAAAATGTTGGTTATTCTTAAATTCGAAAAGTGTTACCTTTTATTGTGGGATAAAGGAAAAAAAAATAATAATAATAAATTAAACCTTAAGACAAGATTGAAAATGAATTTAAAGAGATTCCTGCTAAAAAATTATAGAATAGATAAAATCCTTAAAAGTTTAATATCTACAATAAAATAAAATAGTATTAATGTAGAGAAGTATACTATTGACTTTGGAAACCTCGTGTTATAAAGTATAGCTTCTTCTACTCTATATTTTCACTGAATAGTTATTACAATGTAATGTAATCACAATTCCTTTACAAATTATTCTATTCTCGCTAAATAGCTTCTACATTGCAACCTTACTCCATTGGCAAATTAAACAGACAAAACATAAGACCCGTTAAAGATGAGGCTCGGTTTCCAGTCTCCTTTCTTGCATGTCGTCCGCGTTTTTACAGTTTTCTCAAACTTTCACGGTAAGCTAGGAACATTTGAACATCGGCATAATTCTTACTTGTCATGGTAAATTTATCGGGAACAAATTGGTCTGATTCCTACATGTTTCATGGGCAAAACAAACAACTGGCAATTGGTTCAGTAATGAGCTTACTCAGGAGCACATAGGTTACATGAAGCAAGAGTATCTCTTCCATTTTAAGACATCATCAGACATCAAAAGAATTGATTATGACAAATTGTTAATAATTAAGACAAGGCCTTCTCTTTCACTGAATCAAATCATACACCCGGCATATCATTGTTTCATGTCGCAAAACATGCATCTTGACTATCATGGGGAAGTTCCTCATGGAATCAATTATGAAATTTCCCTCGTTCTTGTTTGCTTCCCCCTATCTGTGAAACCTCATTTCTTTGCTTTTGAGAATCTGAGGCATCTATATTTTTCACCGCTCACAGTTATTTCAAGAGCTCCGTCTTGGTTATCTTGGTTCGATGCAGTTCCCATTAGGACACTTTTCTCTTTCTCAAGGTTTTCTTTTTCCATCTTCAGTCTTGCTTCTTGCCGAGCAATCTCCGCCTAAAAGATAAATCAAAGCTTTAGAGGATAAAACCGAAATATAGCCCCACTTCATCCATATTGGATATTCGACAACTCTGCCTACTTATTTGAGCAGCATTCAAATTTACAAGTTTATCATCCCCCAGCAGAACTTTATTTAACAAGAAGCATGAATTGTGAAATGAATGGAAATGCACCAGGCAACTGCCAGAAAAGGCTGAGATATGCTACTGGTAGTAAGTTATATAGCTTCTAGGAAGTTTCATAAGTCGGGATAACTGGTGTAGAAGGTCCATAACACGACTGCTAATTAAGCAAACAAGCAAAAAATTGCATAAAATACAGGAAATAAAGAAGTCCAATCACAATCCCCAGGCATATTATTATGTGATCCTGGAACTACATGGCATGATGCAGCACACATCTTTCGGCAACAAGCCACAGCCAGCAGTAGACACCCATTCCAAGCGAGGTCACATACTAGTCCAATATAAGAGGGAAAGAGAAACTAAAAATGCCCAGACTAGTTTAGATGATATTTACTATTTACCTACCGAGAAACCCAACCAGACAAATAAAATCTTGAGTAGACATCAATACCAAATCTTTTTATTTTAAATAGGAAAAAGAAGTATTATAAGAAAGAGAAGGAAAAGTACACCTGAGAAGAATTAATTTTACTCCCAAAAAGGGATAAAAAACAAAAAAGAAAAATCAAAAAGAGAAAGAGTAGGCAATAAAATGAACTCAGCCAGAAACAGCCTGTCAATCTCTATGTAGCATGGAAAAATCTCCTCAAAGAAACCATGCATCTTAGCTACCAAAGGGATCCAAAACAAGTCATCCTATCTCATAGAAGCAAAGAAAGAAAGAAATGATTCTTAAAATCCTTGAATTTCTCTTCAACCATGACATTTATGTTAAGGGATGTAATCTCACATCCACCAAGTATGAGGATTTAAAACGGTTTATATGTATGCTGGGGCCTTTTTCTAAGTACATGGTTTTGGGTCAGACTCTAACATGGTATCAGAGCAAGGTTCCACTTTAGAGCTTGATCTGCCTAATATTCTGTCAGTGTCTGTATGTACCTTGCCTGTTCACGTGCATACTCTGCGTGAAGGAGTTCTAAAGGATGTAATCTCACAGCGACCAAACATGATCATCCATAGTAGTTTATATATTTGTTGAGCAACTCTTCCTAACATCATATGCTTGTAAGTTAGAATATAACAATTCATAATGCAATAAATCTACTTTCCTTTCCTTACAATGCAAATAAAATAAGTAATAAAGCCTCAACGTTCATAGGAGAAACCAAAAGAAAACAATGAAAGTGTCAAATAAACAAGCCCAAAATCTCCAAGTTTCTATCACTATACAGAAAAAGATGACCATGAGACTTAGCATCACAAAAACAAATCACACATACTCCTGGAGGTGAAACATGATTCAGCACGCGAACCTAGATCTCATCATTAAGATATAGACAATTAAGAGCCTCAATTCAAACGAAAACTTTAACCTTAAAGGGAACATTACAAACTTCCATAAACACTTACCGAATGCATCATTTAAATACTAGGGTTATGGGTTAAAAGTCAAAGAAATATTTTACAAGTAAACATTTTTTTGCACACCCAAAGTATCTCAGCAGTAAAAGGGTAGGTAGCAGTTGTGGTAGACTCAGTCAGCAAGTAGTTGAAGTCATTATCCCATTTTCAGCAAGCAGTTGAAGCCATTATCCTATTTCCTAGTTTCATGATCTTGTTCCATTATCCTTATTGCTTAAAAGTAGGAATTAGCAGTTGTATTTTTATTGTATTTAAACTCTTCCTAAGCAGTAATGAAAAAGGACAATTTTTTAATCTAAAATCTTGTGGTTTATTTTCACCCGAAAAACATTTCTTTACTAATTTTCTTTAGCTTCTGATTGGGACTTATCAATTGGTATCAGAACCATGACAATAAATAAAAAAGGAATTGAGAACTTGGGAGCCAGCTTGAGAGAGTTGCAGGATAGCTTGAGTCAGATGGAGGTGGGATTTGCCCACAAGTTCCACCAGATTGAAGACACCCTCAAGTTGTTAACCGACACGTTACTGGTAAACTGCAAATACTCCAGCAGCAACACGTCGGACTGGTCTAGCTAGACGTGGCCATTCCGTGATGACAGCGCGAAAGAACTGATGGGGGACCTATCAGTAGTATCAGCAAATCCTCTTCATCGCAAGTCTCCATTGATCTTGTTGATGAAGCTGCTGCAAAGCTGAAAATGGAGATCACTTCTAAACCAACTGAATTGCATGAAATAGACAGAGTTGTCATGAAGTTGGAGATGGAGAAGCTCTCTCTTAAAAATGACACCGATAAAGCATCGAAAGAAAGGATAAACAAGCTAGAAAATGATCTGAGCTTGCTTAAAGAGAAGCAGCAAAAACTAACTGCGTAATGGGAGCGTGAGAAGGCTCTCATGACAGAAATTCGATCCATTAAAGAAGAGATTGACAGGATTAATCTGGAAATGGAATCTGCTGAGCGTGAATATGACCTGAATCGGGCAGCTGAGCTTAGATATGGAACTCTAATGTCCCTTCAGCGAAAGTTAGAAGTTGCTGAAAAGAACCTTGCTGAGTTTCGAAAATCTGGAAGTTCTTTGCGTCGAGAAGATGTTACAGATCTTGATATTGTAGAAATCGTAAGTAAATGGACTCGCATACCCTTGTCAAACTTTCAACAGACAGAGAGAGAGAAACTGGTCTTCTTGGAACAAGAACTTCACAAAAGGATAATAGGTCAGGACATGATCGTAAAATCAGTGTCTGATGCAATCCAGCGGTCAAGGGAAGGTTTGTCAGATCCAAATCGCCCAATAGCCAGTTTTATGTTCATGGGTCCTACTAGTGTTGGTAAAACTGAGCTTGCCAAAACTTTAGCTGGCTTTCTATTTAACACAGAGAAGGCCTTGGTTAGAATTGATATGAGTGAATACATGGAGGATGATGATGATCGAGAGGGCGAGGAGAAAAAAATATTAGGAAAAATGAGCCAGAGAGAACAGCACCAAACATCGTCTTCTTCATATATTCATTTCCACATTTACATACAAAAAAAAAAAAAAAAAAAAAATCCAACTAGCCGAACCTAGAGAACAAGGTTCGTAAAATAGGGAGAGGTAATGTTACACACCCAAATTATCTCAGCAGTAAAAGGGTGGGTAGCAGTTGTGGTAGACTCAGTCAGCAAGTAGTTGAAGCCATTATCCCATTTTCAGCAAGCAGTTGAAGCCATTATCCTATTTTCTAGTTTCATGATCTTGTTCCATTATCCTTATTGCTTAAAAGTAGGAATTAGCAGTTGTATTTTTATTGTATTTAAACTCTTCGTAAGCAGCAATGAAGGGGGTAATATAAAATCTTGTGGTTTATTCTGACTCGAAGAGAATTTCTTTACTATTTTCCTTTGACTTCTGATTGGGACCTATCACATCTCCAAGATTTCTAAGACCAAACAATATGGGTAGGACTCAAAGAAAAAAAGGAAAGTTTTAAGTAGAAAATATATCTACAGCTTCACAATCTTAAGGTATTTATTTGCAAATGAATTGATGTTTAATATAAGTTATAGACCATTTTTAATATCTGTGAAATTCACTTGAATCACTTAGTTTAGGGGAAAGCATTGCAATGAGTACCAAAACATGTTTCAAGCCTTTTTTCCTTTCCGTACTCTCAAGCTCGTTTATGAGCTCCTTCAGTTTCAAAGAATTTAAAATAAATTTGTGTTGTTCCATGTGAAATTTATTTTATGATTTATGTATTTTGGAATAACTCTAAACCTAAGAGTTCATAATTTGTGAAATTTATCTTTTCTTTTGGAATTCGTAGTTCCAAACTTAGTCTTAGCCAACCAAGGAAATATGTTGAGGCATAATGAGATCTTAGTTAACTAAGGAAATAATCAAGAGAGCACTATGTCGGGGAGAAAAACACAAGCTAGGCAATGTTCAAAGCAAATGAATGTTAAGAAAAGTAAAAAGAGAATTCATTTGTATATCCACATTCTAAATATTAAAATGTGAATTTGTAAACGAATTCCACACTTTTTGTAGAATCAATCTCTTCAAAAACAGTGCAAAGGAAGGCAGCTCATGCTGATTATAGACCATCTGCTAGAGTCAACTGAAGGTTGTAAAAAATGCCAATTCATTAGAAAACAGATAAAAGAAAGAAATGATTTTTAAAAAAAAAAACAATGATGACTTTTATAAATGACAATCGCAAAGGTTTAAGAAACATTAGAAGGGAAAAAAATGGAACAGAGTGCACACTTAGGTTAAATTCAGAATTATAAATGCAATATAATTTACCTGGAGTGAGCTTATGCACACAGATGAGGCATAGAGCAACCTCGGGCAAGGGACTATGCTTAAATCATGCTTAATTATAAGAAAATACTCAAAAGCAATGAATTGACGAAGTTCGAAATACACTCTTCCAAATTTACTGGAAATTCTTTTTTAGGTAATACTTCATTTTATGTACCAGTCGTAGATGCCCAAACACCCTTTACAAGCAATTGATTTTCACGAAGCCATTTCAAACTAAACTAAAACATGAGAAGTAACGATGAATTGGTGGCAATTTAGGAACGAAATTTCTCAAAGAAATAAAGGAGTTGCAGTCTAGAAGCAATGAATTCCAATAAGCCCTTCTGTTGAAGAAAACGGGAAGCATCATGGAGATACTCGATACTTCTAATGGAAAGAAAATGAACATCTTCTCATAAAACACGATGTGCAATGCAGAGCATCAAGAACAAATGTTGATTGAAAAGCAAGTGAATTACCGGTGGCCGATCGGACATAATTAAATGCGCGGAAATCCCTGGTTCTGAATTATTCAATTTTAAAGGGCAACAATCAAAAAGGAGAGAGAAAGACCTCGCGGCGAGAGAGCTCAGCTTTCCAAGCAGCTTCACGCTCGGCGACCTCCCGCTCACGCTCCTCGATGTAGCTCTGCATCTCTCGCTCCTTCATGATCCTGTCCTGTATGTCCGCATCCAGCGCCTCCTTCAGCTCCTGCACGAACTTGTGCACAACCGCTTTTATCCGAAGCGACATCTTCGATTAATCTTGTAATACCTCTCTCTCTGTTCGTTGCTACTAACAGTTAGAAGACAATCACACGCGCAGACACCAGACTGCTTTGGACTTTCAAAATCAACCAAGCTCCTGACTAGGGAAGCCGGAAAACGGCACCGTACTTGCCACCAACATATGCGTGTGGACGGAGCAAGAAATTCAAATTTACAGAGAGAAGAAGAAGAAGAATGATGCACGCAGCAAATTTGTGAAGGGGAAGGAAATAGAAATTCAGGATTTGTCTTTTTTAATGTTTTCTTTTTAAATGATTACTCATATGAGAAATGGATCCTAAATTTTGGGCAGGGCATTCTTAATTTGTGGCCCCCACCAGCAGCAACATTAGTGGGCTTGAGTTTGTGACTGGTTACGTGTTAGTGTGCTACAAACGTTGGGTTTTTCTTCAATTGTCTGTTTTTTTATCCCAATCAGTAGGGTGCCTGTCAATAATCGGACCGAACGAGACCGGTACAATTTTGGTTCGGATTATATAAAAACTGACTAAATTGTAAGAATTTAAAAAAAAAAAAAATTGTTGGGTGCATAAATTTATATACACATAACATGAATTAATATAATTAAATACATTAATATATAATTATATATATTAAATTTATTCTTATTTAAACAAATTTATTTAACAAGTTTATATCGAAATTAGATCAGAACATATCGGCCTCCTTAATTCTCAGTATAATACAAAATGAATAATTGGTTTGTATCCTAATGGTTCTAGTCCACTTTGAATTAATATATTGATTCACTATATTTTTCTAGTCCAAACTGAGTTTTTGCTTTTCTCTAACTTAGAATTTAAATGGTGATTCATTTAGCTATAAAAGAGTGGATGTCGACAATACTCATGAATTGGTAAATTAGTTTCTAAAGTGTCTTGCAATTGGTTGAGTGAGATCTCTTGGTATAGGATATAGCACCAAATTCAACAAAAATATTTTGTATTTATTACTTCATAGTATCATTTAAATTAATTGACCATGAATAATAAGTAATGAAATTCACTCAGGATAGCTTAAGGGGAGAAGTTCTAGGTCTTCTACTTGTTGGAGAGTATACACATGGAGCGACAATAAAATGTTCAAGCCTTAATTGATATGATCAGAGGTTCATGGAAGCTTATGAATTAAATAGAAGGCATGGTTTAGCTTAGAATTATCCTTTGTTTAAATTTTTTAGTGCATAGGATTTGTTCTAAGTGACGAATGGTGTTGTGAGAGACTACACACATGCTATTCCATGTACCCATTTTTCTAATATATATATATATGTATATTTAAATGTGTGTAGTTATACATATGGGGACGTGGTGAAGTTTTACTTTATTTCTCTCTCTCTCTCTCTCTCTCTCTCTCTCTATTTATGGGTGTGCTTTTCAACATCTTCATCTAGAAAGAGAAAATAATCAAAACAGAGGAAAGTAGAAGGCTAACGTGCATGAAGAAAGCCAAAAAAACGTTGTCTGCGGTTACAGACGATTGACTACAGCTGACTATTGAGTTGTGGACCTATAAAGTGTAGACGATGTTGTGGTTTTTGGACTTGACTACAGAGGAATGTGTCATTTATGTCAAGAAACATGTGTCAAATATGTTGAAGAATAATTTAAAATTACAATTAAGTATCTATTACTTAGTCAATCTAGTTGGGTAAGTTGTGATTAGTTTTTTTCTATTTGTTAGGCATATATATCTTAGTTGGATAGTGGGCATAGTGGTAAGATTCGTAGATTAATTTTTAGCCGATGCAGTTTTTTTGTAAACTTATAAATAGGCACTTTTCCTTTGTTGATTAATATCCATAAAATCTGCTTCAGTATTCTACAAAAACTCTTTTGTGATTTAAACTTGTTTTCCTGATCTATTCTTCTTTTTCCAACAAAACTAATATCAGAGTTCACCAGCACCATTGTTCACCAAGTGTTTGATAAAATTTTTGTGAAAAAGCTTCCATGGCAACAAATGGGAGTAGTATGCATGTTATACAACCCCTTAGTGAGGAGAGAGAGATGTGACTGTAAGAGGAGAGAGAGGGTCGAGTGGCATCAACAGTCGAGAGAGATAGGTCGCATAGTGTTGCGCGATATCACGATCGAATGAGAAAGAAATAGAAGAGTAATCGTTGTTGGTTAGAGAACAAAAAAAGATGAGAGAGAGAGAGAAGAGAAACGGTTGGGTAAAAAGAGAAAGAAGAAGAACAAAAAGAAAGGAAAAAGAAAGAAGAAGAAGAAAAAAAGAAAGAAGAAGAAGAAAGGAAGAAAGAAAAAGAGGAAGGAAGGGAAGAAGAAAGAGAAGAGAGCGCAGCGGGCCGAACCGAGGGGCCCTGCGTGCACAAGAGAGAAAGAGTACAATCAGAGAAAAAGTTCTGTGTGTTCGAACGAGGTGGCCATGGCGCGGTGGAGGAGAGAGGAAGTAGTCATGGGGAAGAAGAAGAAAGAAGGAAAAAAAAAAGAGAAAAGAAAAAAGGAAGCGCAACGACCAGATCTGTTGTTGGTACATTGTACATGATAATGCGCATTGATCCCGATATCAACGCGTGGTATTTTCGGTTACATGCATGTGGTAGTGTGTGGTGACATTAGCGACTAGGGTCGCGTGTCCCAAGATAAAATATGTTCCTCATTTCGTTTTATATGGTTTTCGCAATTATTTGTAAATTAATGTATATTTTTCATTATAAACGAGGAAAATTACCCCAACAGTATCTAGATTTCTCTTAGGATTGTAAATCGAGTCAGAAAGGATTCCCAAAGCTTTTCTGATCACATCATAGGTAAGAATTGAGTGTATTCCGTACGGAGACATAATATTGTACTTATAAATTATAAATGATGTGTGTAAATATAAATATGTATAAATTGTATATGTGTATATTTTGTGTAGATATTAATTGATGAGAACAGAACTGATAAGAACAAATACCTAAATAGTTACATATGATGTGTTGTGTGTGATTGTGTATACATATTTAAGTATGAATATGTGTATGCATTGATAAAAATTGAATACAAATATAATTTTGTGTGAGACATGTAGTGAGGGTATATGTCTGTATTGTAATATATGTGTGTGTATTAATATGTATGTACATATATTATGCATGTGAAATATATAACTAGTGTGTGTACGTGTGGAATCTGGGTACACTGTACTTGTTGTATAATCTGGTGCAGATGTATGGTGCATTGTACTTAC
The DNA here is from genome assembly GCF_054855325.1 of Carica papaya. NCBI lineage: Eukaryota > Viridiplantae > Streptophyta > Magnoliopsida > Brassicales > Caricaceae > Carica > Carica papaya. The sequence continues at coordinate 16,528,608 of NC_142314.1, forward strand.
TGTGTGATATGGTACAGTTGCACGAGGAATCTGAGGATCTTGTGTTTGCTGTGTAATCTAGTACAAGATAATTCAGAAAGTAGTTTGAAATATATAGCTCTGATGTGCGTGATGATGTCGTATATTTTGTGTGCGTTTATATTAGTTGTGTGTAGAAGTTAAGACTTTAAATTAATATAGATTTTCTATTTTTAAATAAGAAACTGAATAAGTTGAATAGATCTAGAAAACAAACAATGAAGAAATTGAGTGGTGTAAGTTAGTTAGAAAAATAGACTAAATAAGCCATTAAGAAGGAAATCATACGAAATAGTTCTAGAAATAGAGAATTTAGGTAAATGCATGAATAAATTGTGTGGCAAGTAAATAGAAGAACAAGAGAAATTTTTGATAATGAAATATGAAAACTGTGAAGAATACACAAAACACTTAATTTGTTAGTCATGAATCAAGGAGGGAAGGGTATGTGTGTGGCTGAAGTTTAGTGGAAATGGTGAACCTGCACATAGATAGTTATTTAAAACCTAGTCCAAACGTAGATATGTATTTGTGAGCATGTGGGTCACCTATCAAACGTAACTGTTGTGGTCAGTATGAGATTGTATGTCTTATCCATGCGATGGGGGGGTCCTTTTTACCTTTCCTCGATAGCTATATAATGGGCATCGTGGGATGGTAATCTAAATAAAATTTAAAAGACTAAATAATATAAAATTGCAAGTCCGAGTGGAGTGATATGTGTGGGTGAGAAATTCAAGTGGAGAGATTTGTGTGTGTGAGTAAATCCATTTTGTTTTCAGAAAGATGTGAACCCATGTGTATGTGCGCGAAAAATCTATATGTGTAAGATGTATTTAAGAGAAAAGTGTGATAAGTGAGAGAATGATATGCATAGGATATGCGAATAGAGAAATGGAAATAGTTAAATCAGAAGAGAGAGGATTATAATATATTTGATGTGTTGATTTATTTTGTTGTGTATTTTGATTGTGATGCCTTGTCTAATATTTGTTCAATTATAAATATTATTACATTTTATATATTGCATGAATGTATGTATGTAAGTCTCCATTATTAAATTTTTTTTCTTACTGAGTTTGTGAAACTCACCCCAATTCACCCCTCACCTAGGTCAAAAGAGATGAGAAACAAGTCAAAGATCAATTGAAATGGCGACGAAAACTTTATTAGTTTTTATTTTAAAATTATAAATTAATTTAGATGTTTTAATTATTTGTAAACAATTAATTATTCTGTCATAAGGGATGTGTATTAAAATGTAGTTCCACTGCATATTTAATATTTATCAGTTTCACTACTTGAAAATATTGTGCAAATGTTCGTACCCACCAATATTAGAGTTCAGTTAGTTACAACATGGCGCATATCAAACTGCCTATTGTATTAACATAAGGAACATTGCTCATTTTCTTGTTCTCTTGATCTGTCCTTGGGCACTGGTCAAGACTTAAGGTTAGACTTTTCTCAACATGGGTATCAATGAGTTTGGAGTAATGCATACGAAATAGTTCCAAGACTTTCTTAATATATACTTCCTAACACAGTCCTAGAAGTTTCTTGGGACGGTCTCTCACTATTTCCACGCCAAGGAAAAACCTGACTTCACCCATGTCCTTCATCTAAAAAATAAAGGACAACCACTACTTAATGGCATCGATCATCTCCATGTTATTTCCAGCAAATAATATGTCATCAATGTATAAGGAAAGAACCATAATCCCTCATGTTATTTTCTGAAATACACATAATGGTCTTTATCTATCATGGACAAACCAAACGAAGTAATGACTTCATAAAATTGGAAATACCATTGTTTGGAAGAATGTTTGAGACCATATATGGACCTTTTAAGATGAAAAACTTTATTTTCTTGACCTTTTGAGACAAACCCAATAAGTTGATCCATATATATCTCTTTTTCAAGTGTACCATTGAGGAAAACAATTTTAACATCCATTTGAAATAACTCCAAGTCTAAATGGACAACCAAGACTAGAAGGAGGCGAATAGAGGCAAATCTCACCATAAGAGAAAAAGTCTCTTCATAGTCTATACTCTCAATTTGGGTAAAACCTTTCGCCACTAATCGGGTCTTAAACTTTTCAATTGATCCATTTACTCCACGTTTTATCTTGAAAATCCACTTATTTCTAATTGATTTACGTCGAGGGGGGAGATTAACTAGTTTTTAAATCTTATTTCTTGTCATTGAGTCCATCTCATCCCTGATGGCATCAATCCACTCTTTATTGTTTGGTGAATTCATAGCCTCTTTAAAGAAGGTAGGTTCCTCAATTTCTAAAGAAGTGTAAAGGAAAATTCCTCATTCGATTTAAAAATATCATAGGGGAATTTTTATACGTTCACTCCTTCAGATTCTAGGACCTTCATCACCTAAGTAGATGATAAATCTTTGTCACTATCCCTTATTGTCGTTAGATTTGGAACCTAAGAACTAACCTCATGTTCCAAGCTTAGATCTTAAGGACTAACCCTATTTTTTGGTGGATTATCATTCGTCAACAATTTTCCACGATCTAGGATAATAGGATCACTCTCACTCTCGTTCATTTGGTGGAATACAATTATCCTTAGTGACTTAGTAGATTCTTAATACCTCCCTCTTACCAGTAGATAGTTGCATGTCTTCCTATGGCTCATATAGTTCGAGGTTTGCTTTCATTTCCCCAATACTTGGGAACTAATCCTCAAGAAAATCAATATTGCTGGAGTCAATTTCGATCATGCCACCATTCAAATGTTCTTTAAATGTTACATATCCTTTTGAATGTTCGGATACCTAATGAACACCATTATAGTTGCTATTGGACCTAGTTTTCCGTGTTTGTGGGTTGGGTTATGCACATAGCCTACCAACCCCCAAGGATGTAAATGATCCAAAATGGGCTTCTTGCTATTCTATAACTCATATGAGTGACGGGTACACTTTTAGTTGGTATATGGTTAAGGATGTAAGTTGTCGTAAGCAACTCATCTCCACAAAAATTATTAGAGAGGTTGACATGTACTATCATCGATCTAACCATGTCTAGTAATGTACGATTCCTTCACTCTGTAATACTATTTTATTCTGGAGTAGGAAAAATATAAGTTGTCTATTGTGACATCCCAAATGCTAATAAGGCATATAGATGTCAAATACAGAAATAAGTTACAAGTGCATGATAAAATTTTATGCAGCGAAGTAAATTAATACAAATCTTTTACAAATATATGAGTTTCAATTACATATATATATATATAATTGAGGCCAAAAGTGGCTGCAAAATATATTGTCAAAATACAAAAGAATGTCACTTCTATCATTATACTATTGGATTCATCAAAGTGCGGGGACGATCATGCACTCAAGTTTTGCAGATCCACGGTATCCTTATAAACTTTAATGGGTAGGTCAGCTGTCAGTTCCTCATTCTCTTCCTCATTTGAGGAGGGGTATACAAAGAGTGAGTTACACATGCTCAGTAAGAAAAACAGTATTTAAGTAGCATTATAAGGTTTTAAAGGTGAATTATTATAGCATAAACACTTATTATTTGGTTACTTCGTAGACCTATCTTATCTTATGAAAATAATTTATTTATTAGAAAAAACATCATGTTAATATAATCAAGATAAACACACAGCATACCAAATAATAGAGAAAATCAAATAAATGATGAAATACTCATATTTTCGTGTCATGTTTCGCGAAGTCGTTACAACTTCTATCTCTGAAGGCATATACAGATTTTTTACTACCTATGTGGAATGACCAGATCAGATATAAATAACACCAATTTGCATATGCATATTTTTGGCCTGTCAAACCATGGCACGACTACAACCATAGTCATACCAACCATAGTGGTCATATCAGATATTTTATAGTCACAACAGTAATTCGACAAAGGTGACCCCTAACAGATATCTGCGTCACCATTCTCGTCAGAGAGTACATCGTCATTCACAGAAAATGGTCATCTTAAATCTTTCCAGACCAGATGGGGGAGGGAAAAAACATATACTCTGAATGGGGATAGGAGAACAAATACCCCTTAAAGATAAAAAAAAACCTAACAAAATATTTGATGCGTTATGCATATCAATACAGATATAAATTTCGGATCATTCATGTTTCATTCTACTTTTTTTTTTCTTTTTTTTTTGTTCTTTTTATTTTTCAGATAACATTAATGATTTCATATTATTTTAATTACATGAACATCATTAAGTGTCTACTACTCACATAGCATACTTGAAATTAAGAAGAATTTAACATATTAAGCCTATAAACACAAACATACAAAATAGGCAATTACAGAATTATCAATCTAGTTTTTTCTTTTTGTCTAAAATTACCCCTTAAGACGTTTAAAGAAATAATAAATTCTTTGCCGAAATCTTGATAATTTCTTCTACACCGTTCTTCTTTTCTTGCTCTCCTTCTCTCTCTAGATCACTTTCTCTCTCTTTCTCTGCTTGAAAGGTAGAAAAATGGAAGTGTAGAGAAAATGAGAAGAAATGACTCATATTTATAGAAAATTAGAGTTGTTGGATTTGTACCAAGTGGCGAAGTTTGATGAAGAGAAAAAAAATACTCGACATAAAAAAATGGAGGATGAAGACCTCCTCCACCAGCGGCGACACCAAGAGCGGCAGTACACTGCCCGACATGGGCAATGGCACACTGACCGAGGCGATAGCGGTCTCACTCGCCGGCGCGTTGCAGGGCTAGCCTACAGACCCATGGGCTACCCTACCGCGTGCGCAGGGCCTCAGCGCGTTGGACGCCACTCGCGCAGGCCTACTGTATGTGGACCCCAAGCACGTAAGGGCCGATCTGCGCAGGCTTGATGTGCGGTCGATGCACGCTAGTGTGCAGTGCCTATCCGCGCGCAAAGTGACGCGCGGATGACCCATTTGTGCAGGAAAAGACGCCTGGATGATTGACCTTGCACCGTGCGCGCATATGGAATGTGAGCACTCTGCGCACGTCCTATGCGTGCACGCACACACCCAATGCACAGGAGCCCGCACAGGCAGCTCTTTCTTCCAGGATTTTTCTTCCATTTTTATTTTTCTAAAAATTGTTTATTTTTTTTAAATGACGATTAAATAATTAAATCAAAATAAATTTAGAAAAATTTAAATAAAATAAAATAGAATAAAAATCAATAAAATTTAGGAATAACGAAAATAAATTACAAAACAGAATAAATAAGTTCAGTGTGACCATAAGGCCCGAATAAATAGGGTTTTTCAAATACAAATTAAGCACAGTGGTAAACGGGGTGTTATGTAACAACTCCGGAATTTTAAAGAAAATAAATCATAAATTAAGTGCGGAAGCAAAATAATCAGTTAGGATTTACATTCCTTACACAATAACTTAAAGTCCCAAATAGTGCTACGGGAATTACCATTTGAAAGAAATAAATGAAAAATAAATAAACTGACATCTTACTCACAACTCTCTTGTCGATCGAACTCTAGATCCTAGTTCTCTTGATATGAAATTGTTAATAAAGGAATGAACTACACTAGCTTGGTAAAAATATTATACTACTCACCAACACAGAAATGAAGGTTAGCAGAAAAATCAAAACAACTAATGGAGCTCTTAATTAAGCAAATTCATTTATTGTAAATAAAATTGTTTACCGCCTACTTACCGTAGCGAAGTTTACAAAAATAACCTGTAGAATCAATAACATAACACATATCATGATCTCGTATTCAATTAACCAGAACAATAACTTACCTTTTTTATCACCCTACTAGTATCTATGGAGGTTCATAGGAATGTTCTCACTACGCGTGAACTCTTACCTTTAACATTTCTAATTAACAAGCCATCCCCATACCTCGTCCGGTATGAGTGCCAAATTATAAAATCTCAATACCTCGTCCAGTATTAGGGTGAAACGGGCCGTCCCCATGCCCCTTCCAGTATGAGCGTCAAATTACTAAGTTTCGATATCCCGTCTAGTATGAGACAACGTTCACGGTAGGGTTCTCTATGTACCTGATCTATTCACCATCTCCTCGGATATCCAGTAAGGCTGCCGTTTCATGTATTCATTTAATCACACAATTCCCATTTACCTTTAATCTCCAGTTTTCCAATTCAACTGTAATCACATAAACAAACAAACATGCATCAGAGAATGCAATCACATCTTCGTTTCTCAATTTAACAGTAGTCACATAAGGCAGCAATACATGCATTCAAAATCATAAAATCAACTAATAAGATATTATCATCCATTCAAACTATAAAATAAATCGACAAAAATCATTTCGGTTCTGTCTCTATTAGTAACTCATAATTAATTATAGATATTTTCTAAATTATACAAAATATTATATTATTGTTAATTTGACTTCAATTCCATAACAGAAAATAGGGTGAGGGATTCTTACTCAAATTGATAACCAAAATGCTAAACTTGTTGACTGTGCCTACTGATAGTCCCCAGATTCCCTAAATTTTTTTTCAGAGATTAAAACGCGCTACAATTACCTACAAATATCCCAAAAAATTCAAAATCGGTGTTAGGACCTCTTTTTGGCCAATTCCAGAATTTCGATACGGCGGCTCCACTGTGCTCTGGCGACGGTGCCGCTATTCGTGGCAGTGGTTTACCTCGGGTCAGCTATTTTTGATTTTTTTCGACTGAATTTGGCCAGTTTTGCATCAATCCCTATAAGAAAACACATTAAGGAGCCTCGGTTGACAAAAAAAATGAAAAATCGAAACTCATCGGCAGCAGAATTCTCTGGTGCAGCGGCTTTGCCGGCTCACCTTTGCGGTTATGTGTTTATCTTCGGTCAACCTGTAGAAAAGGAAATGATGGTTACAATGGTGAAAGAATTATGCATAATGGGAATCGAAAAGGGTCTCATCGGAGGAATTTTTGTAATTTTCCATAGCGATGCTGCCGGGCTTTGCCCGCAGTTTTTGGCCAATCCGCCGATCTTTTGGCTCCAATTTGGCCATAGGGGTGTTTAAAATTGAATTCCAAGCAAAGAAGAAAATTTTTACCTATTTTGGTTGTCGGAAGTGGCATCGGCACAACGGTGGGTGGCAGCGGCTCTCCTTCCTAGTGACTGGGTCTTCTTCTCTGATGAGGGTGTCTGGCTGCAAGGGTTAGGGTTTGGTGTGAAGAGAGTTATTTATATATGTCCTCTTTTAATCTGGACCATTCATCGCATTTGATATGGATCGTTCGATCGCGTTTAAATAGAAAGTAGATCTGGATCATTGATCGTGTTTAAATTTGATCGTCTGATCGTGTTTGGAGAGGGAACCCATCTAGGTCGTCCATGCGCGCGAGAGTGAATTTAGACCGTTCGATCGTGGGCACGCAGATCGCCTACATGGCACCGCGTCAACGTCTGTTGCCACATGGCACGTTCTGGTTCGTCGGGGCTGCTGATTGGGCATCCTACGTGGCATAACTTTCGTAAATTGTGTTTTGACCCCCAGTTTCTGATTTTTCTTTCAGAAATACCCCCAATACCTAACTTTTCACCCATTTTTCCCAAAATTATTTTTAATTTCATCCCCCTTCTATTTTTTTATTTTTATATTAAATTAAAATTTGATAAATTCAAAAATTATATTTATAAATTAATTTAAATTATAATTAAATTAATTTGGGTATTACATGTTACATCTACATATACCATTTTTCTCGCAATATATTTTGAACATATCATAAAGATATTCACGACCATAATCAGTTTGAAGAGTCTTTACTCTTCAATCTATTTGAGTTTTCAATTCTGCTACAAAATATTTGAACATATCTAGCGCTTCATTGCGGTTAAATATTATATCCACATACCCATATAGTTAATAGCCATCTATAAAAGTGAGAAAGTATATGATATCATAACGTGCTTTGATTTTTAAAGGTCCGCAAATATCAAAATGGATTAATTTTAAGGGACTTGATTCCCCTAAAGCTTTATCAAAAGGCTTCTTACCCACTTTGTCGCCTAAGCATGACTCATATTTAGGTAACTTAACCTTAGTAAGCCGGTCTAAAAGACCTTCTTTAGCCAATCTACTCATTCGTTTTTGGCCAATATGATCAAGTATAACATGACACTTTCAAAGTGAGAAACATAAGCAAACATAGAATTATTATATATATTATAATCCAAGTCAAGAACAAAGAAATTTTTTCTTAAAGTCCCATGGCCAAAAACATCGCTATGATATAAAATATTTAAAGTACTAGGCTTAAAGTTAAAAGAAAATCTCAATCTTAACAAAGGAACAGCTGAAAGTAAATAACATCACACCTCAAGTACATAGAAAGTATCATGAAGGAGTAAAGTATTTCCTCCACGTAATTTGAGCTGGTATGTTTCAATTCCAAGGACATCCTCCTTGTTGGGTTGCTCAGTACAACAGTTTGCGAACTCATTGGGATACAATAGTAGTCTATGAATCCAGCTCGATCTTAAACTACATGTTTACTTGCTCCCATGTCTACAATCTAATTAGGAAAAAATTAGTAATTAATGCATGGGAACAAATAAATAAATCGAGAGACAAAATTAAAAAAGGTACCTTCTTTGACTCGGAACAATCATAAGTGAAGTGACCCTTGCTGCTGCAGTTATAGCACTTCATATGTGCTACATTTTTCTCTCTATGGCTGTTAGCCTTATGTTGTTTAGTGTTCGTTAGCTTAATAGGGGCACTGACTTTTCTTAAATTTTTTAGCACGATTAAGCTTATTTTTTTGGGTTTGGCCCCATAGGAAACAAATGCCACATGGAAAGGATTAAGCATCTTTTGACGCTTAACCTCCATCTGAATGTTCCTAGCAATTTCAGAGAAAATATTGATGGGTTCATTATGAACCATCAAGAGCTTAAAATTTTTCCAACATTCAGGTTCATTTGGAAGTGAACATATCACATTTAGAACCTGTTCCCGATCTCATATGTCACATCCTCCAGTCTTAAAGTCATAAACCATAGTACTCACAACAAGTAAATATTTAGTTATATTATGTTTTGGATCCATTTTATACTTCATCCACTTTAAATCTAAAGTACAGAGCCTTATAGCGGATGTTTGGCCATAAGTGGCCTTAAGTTTGTCCCTTATGTCTTTAGCCGTGGAACAATTCTTGAACTCTCCAATGAAATCGTTGTGCATGTAATACAACATAGTATAACGTGCAGAATAATCGTTCTTGGACCATTCCTGGTATGTAACCAGATCCTCTTTGTACCGATCACTATTGGTATCTTTTAGCTCAGGTACTGTGGTGGTTAAAGTTTTCAAAACCTTGCACTCATTAAGAAGATGTTGAATCTTCTTATACCATATATCATAATTTATTCCATCCAACTTCTCATTGGTGGACATATCAATAATCATGTTCTTGATTGTTATTTCTACAAGTATATATATATATATAATAGATATTAGACACAAGTTTTCATAATTAAATTATCAAATTTTTATTATTTATATCACATGTTTGAAAATTTCTCTATACTCATAATCATAAGATATAACACAATTAGAATTATTATAATTTAATTATCATAACTAAAATTTAAATTGAACATATCTATATAACTCTTTAATTTTACCAAAATAATTAGCATAAAAAAACAAATATCACATAGATATATGTTTTTACCTTTACTTAACAAAATATGCATAATTAACTAATGTACATAAACTAATTAATATACATTAGTATATTGATGATAAAACAACATAATAAAATACTAACATATCGTTAAATAAATAAAATAATATGCATATATGGAATACTATTAAAATATCCATATTGCCAACAAAAAACAATTAAATCACTAATACTTCTCCTTTTTTATTTTAAGGAAAAAACAAAATAGTTGACATCATCATCATGAGAGAGAAAATGAATAGTAAAATAAAAAACACTTTTTTTCTTTATAAAATATTGGCCAAGACTTTGTATGCATATATATATCTTCAACCTTTTTCTTTCTCTCCTTTTTTCTTCTTTCACATACACAGAATGCATCCTTTTTTTTCATGCACACACAATGCATCATCCTCTTTTTCCTTTTTTTCTCTTTCACGCACACACAGTGCAACGTCTTTTTCTGTTTTTTTTACTCTTCTCAACTTTCCCCATTTTTTTATTTTGCCATTCACGGCAAAATAAGGTATTGTCAGTGATCACAACCACTATCAATGCATAGATCGTCCGATGGCAAGTCAGAGGAAGTTGTTCTACGTGACTATGTGCCCACATAACCATGAAGGCCACACATATCATCACGCATTACTTCGTCCGAGCAAACTCTATCTACTGAGGTATTTGGGATTTTTGGGTTTCATTAATTATGCCATTTTAGTGTTCCACACAAAAGAAAAAAAATGAGTTACTAGTTCTTAGTAAAAATATATATATATATATATACATGTGTAAAAAAAGACATGTTATCTGGATTCATCATTAAAAAAAAATCAATGAGTTTAATCCAAATTGAAGTATAATTTATATAGGGTCATATGCAAGCAACGAGGCTCTGATACCGCCGTAGGTAAATTACTACAGACCTTAGTGTGGAAACAAGAAGACAAGATATTTGTTTTCTACCCATGGAGAACGATCCTTAATTGTTGACGCTCTTAACTACCTATGTTTTCTTCCATATAGTATTAGAGTTTTGGATAATCTTCACACTCCAAAGCCCAAGTCTGTTTATGGTTTAACTCAACGTGAGAGAGAGAATAGTAGTACATTATTTTCTTAGTGTTATCTTCTTTCTAGTTAAACATAATCAAATTTTTTTCTCCCTTATAGGCTCACCAAGAGTCATGGCTTTTTACAAATGGTTTCTAACTTATAGGCTCACAAAGAGTCATGTCTTTTTATAAAAGATGTTGTGGGTGTTTCTAATTATATGCAACATCTCCCACTCAACCACACAAGCCACACAAGCCACTCTAACCATCATATAGTACCACATCTGTAGCACCCGGAAAGGAGGAGGAAAAAAAAAAAAAAAAGGGGCCACGTCAGCAGCCACGTCAGCAGTCCCGGCCAACCAGGGCCTGCCACGTGGCAAGATCGCGTCACTCCGAAAGGAGCCACGTTGGCGATCCGCGTGGGTGCGATCCGACGGCCCAGATCAATCACGCGATCGGACGGCCCAAATTCAAACGCACGGACGGCCCAGATTCAATCAAAAACGAACGGCCCAGATTAAAACGAAACGAACGGCTGTGATCAAAAGGCAAGGGGTTATAAATAGAACCCCCACACCAGACCAAAAACCCTAGCCGCCAGCCGCTCGCCGGAGAAGACGAACCAGAGGCCGACCGCCGCCACCCGCCGCCACTCGCCGCCGCACCGGGGAAATTTCCGACCGCCGATCGAGGTAAATTTCATACCCCCGACTCGTTTTTCCCCACTGATTCCTCCTATGGCCAAATCGAAGCCGAAATCCTGGCCAAACGGCCGGAATACGCGGCCGAAGCCCAGCGGCGCCGCCGCGCCCCCTCTCGGTTTTTGCCTCCGACGAGGCCCTTCCCGGCCTCCGTTCGATGCAATTTTTATATCACCGTGATCACCATTCTTTTCTCTACAGGTTGACCGAAGCCAAATCACCAAAACACGAACTTCGCCGGAGAGTCGCCGTACCCGAGAGCGCCGCCGCCGGTAAGCTCCGCTTTTCCGTGATTTTTTGGCCCCCCGAGGGCCCTAGGGTTGTTTTCTGACAAGGACCAATGCGAGTGTGGCCGAATTCGGCCAAAAACGGCCGAAAACAGTCAACCCGAGGCGACTCGCCGCCGCCAGCGGCGGCGCCGTCGCCGGAGCACGGCAGAGCCGCCGTGCCGGAGTTGCGATTTGGGCCGAAAGAGGCCCTGGGCCTAATTTGGATTTTTTTTGGAACACGTGCAGGTACTGTTAGCGTGTTTCAGTTCCTCGGGAAAAATTCAGGGAAAATTAGGGACAGCCTGCAGGCGCACTGTGAATCGTATTCGGATCCCGAAAACAAGTAAGGACCCCTCACCCTATTTCCTATCACGGTATTAAAGTTCAAAATGATAAAACAGTATTTCTTGAATTAACGCATGTGTGAAATTGCTTAAGGTTGCTAATGGAGCCCGAGTCTAGTGTGATTGATGATTTACTGTTATTTGGCCTGTTTACAGCTTTAAATGCAAAATGAGGTTTGATGTGTTCATTTTACAGATTTGTGTGCATGTACTACGTTTTTATTAATTATGGGTTGAATGACTGAAAAACTGATACTGTATGTTGTCTGTTTGGTATGAATTACGATTTGCTTGTTTAAATGTGAATTGATGATGCTGATTGAGGAAAAGGAAAAATGAAAGATTGTGTAGACTGATAATTGTATTATGGGGGTCAGCCTGACTAGATATCCTGGGAGATGGTGGACGGACCGGGTCCGTAGGGAACCCTACCGGGATTGTGGTCTCACATGCCGGACGGGGTATGGAGATCTTATGGTTTTGGCGCCCATACCGGACGGGGTATGGGGACGGCCCGTTTCACCCTCATACCGGACGGGGTATTGAGGTTTATGGTTTTGGCGCCCATACCGGACGGGGTATGGGGACGGCCCGTTTCACCCTCATACCGGACGGGGTATTGAGGTTCATGGTTTTGGCGCCCATACCGGACGGGGTATGGGGACGGCCCTGGAAACTGATTATGAATGTTAAAGGTTAACGGGTAGCGGAACCCCTATGGACCCCCACGGATACTAGTAGGCTGGTAAATGAGAAAAAAAGATATGTTGTACAATGATTGAATTACAAGAGGCGTGATAAGTGTTATGTTTTACAGCTTAGATTATTCAATGATTATGATAATGTTATTGTTTTTCTCATATTGTTTTCATAAATTCCACCAAGGTAAGTGGATGGTAAAAGTTTTATTATTGATAAAAGGTTTTGTTGTTAATAAACGAGTTTATTGTAAATTATGCTCCATTGGTCTTTTTGTGGTTTTCTACCCACCTTTATCTCCGTGACGGTGAGATATCGTGATGTTCTTACTGGGCTAGTGTAGCTCACTCCTTAATTAACCATTTCAGATCAGGAAGACATGGTTCCCGAGCCCGTTCCGCAGGAGGACGACGAAGGGGATGCCTAGAGACTCTGTAGTCATACGCATAGTTTATTTTCGAGTTTTCTTTCTTAGTTAGTTTAACCTTTTATATTTTAAGTACGTTTGTTTGGTTTTTTTTTCGTGTAAGGGATGTTAACTGAAATTTTGATCTCGCTTCCGCATTCGATATATTTAAATACTCATTTCATTTTAATATTTTCCGGGGTCGTTACAACATCCCCATATCTCTCATACTTCATACAGAAAATGGGGAATGCGACCAAAAAGCAACAAGTAGTCTTTTATTAAGTCATCATCTAACTAATGCAATACTTTTTTATTTATAATACCTCATATCATTTGAACATCATTGTTAGCATATACTGTCCCTCTATGCTATAATTATATTACTTGATTATATACGAAATATAACTATCCGGGTTTATGTGATGGTGAATACAATACTTTCATATATTTACATCATCACTTCACCCGTGATTTGGTCGCTAGGGGGGCAATTGTTTTGAAATTTTATACCACAAATAAACAAGTGGATGATATATTCACCAAAGCACTTTTCTATGAGAAATATATTTAGTTTAGATCTAAACTTTGTGTATGTAATTTTGAATCAATGGGAGAATGTTGAAGAATAATTTAAAATTATAGTTAAGTATCTTTTACTTAGTCAATCTAGTTGGTTAAGTTGTCATTAATTTTTTTTCCTATTTGTTAGGCATATATCTCTTAGTCGGGTAATGGGCATAGTGGTAGGATTTATGGACATCATTTTAGCATATGTAATTTCTATGTAAGCCTATAAATAGACACTTTTCCTTTGTTGATCAATATCCAAAAAATCTACTTCAATACTCCACAAAAAATCTTATGTGATTTAAACTTTTTTTACCGGTCTGTTCTTATTTTTCTAATAAAATAGCCAACGGAATATCATCAGTAGTGTGTTTATACCTGCATTGCACAAATCACTAGCAGCCATGAATTACACAATGATAAGAGCAAATGATTAGAAATGCATAACAATAATTTATTGTAACAAATTTTGCCCTTTAGCGACAGGTGTACATTATCCATTTAAGCACTTGTAAAGCTTTAATTCATTAAAACTCTATAAAATAAAGATTTTTCATCTCAATACATTATGCTGACTATTGTCCAGCATATACCTCTCATTTTCTTTCATTGGTATCAAAGCTCAACATGGCGGGTGGTAGCAGTGAGGGGTTTGTCGCTGCTAGTAGTAGAAGTAATGAAGGAAACACCTCAATTTATATAACTAATATCAAGACCCTAAATATGTTATAAAGTCCAATGCACTCATACTTCATGGTTAAGTTGAACCATGATAATTGTCTCTTATGGAAGAACATAGTGTTTTCTATGGTAAGAGGTAATATACTAGAAGACCATATAACTGATGCCAAAGTCTATCCATTAGAGTTCACAAAAATAATTATGCAAAGAACTGAAGATATTCATATCACAACAAACTCGAATTTTGAAGAGTAGTATGCTCAAGATTAAATGCTCTTATGTTGGATCTATAACACCATCTAGAGTATTGTTGTGTCTTAGTAGAAGGGTTATGATACATCCAAAAAGCTGTGAAATGCTATCAATGATCTGTTTGAAGTCAAAACTAGGTCCAATATTATTTTTACAATAAGGAATTTGCAAAAACACAAAAAATAAAGTATGAAAATGAAAGATTGCATGAAGGCTATGAAAAACCTTATTGACAATCTAGCTTTAGCTAGTCATCCAATGTCTATTGATGGTTTAGTGACTCAGGTGTTTGCTAGCTTAGACTCATAGGAGTATAATCTATTAGTGTGTCAAATTATAGAAAATGAAAACATTAATTGGATTAAGTTATAGTCTAAACTATTGAGCTATGAAAAGAGACTTGAGCAACTAAATGCTGGAGTAGTTGCAATCAACTTACATCATCAGGTGGTTAACTATGCTAGGAGCCCAAATTTTATCTATAAAAATCAAAGTAGTATCATTATAGAGGTAGATTTAAGAGCTATAACAAAATAGGAAAGACCTTCAGGGGCAAAGGAGGCAACAAATAACATGGAGGTAACAGACCTATATGCTAGGTTTGTAATAAGATTAGACATATTGATTATTTTTATTATTACAAATTTAATAAAAGTTATATGAGAAAGCTTCTAGACTCAAGCAACAAAAACCAATATCAACACTCAGTATGCATGTCATCAATTGATAACATTATAGATTAGGCTTGGTTTATAGATAATGGAACAAGCAGTCACGTGAGGAATGATGTACATAATATGCAGCACAGACAAAAATATCATGGTAAAGAAAGTTTCACTATTGGAGATGATGAGAAACTCAACATTTGTCACATTGCTTTAGTTAAGCTACCTTTTAATAAAGAAAATTATTTGTTATTAAAAGAAACCTTCCATGTTTCTGAAATAAAGAAGAACTTTATTATTATTTTAAAGCTTATTACTTCAAATAATATTGATGTTGAATTTAATGTTCTTGGTTGTTCTGTTAAGGATAAAGCGTTGGGCAAAGTTTTATTGCCAGGGAAACAAAAGATAGGCCTATATTAAATTGAACAAAGTTAGCAACTAAAGATAAATACTAAACAACACCAAACATTTGTCTCTAGACTATTTAGTGAACCTAAAAATGCTAAATTATGTGAGATGTGGCACAAATGTTAGGGTATCCCTCCTTTAAGACTTTAACCAAAATTCTCAATGTTTGTAATAAAAACTCTCCATTAATGAAAATGATACATTTTGTTAAGCATGTGAATTTAACAAATCTCATTCTCTTCCTTTTGTATCATCATCATCACCTCATACTGGTCAAGTACCAAATGGTTTATTCATATTGTTAGAGAATTCCTTTATTTCACTAAATTCAAATATAAATTTCTTAAAAATTGTTTGATTTATTTAGTGAAAATATCATTTAGATAAAAGTCTATTTTTTTATGATATACGTAAATGTATTCTTATATTATTGCCTTTTTTTCTTAGTTTTATATTTTTCGATATATTTGTTATATCACTATATGACATACTCGATGCCAACAAGTTGGTTGGACCAAATTATGATAACTGGCATCAAAACTTGAGAATTATTCTTATACATGAAAAACTTATTGATATGATCGATAAGCCTACTAGAAACCCCACATGAGGATGATGCTGGGCTAGTCAAGAATTTTCAAAAATATTTGATAGATTGCCTTACTGCCAAATGCATTATTCTTGCTTCAATGAATTATGAACTCCAGAGGAAACATAAGGATATGGATCCCCATGCAATTATCGATCATATTAAGAAGATGTATGGTGTACAAAGCGAGATAGCTAGATACCAGCTATTTAAGTCCCCGTTTGGATCCAAGTTGACTGCTAACTCTCTAATTGGGCCCTATGTTTTGAACATGATTGGTTTTATTGAAGAACTTCAAAAATTAGGGTGTATATTGGGTAAAGAGTTTTCTCAAGATTTAATCTTATAGTCATTAATTGAGTTTTTTTCACAATTTATTATTAATTTCAATATGAATAAAATAGATTGTGATCTTCATGAGATGCTCAATATGTTGATTGATTATGGGAATCAAATTGCATCTGAGAAGAAGAAAAAAACTATCATGTCAGTTGGAATCTCTTCTAATAAAAAATGTAAGAGTAAGAAAAAACCCAAGAAGAAGTCCACTGCACCTAAGGGTGGTGTGACCAAACTTAAAAGTAAGGGAAAAGTTGACCAATATGATACTGAATGTTTATTCTGCAAGAAGAAATAGCATTGGAAAAGAAACTGCAAGGAGAATCTTGCATCTCTAAAAGATAAAAAACAATGTGAGACCTCAATGAAAAGTGATTTCATGATTTCTTTAATTTCAATATGAATAAAATAGATTGTGATCTTCATGAGATGCTCAATATGTTGATTGATTATGGGAATCAAATTGCATCTGAGAAGAAGAAAGAAACTATCATGTCAGTTGGAAACTCTTCTAATAAGAAGGGTAAGAGTAAGAAAAAACCCAAGAAGAAGTCCACTGCACCTAAGGGTGGTGTGACCAAACCTAAAAGTAAGGGAAAAGTTGACCAATATGATACTGAATGTTTATTCTGCAAGAAGAAATAGCATTGGAAGAGAAACTGCAAGGAAAATCTTGCATCTCTAAAAGATAAAAAACAATATGAGACCTCAATGAAAAGTGATTTCATGATTTCTTTAACTTTTATTAATCTGTTTATATGGGTATTAGATACTGATAGTCATTTTAACATTTGCAATACGTTGCATGGACTACAAATTGATCGAAAATTAAAAAAAGATAAGTTAATCTTCAAGTTGGGAAAAATGCAAAAGTTACGGCCCTAGTTGTAGGATCAATTTCTCTTAGAATGCCTATAGGCAAAATACTTTTATTGAAGGATTATTATTACATTCCTAAAATTTGTTTCGAACATAATTTCAATATTTTTTTTGGACTAACATTATTTTTGTATTATTTTGAATAATGAAATTTGCTATATTTATCATTGTGATGATTTACATGCAAATTGTTATCTCCAACATAGTATTTATGTCTTACATGATATGAATGACAATTTAGTTTTGCATGTTTCTAGTCTTAAGAGAAAAATAGATGATTAAGTAAATCATACATATCTTTGGCATTGTAGGCTTGATCATATGCGGAGAGAAAAGAATATACAAGTTGTATAAGAAATGTTATCTTGACAAATATGATTATCAATTATACTTAATTTATGAATTTTGTCTCAAAAGAAAAATAACTAAATCTCCAGTTATTGGAAGCGGAAAAAGAGCTTCTAAATTATTATGACTAATTCATACTGATGTTTGTGGTCCTATAAAAATTCAAAACAGAGGAGGATATTCTTACTTTGTCACCTTCACTGATGATATCTGAAGATATGAATTTGTATATCTTATGAAACATATATCTGAGTGTAACATCCAGGCTCGAAAATTAGTCCGGGATAATTTTTACGAATTATGAATATATATATAATAATTAAAAAATATATTTTACTTTAATTGATTGAAATTTTGAGAAAAAAACAAGTTAGGGACAAAATTAAAAATAATTTTGGGAAGAATAGGTGAAAATTTGAGTTCAAGGGCTATTTTCAAAAGAAAAATTAAAAACAGGGGGTCAAAGTACAAATAGAGAAAGTTTAACCACGTAGGACTGCCCAGTCAGCAGTCTCGACAAATTAGAGTGCACCGCGTGGCCAGACGCGCTGATGTTAGCGCCATGCGGGAGGCCACGCTGGCGATCAGTGTGTCTCGCGATCGGACAGCCCAGGATCGATCCTGCGCGTGTGGACGGTCTGAATCCGCTTCCCCCGTAGGCGCGATCGGATGGTCGATATCAAACGCGATGAACGGTCCAGATTCGTTTCTCCCTTAGGTGCGATCAAATGGTCAAGATCAAACACGAAAAAGCGTCCCGACTCGTTTCCTCCTTAGGCGCAATCGGACGGACGAGATTGATCGCGATAGACGGTCTAGATTAATGCAGGATGGGTATAAATATTTCGCATCACACTGAACCCAAACCCTAGCCACCAGCCCCCCCACCGAAGAAGAAGAACCAGACGCCAGAGAATGAAGCCAACCGCCGCTGCACCGGAGCCACCTCCGACCGCCAAAAAAGGTAAAAATTCTCTTACCCGCTCGAAATTCGATTTCAAGCACCTCTATGATCATATCAGAGCAAAATCAACGACTAGTAAGCAAAAAATTGCAGGCAAAGACCGACATGGCCGTTGTAGCCCAAAACCCGCAACCTCCTCTGATGAGCCCCTTCCCGATTCTCGTTTCATGTAATTTTTTTACCGTTGTGTTCACCGTTCTATTTTCTATAGGTCGACCAAAGGAGGAATCCCAGCCGCGAAGGCGAGCCAACCGAGCCGCCACACCCAAAAATCCCACCACCGGTAGATTTCGATTTATTGATTTTTTTTTTTCAGCCAACCAAGGTTCCTTAACATGTTTTTTTACAAGGATATGTGTAAAGTCGATCAAAACTGGCCTAAATCGGCCAAAAACGGCCAAGCTGAGGGAAACCCCCACTACGGGCGGCGATGTCGTCGCCGGAGCACGGCGGCACCGATGTGCTAAAATTTTAAAATTGGCCGGAAGGAATTTTAAACATGAATTTTGGATTTTTGGGGTATTTTTTTTAGGTATGTAGAGCATGTTTAATCTCTGCATAAAAATTTAAAAAATTCGGGAACCACTAGGAGGCGCGGTAGAAGGTACGGTATTTCGGACACCGATTCGGGTAAGAATCCCTCACCTTATTCCCTATTATGGAATTGAAGCTTAAAAATCAATAATATGGTATTCTATGGAATTTAAAAAATTTTGAAAATAATTACAGGTAACTAAGAACCGATTAGTTATTTATTTGTCCATTTTAACTGATTACTTGCTCGTACAACTTTAAATACATGATAATATATTAAAATAGTTAAATGATTTAATTGTGTTTCTTTGATACATATATCATTTGTTTTGCGTGATTTACGGTTGATTGTGAAACGTAAAATTAATATACATATGAAAAATTACTTGATGATGTGAATTAATAAATGGTTATCTTATTGGATATATTGAGAGATGGTGGACAGACCGGGTACATGGAAAATCCTACCATGAACGTCATCTCATATTAGACGAGGTATCGAGGGATGGTACTTTTGGTGCTTATACCAGACAGGGTATAGGGACGGATCGGTTCACCCTCATACCGGATGAGGTATCGAGGGATGACATTTTAGCACTCATACCGGACAAGGTTTGAGGACGGTCGGATAATTGACAAGTTTAGATATTGAGTTCACGCGTAGAAGGACATCCCTATAGATCCCAGAGGTACCAATAAACAGATAAAAAAAAGAAAGTTATTGTTATTGCTCACTTATATAAAAAAATATAATTTTATTTGAATTATTGTCTTTATAGGTTGATTTTGAAAATCTCATAATGGTAAGTATGTAATAAATGATTTTTCTTGTGATAAATAAACTTACTTAAATTAAGAGCTCCATTAGTCGTTTTATATTTTTTTACTAACTTTCAATTTCCGTACCGATGAGTAGTGTGATATTCTTATTGTGCTAGTGTATCTCACCTTTATTAACTATTTCAAATCAAGAAAATCAAGACCCAAATCCTAATCAGCAAGAGGGCTGTGAGTAGGTGTCACCCGAATCCCATCAAGAGCTAGTGGAGGTTAACCTCCCTACAACATTTATTTACTATTTTCATATATTTATTTCATTTTTTTTTATGAACCACTATGAAATGGACATTTCCGTAGCCTTATTGGGCATTCAAATTTATATATAAGGAATGTAAACCTTAACGTTATTATACGCTTTCGCATTTAATTTATGAATTTATTTCCCTTATAGTTCCCAAGCCGTTTCACTGAGTCTTTTGAAATGTTTAAAAGATTGGATAGTGAAGTTGAGAAACATACTAGTAAAAGTATTAAAGTGCTAAAGTCTGATAGATGAGAATATTTTAGTGATGATTTTACTGAATATCTCAAAGATAATGGGATTCTCTTATAGTGGTTGTCCAAAAGAAAAAATCGGACTGTATTAGATATGGTGAGATCAATGATGAAGTTTACAGATCTTTCAATTAATTTATAGAGATATACTTT
Organism: Carica papaya; assembly: GCF_054855325.1. Classification (NCBI taxonomy): domain Eukaryota; kingdom Viridiplantae; phylum Streptophyta; class Magnoliopsida; order Brassicales; family Caricaceae; genus Carica; species Carica papaya. The sequence goes on from NC_142314.1 coordinate 16,549,491, forward strand.
GAAAATTGTAACATATTTGCTAAATAAACTACCCATGAAGTCAGTATATACAACACCATATCTTCCAATTAACTTATGTTAAGAGATTACAAACTTATAAACTTGACTCAAGATCTGATAAGTGCATATTCATTAGTTATCCCAAAGAAATAATGAGATATTATTTTTATCACCCATCTAACCATAAAGTGTTTGTGTAACACCCCAAAAATAAATTTTTTATTTTCGAATATTGGAACCTTTTTTTTTTGGATTTTATTTTATTAAATAGTTAATTTATTTTGTAATAACTATGTGTTTAACTTAATTTAATTTAATTTAATAGAAATAAAATTAATAATAATGGTAAAATAGGGTAAAATTATTTTTGGGATTTAATTGAAATTGATTTTTGGAAAAAGGGGTGAAAATTTAGATTCTAGGAGTGTTTTTGAAAAAAAAATCAGAAACCAGGGGTCAAAATGTAATTTAGAAAAGTTGCACCACATCAGCAGCCATGTTAGCAGCCCAGTCAGCGGCCTCGGCCAACCAGAATACGCCGCATGGCAAGGAAACTGACGCGGAAGACCACGCGGACGAAGCCACGGGAGCGATCCGCATGCGCGCGATCGGACGGCCCAGATCCGTTCCTGCACGCACGAAAGGCCCAGATCAAATGTGCGCATGGACGGCCCATATCTCATGTTTACGGATGGTCCAGATTCAATCAGGCACAGACGGCCCAGATCGCATCGCAATGGACGACCCAGATTTAATCCCAAATAAATTACGATCGGACGGTCCAGATTAAATCTTGATGAATAGTTGAGATTAAAAGGAGAATGGTATAAATAACCTCACCCACACCCAACCACAAAACCCTAGCTGCCAGTGCCTCGCCGGAGAAAAAGAACCAGACGCCGAAGGAGCCGGCCGCCGCCACCCGCCGCCGCACCGGAAAATTTTCTGACTACCAAACGAGGTAAATTTTCTCCTCTTGGCTCGTCTTTCGATGCTGAATCTGCCTATGGCCAAATTGGAGCCAAACAACCGGCCAATCGGTCGGAAAACACCGCTGAAGTCCAGCGCCGCCGCCGCGGCTTCCCTCTGTTTTTGCCTCCGATGAGGCCCTTCCCAGTCTCTATTCGATGCAATTTTTATACCACTGTGATCACCGTCTTTTTTCCTACATGTTGACTGGAGCAAAACATCAAAATGCGACTCGCGCCGGAGAAGCCGCCACACCCGAGAGCACCACCGCCGGTAAGTCTCAATGTTTTGTGATTTTTTGGCCCACCGAGGGGCCTAGGGTTGTTTTATCGCAGGGACCAATACAAGTTTAGCCGAATTCTGCCGAAAATGGCCAACCCAAGGTAGATCGCCGCCGCAAGCGGTGGCGCCATCGCTAGAGCACGGCGGAGTCGCCTTGCCAGAATTTCGATATTGGCCGAAAAGGGCCCTAGGTCTGATTTGAGATTTTTTGGGAGACGTGCAACTACAGGTAGTGCGTTTCAGTTTCCTGAAAAAAATCCAGGGAATTTAGGGACAGCCCGTAAGCGCACTGTAGAGCCGATTTCAGACCCTGAAACAAGTAAGGATCTCTCACCCTACCTCCTATCACGACATTAAAGCTTAATAAATAATTAAACGGTATTTTATTACTTTATAGGTATGTATAATTGATTGAGGTTGTCAATGGAGCTCGAATCTGATACATTGTTGGTCAGCTGTTGTTTGATCTATTTTTCAGTATTAAATGCAGTATGATATTTGATGTATTTATTTTAGGGTCTCGTATGCATGAATCATAATTTTTTTTATTATGGTTTGTATTATGGTGAACCCGATACTGTGTTGTCTTGTTTGGTGTCAATTACTGGTTTACATATTTGTGTATGATTGGATGATTGAGACCAAGGAAAATGGCAAAAAGGTTATGTGAATTGATAAATGGATAATGTGGACAGCCTGACTAGATATCCTGGGAGATGGTGGACGGACCGGGTCCGTAGGGAACCCTACCGGGAACGTGGTCTCTCATACCGGACGAAGTATGGAGACTTTATATGTTTTGGCGCTCATACCGGACGGGGTATGGGGACGGCCCGTTTCACCCTCATACTGGACGGGGTATTGAGGTTTATAGTTTTGGCGCCTATACCGGACGGGGTATGGGGACGGTCCTAGAATCAGGTTATTAATGTTAATGGTTCACGTGTAGCGGAGACCTCCTATGGATCCCCATGGATACTAGTAGGCTGGTAAAAGAAGAAATTTATTGTCTGATTATTGAAGTGCAAAAGTATGACATGTGTTCTGTTACAAAGTCGATATGATTTTATGATGGTTATAATGTTATTATTTTTATATGTTATTTTCATGAATCTCACCGAGGTAAGTGGACAGTAAAAGTTTTTATGTTAATAAATGAGTTTGTCATAAATTATGTTCCATTGATTGTTTTTATTTTCTACCGACCTTTACTCCTGTGGCAGTGAGATAGTGTGATACCTTTACTGGGCTAGTGTAGCTCATTCCTTACTTAACTATTTCAGATCAGGAAGACGGAGTTCCCGAGCCCGTTCCGCAGGAAGACGGCGAGTTGGATGCCTAAAGACTTTATAGTTCTATTTATAGTTTTTATTTCGAGTATCTCTTTTAATTAGCTTATTCTTTCATGTTTTGAGTATGTTTTTGGTTATTGTGTAAGGAATGTTAATCAAATTTTTATTACGCTTCCGCATTTAAGAATTTTAATACACACATCTTCATTTAAATTCCGGAGTCGTTACAGTTGGTATCAGAGCCGTGTTCCTCGGACTCATCCCTTTCACAATAATGCTTAGAGAAATACCCACTGATAAATCGTTACTCAACTCTTTCGTGTGAAATGCAGGTGCAAAGAAATGAGGAGAGAAAGACCTCCACTAAACCAAGCAGCCTGGGATGATTCGCTCTGGGAAAATGTGGACAAAATATTCGAGATGCTGGAAAGGATCATGGCCGCCCAGCAAGGTCGAGAGGAGAGAAGGGAGTTACCCAAACCTCCCCAATTACCGCTATAGCAAGCGCATCCTAAGCCACCTCGGCACGAGCCACCGCTATAGCAAGTGGATCCCAAGCCACCCCAGCACGAGCCTGCTCCACCACAGTACCACCCGGCACTACCGCCGCAGTATGAACCAGTGCCCCAGCCACTGTACTGCCCGGCACCGCCATAGTACAATCCGGTGCCAACACCATATCAGCAGGTGCCACCACAGGGCCCCCCAGTTTATCCCCAACCGGGCCTAGTACCTCTTCCACGGGACCCAGCTCCTTCCTTGATCGACCCGGACTACATAGAGAGGTACAGGAGACTAAACCCTTCCACTTTTATAGGGGGATCCTCTTTTGAAGATGCCCAATACTGGCTGGCGGAGACGGAGAGAGCTTTCAAGACCTTGGGAGTGGTTCCTAAGCAGAGAGCTGACCTTGCTTCCTACATGCTGGTAGGGGAAGCAGGTCATTGGTGGGAGCTCAAGCAGACCACCCTACCTACACCAGTCACTTGGGAGAAGTTCTTTGCTGCCTTCCATGCGGAGTATCTCCCTGAGCACATCCGACACCTAAAGGAGATAGAGTTTGTTCAACTGGTCAAGGGAAACATGTCAGTATCAGAATATGCTCGTAAGTTCCTAGAGTTGGGCCGATACTTCTCGGAGACATTGATGGATGAGGGCCGAAAGGTAAGGAGATTCTAGTGGGGCCTCCGCCCGGAGATCAGGCAACACTTGTTGGTACTGGAGCTCAAGACATATTCAGCAGTTTTAGCAAAGGCACAGATCGTGGAAAAGAGCTTTAATACCAGTCCTCAGCCAGCGGGGAGATCCCGACCCTCAGCTCCGTTCCGCAAGCTAGCACCTACTGCGCCTGTCCAACCAAATAAGAGGCCCAGACCAGCCATCCAGGCCCCTCCTCAGGCTCTAGGGGCAGCACGTGGGAAGATCTGTTAGCACTGCGGTAGAGATCACGAGGACCGACCATGCTACCGCCTCAACAACACGTGTCGCATATGTGGCAGTTCCCAGCATTATGCAAGAGAATGCCCGAGAAACCAGAATCAAGGAAGGCCTCCTATCCAGGGCAGAGCTTACAACCTTACCCAGCAGGATGCCGACACCAACCCGGATGTGGTACAGGGTATGTATATTATCTATGACCATATTGCTCATGTTTTATTTGACACTGGTGCATCGCATTCCTTTGTTTCACATGTTTTTGCTTCCAAAATTAATGTATCGCCTGATAAACTTGATTCATTGTTGTTTGTGTCTACTGCTGGGGGTGAAACACTACTAGGGAAAGTTATCTACAGGGCTTGTGCCGTGGAGATAGCAAATAGAAAACTGAGTGTAGACCTGATAGGATTAGACACGGAGAATTTTGATGTAATCTTAGGAATGGATTGGCTAGCGGCGTATCACGCCACCATAGATTGATTTAACAAGAAAGTTGTATTGAATCCTCCTAACGAGAAACCATTTATAAATTAATAAAATCATTTAGTACTTATTCCTTGATGGCAAGTTTTCTTAACTTCTAGTGCCTTAATCTTGCTATTTTCTCTAACTAGGCAAGCCCAAGAAGGAAATTTGTATTCAAGAGATTTCGGTAGTCTGAGACTTTCCAAATGTGTTTCCGGACGAACTGTCTGGTCCGCCAGCGGATAGGGAAGTCGAGTTCACTATAGACCTACAGCCAGGTACCCAGCCCATTTCGGTTGCTCCTTACCGCATGAGCCGCATTGAGATGGAAGATCTGAGGAAACAAATCACTGAATTACAAGACAGTGGTTTTATTAGACACAGTGTGTCCCCTTGGGGTACCGGAGTCATTTTTGCAAGGAAGGGAGATGGAACGTTGAGACTATGTATTGATTACAGAGGATTGAACAAGGTTACAATTAAGAACAAGTATCCTCTTCCCCAGATTGATGACCTCTTCGATCAGCTGCAGGGTGCACAGGTCTTTTCTAAAATAGACCTGCGATTAGGTTACCATCAGGTGAAGATAAGAACAGAAGATATCCCCAAGACGGCCTTCCGAACCAGGTACAGACACTATGAGTTCCTGGTCATGCCATTTGGGCTAACCAATGCCCCGGCAATCTTTATGGATATGATGAACAGGGTCTTCAGAGAGTTTTTGGATCAATTTGTCATTGTGTTCATCGATGATATCTTAGTCTACTCAAAAAGAAGAGAAGAACATGTTCACCATCCTGCCCAAGTTCTGCAGGTCCTCAGAAAAAAGAAGTTATATGCAAAGTTGAGCAAGTGTAGATTCTGCCTTGAGCAGACCGCCTTCCTAGGACATATCATATCGAAGGAAGGGGTATCAGTGAATCCTGAAAAGGTTGAAGCGGTACTTGGCTGGGAGAAGCTGACATCCGTTAAGGAAATCCGTAGCTTCCTGGGGATGGCAGGTTATTACCGTAGGTTCGTTGAAGGATTCTCCAGTCTAGCAGCTCCTCTAACCCGACTCACAAAAAAGAATGCCAAGTTTGAGTGAAATGAGAATTGCGAAAGAAGCTTTTCAGAATTAAATAAGCGGCTGACTACTGCACCCGTGCTAGCTTTACCGAGTGGATTGGGATGATATACAGTTTATAGTGATACCTCTTATCTAGGCCTGGGTTGTGTTCTGATGTAGCATGAAAAGATTATAGCATATGGGTCCAGACAGTTAAAGAATCATGAGAAGAACTATCCCACCCATGACTTGGAGCTTGCCGCAATCATACACGCCTTGAAAACCTGGCACCATTATTTGTACGGAGAGACCTTTCAGATCTATATTGATCATAAGAGTTTGAAACACATATTCACTCAGAAGGATCTCAACATGCGTCAGAGAATGTGAATGGAACTCCTTAAGGACTATGATTATAATATCTAATATCATCCGGTTAAGGGCAACGTGGTAGCAGATGCTCTCAGCAGGAAAAGTGCAGGTATCTTAGCTCATTTGATGGTTTTAGAATGCAAGCCAATTGAGGCCACGCAACAAGTTCGACTTCAGGATCTGACTGGGCTTCCCTTATCTCACAGGAAGACGGTGAGTTGGATGCCTAAAGACTTTATAGTGATATTTATAGTTTTTATTTCGAGTATCTCTTTTAATTAGCTTATTTTTTCATATTTTGAGTACGTTTTTGGTTATTGTGTAAGAGATGTTAATCAAATTTTTATTACGCTTCCGCATTTAAGAATTTTAATACATACATCTTCATTTAAATTCCGGGGTCGTTACAGTTTGTGGTCAGAGGAGCAACCTTTTTAGAAAGGAAATTTCTTTTAGGGGAAATCATAGTGAAAGAATTGAACTTAATGAAGTTCAAGAAACTAATGAATTAATACAAGAAGAAGATCATGAAAAACAGATTGAGCAACTTTTTACTATATGTTTTTAAGATGACAAGGAAGTTGTCATCTCTAATGGTTGAGGTTCAAGAAACAAATGTTGTTCAAGAACCAGTTAGTGAACCTGTTCAAAATTAGATTGAACAGCAACCTAATCTAGTATAAGGTGAGCAAGTTGTACACAAACCTCTTAGAAGGTCTACTAGATAACATCGTGCATCAGATAGGTTGAATCTTATGGTCTAAAATAATGTATCTAATGAGGTTAATCATAATGATGATGACCCCAAGACCTATGAAGAGGCTATACAAAACTCCGATTCTGAGAAATAGATAAAGGTCATTGAATCTGAAATGGAATCCATAAAGGTCAACAAAGCTGGGATTTTGGTTGAAACTTCGATGTATATAAAGTCTATTGGTTGTAAATGGATTTTTAATAAAAAGATTGGAGTAGACGAAAAAGTGGAGACCTATAAAACCCGTCTTGTTGGTAAGGGATATCGTTGAAAAGAATGAATTGATTATGACGAAATATTTTTCCCAATAGCAATACTCAAATCAATTCGAATTCTACTTGTTGTAGCTGTCTACTATGATTATGAGATATAGCATATGGATGGAAAACAGTTTTCCTAAATGGTGAGTTGGAAAAGGATATACATATGATACAAACTAAAGGTTTCATATCCCCATCTGATCATGATAAAGTATGTAAAGTACAAATATTCATTTATGGATTAAAGCAAGCATCTTGGAGTTAGAATATTCATTTTAATAAAACAATTAAAAAGTTCAATTTTGTTAGATGCAAAAAGAAACCTTGTGTGTACAAATAGGTTAGTGGGAGTACAATTATTTTTTTAGTTCTGTATATTGATGATATATTTCTCATTGGGAATGATATACCAGCATTACAAAATACTAAGATTTGGCTATCTAAACAGTTCTTCATGAAAGACCTAGGAGAAGCAGCTTATATATTGGGAATAAAGATCTATAAAGATATATATAAGAAATTGCTTGGACTTTTCTAGTTTATGTACGTTGACACCATTATGAAGAGATTTAATATGAAAAATGCCAAAAGGGGCTATCTACCGATAGACACTAGAATTACTTTCAGTAGAGAGAATTATCTTAAGACCTCTGAAGACAAAAAACACATGGGTAGAGTCCTTTATGCTAACGTAGTGGGAGCTATCATATATACAATGACATGTACACTTCTTTATATGACTTATACACTAGGAGTGACTAGCTGATATTAGGTGAATCCTGGTGAGGAATATTAGAAAGTGGTAAAGACCATTTTTAAGTACTTGAGAAGAACTAAAAACCAATTCCTAATTTACAGAGAATTTGAGTTAAAACAGGAAGATTATATCGATGCCATTTTTTGCTTTAGATAAAGATGATAGCAAATCTATATCTAGTTATGTGTTCACCTTAAATGGTAGAGCAGTGAGTTAGAAAAGTTCCAAACAAACTACGGTAGCTGATTCAGTGATTGAGGCTGAATATATAGCGACAAGTAAAGCTGCTAAGGAAGCTGTTTGGATGAAGAAGTTCTTAACTAAACTTGGTATGATTCCTTCAACAGAAGATCCAATTCTATTATTGTGTGACAATACTAGAGGTATCACTCAAATAAAGGAACCAATATCACATCAAAAATTCAAACACATTCTGTGGAGATAACATTTGATTAAAGAAACCATTGAATGTGGGGATATTAAAATCCAAAAGGTTGATGAAAAGGATAATACAACTGACCCATTCACAAAAGCTCTTGGTGCAAAGGAGTTTGAAAAGTATAAGTGAAAGTTATGAATGGAGTACATGACAAATCGGATCAGTGCAAATGAGAGATTATTATGGATATAATTATTATGCCCAAGATCCAATTATTCATATAATATATTGAATACATTATTATTTGACAATTTATTTTAATATATGAAAATAATATTTTTATTATCATATTTATTATCTTATTATTTAATTTATATGATAAAGTTCTTGATTAAATTTAGAGATTTTACATCAAGATGGAGATTTTAATAATGAAAGTAAAAATTTTTATGATTTGATTTAAAATATTCTTAGTCACTGGATCATCAAAATAGGATATTAATGATCTGGTAAGAATAATATATATGTGATAGTTTTTATAACATAAATATTAGTTGATCTCATTAACTAAATCACATATATATATGATGCATATAGAGATATAATCATTGCACCGATGCAATTGAGAATTTCTAATGGTTAATATTATCTTAAATTATCAATAGAATATTCTCTTAAAATAATGAGATGTAAGAATTTTCTTTGACTTGTGATTATCATAATAATTAACAAGTCACTTATAATATTTTGATTCTGAATACTTATAGTTATAGAACTATAGTTGAAATGATATTAGGTGTGATTAAATACTTGTATAATTAGTAATTGATTAAGATAGAATCTGTTAATTTTGGTAATAAGTTTAAACTCTATGTTGTCCTTTATTATACAACTAAATTTAAATCGTGACTAGGGTAATTGAATGGAAAAAAAAAATGTTTCTTATGTTATTCATTAGTCAATTATAGTTGACATAAAATATGGTTGATTATCTATTGATATTTGACAGTTAAACCATATCTCAGAGTTACTCCAAAACAATAATGACATAAGAAAATATTACATCATTTTTTACCAGGTTCTTAAGAGTAATTGTACATTTCATACTATCCAGTTATTAAGAAATGTTGATAGACACCAATCTTAATTAATAAATTAGTTTGACCAATTTGTTACTGTTTTAATATTGAATATACGGGTCACACACTAACGAGTGTTTTGACTTTCGCTAAATTGATTAATTATTTTAATTATTAAATAATTAAATTAAAAATTTTAGTTTAATTAAATAAATAAAACTTTTAATCTAACTAGAATATTATTATATTTTTTAATAGCAAAAAGAATATAATTAATATTAGAGATAAATTAAATTTTCTATTTTAGAAATAAAAAATTAATATTTATATTTTTTTGTTATTACATTGTTAGTGTAATAATATAATATGTGTAGTTATTATAATAAGGAAGATTATTATAAAATCTAATTTGAAATTGAATTGATTTATAAAATTATTTTATTAAATAATAAAAAAAATGCAACATATATATATGAGATATATATAATTGGGTAAAAAAATGAGTCCAAATTGGTTTGGATGGTACAGGAAGTTGGACTTGAATTTTATATATAGAATATATATATATATATATATATGTAATTGGGTGCTCAAAAAAAAAAGAAAAGTACAAATTAGTTTGGACCTGTACAGAAAAAAATTCAAATAGGAATTAATAACTAGAATTAATAACTACCCATGTTACCTATATATATGTGATATATATATATATATAAATGAGTGGGGATTGTAAAATCAAAGAAGAAAACAAAAGAAAAACCTAGCCGCACGCACACCAAAAGAAAAGAAAAAAAAATTGAGTGAATTTTTTTCTGTTAAAATTTTGTAAGAAAATTTTAATACAAATATTATTTAATTTGTTCATGCATTTCATTGATGAAAGAGTTAATTAGTAAAGATCAATTTTAGTATGGATACGTATAAAATGTTCATGTATTCGAATAATTTTAATTTAAAAATCTGCTATCAAGTACGTTTTATATTTGATCTTTAATCTCTACTATAAGTTTTGAAATATAAATAGATTATATTGAATTATTTTATATTTTTCGCTGCGTGTTATGAACATATTACAATCATTCATAAAGTAAGTCTTGTGACAAATAATTTTCATTAGACTACAAGAATTAACTATGGAGATACTTATAGTCCTATAGTTAAAGATTCAACAATCAAAATTATTCTCATCATTATTATTATTGAAAATAGGATTGCAAGCAACTTGACATAAATAATGCATTCTTAAATGGAGATTTAGAAAAATTTGTTTACATGCAACTACTAGAAAGCTTTAAAGACAAAATCAAACCCAATTATGTTTGTAAACTAATAAAGCACTATATGGCTTAAAATAGACACCTAGAGCCTGGTTTGAAAAGCTAAAGAAGACACTACTTTACTAGGGTTTCAGAGACTCTATATTTGACTCCTTTCTTTTTTTTTTTAGAATTTTTTTTACTGATGAAAAACTCCAATTTCTATCGACTTAATTAATTCTAAATTAATAATTTAAAATATTTTTAAATAAATTTATATTAAATTTAAATTTTCTAAAAATAATATATAATAATCTAAAAGATAAAGGTTAATCAAATCTCTTAAAGATAAATTTCTACTAATAACATAATATTTAAAAAATAAACATGTTTTAAGTCTCTTTAAAGATAAATCATATTTGAATTCGAATTAATTAGTAAAATAAATTTAATTTTTACATTAATTTTCAACTTTTTCCCTTAATATAGAAATTATAATTACTAAATTTATTTTGTTAAAGTACTTTTCTCCAATATTTCTTGTTTAATCTTCATATTTTGAAACACTTCTTTTCAATTGTTGATACACTTCTCACCAAGATTCGATTATTGATGTACTTCTCATTAATTTTCAATTATTTGATACATTTCTTATCAAAACTCCTTAGAGCACATCTCTCCAATTTTTTAAAAAGAGATTATTATTCTTCTTCAACAATATTTGTTTGCTCATTCGTTAACCTGCAATTTTTTGGTATATACCCAAATATTTTATAATAAAAATATTGTAATTTATCTTTATGCCAATAATCTTTTTCATCATAATTGTTTTTCTTGCGTACTCTGCATTGTAGAAATTTTTTCTTTTTAATGTTGATGAAGACTTGTTTGACATCGTGGTGATGAAGACTCCCTCAATTATTTTTTCATTTCTCATTGCTCTTCTTTGTTCCACGACTTGCAAAATATTAATTAATTCTATAACTGTAATTTTTGACAGATTTATAGAATCTTCAAGTGATAAAATATTTGATTCAAATTTTTTCGGCAAGCTTATAAGAATTTTTTCAATAATTCTATTATCGGAAAACTCTTTGCCAAACAATCTAATTTTGTTAACAATGTTATGAGGTTGTTAACGTACTTTGCGATTCCTTCTGATTCCTTCATCTTATGAATCTCAAATTCTCTCTTAAGATTCAAAATTTGCATAAACCTGGTTTAGTCATTGCCTAAATACTTGGTTTTAAACAAATCACATATCTTTTTCAGAGTTTTACAAGGTATGATATTAGTGAAAATTACTTTAGAGAATCAAAGAGTACAAATAAGTTTTTACTTTGTGTTTTTTAGAATTTCTTCATTATTACTCTTTAATTGAGCCACAGTTGGATTAGAGTGTAATGGTCGGAGTTCACTATTATTTTCAACTACATCCTACAAATCAAAAGATTGTAGATATGTTTATATTTTCACAGCATATAATTGATAATTTTTCTTGTGAAAATAGGAGATGAAGACAAAGAAAAATTATTTGGTGTTATATTTGATGTATGAAACTCATTTGTTTTCTCTCTATATTTTTTTCTTATAGATCTATGATCAAGAAAACTCTGATATCACTTGTTGAGTTTTCTTCAGGTGAAGAAAATTTAAATTTTTATTAAATTCATTCACTCCAAAACTAACAACTTAAAGTACCTTTAAATAAGATTACATCAAATTCAAATTTTATAAAAATAATTTACCATAATATAAAAGGAGAGATATGCTTTAAAATATGAAACAAGACATATTGGAGAGATGTGCTTCAATAAGACAAATTTGGTGATTATAATTTTTATATTAGGAGAGAGTGTTGAAGATTAATGTAGAAATTATAATTCATTTTATCTACATGCAGCAACCAGAAGGCTTTGAAGACAGAACTAAATCCAATTATATTTGTAAACTCAACAAGCACTATATGGCTTAAAACATACACTTAGAGCCTAGATTCAGAAACTCTGAATGTGACTCCTCTCTTTTCATCATGAAGAGCAATGGTAAATTAATATTTGTGCTTATATATGATGATAACTTAATATTGACAAGTAATGATATAACCCTATTAAAAAGGTAAGTACAAGAATTGGATAAAAAGTTTCTATTAGAGGATCTAGGCACACTACATTTATTTCTTAACATTGAGGCAACCAAAGATGAGATAAGAATCTTTTGACATAGAAGACTTGCTTAGAAAAACAAGCATGGAGAGCTCAAGAAATCATGTTCAACACTAGTAGCTCTTAATGCTTTTTAAACAATTCAAAAGGTGAACCTCTAAAAATCCTACAACCTATAGAACAATTATAGGTGTATTATAATATGTAACTCAATACAAGACCTGACCTTGCCTACATTATAAAAAATTGAGCAACTTCTTACAACAACCAACAACAAAACATATGCAAATCGTAGAAAAGGGTATTGTGATATCTAAAAGGGACAAAGAATTTTGACCTATATATTCAACTCTGCAGTAGTTATACACTCATTGGTTATTTTGATGAAGATTCGACATATAATAGAGATGACAGAAGATCAACTGCTGGTTATCGTGTATACTTTGATTCTAATAGTCTATTAGAGCTCAAAAAAATAAAATATTGTTGCAAGATCAAACACATAATCTGAGTACAGGGTATTGACGCATGTGTCATTTGAGATCACTTAGTTAAAATGTTATTAAAGAGTTGTGGTTCTTGATAAAAAAATTGAGATGAGATACGTACCATCACAAGATCAAATAACATAGTGCTTACCAAAACTCAAGGAGGAATACAATTTTATAACTCAAGAAACAAATTTAGAATAGTTGAGAGACCTTTACCACTGTCAAATTTAAAAAAGAATGTTAAAAAACAAGTGAAAAATAAGCAGGAAATACCGTCAGTAGTAGTTATATACCTACACTGCACAAATAACTGCAAGCTATGAATTGCACAACGATAAGACTAAATGGTTAATAATTATTGTAACAAGTTTTGTCCTTTTGCTATATTTGTACATTATTCATATGAATTTGTAGAGCTTTGATTTAATGTAAAATTTTATAAATTAAAGGGATCTCATCTCATGACATTATGCTGAGAATTGTTCAACATATTCCTCCCATTTCTTTTACGTTTGCATGAAGAAGGCAAAAAAAGAAAGCTTGAAGGAGCTTCGAATGTAGGAAGGCAAAACGAACAAAAATGATGTAGATGCTAATCGTTTAGTTTTTTATTTATATGAATATATATATATACATATATATTATATTTTTTTCATCTTTTTATATTATTTCAATTCAAATTGGCACCAGACCAGTATAGACTAGTTTTAAGATTTTAATTAAAAATAATATATTCCTAAGTCTACATATATATATATATAAAATAAAATTGAAACCAAAGGGTGTTCAAGTTTCAGTTTATATATATATATATATATGTATTGAAACTACAACTTAAAATGTTTTAACTTTCAGTTTTTATATACAATATATACATGCACATAAGCTTAAAAATAAAAAAGCTCTAGATTTTTTTTTTTAAAAAAATGAGCTCAAAATTTCATTTAGCTTCTGCCCTATCTTTTTAAAAATTTCTTCTTTTTTTCGGTTTACATTTCTTTGTCTTCAACATCCTCACTGTTAATATCCATGGCAGGAACAAGCAAGTTTAACCTGCAGCCTATACCAGTCCAAATAAAGACTATTTTTGAATACAGCTCAAGTTAGATGTTAGAATTTTTAACTGAAGAAAATTTAAATTTAAATTGACTCCAAAATTAATAATTTAATGTATTTTTAAATAAATTTACATATAAACTAATCTTTTGAAAATAAAATATCAGTAATATCTAAACAATAAATATTAAACTAAATCTCCTAATTATCATATGTTTTTTTAATATTTTTTATATCTATTTTGATTAATATAGAAATAAATAAAACAAATAAAAATTATTATTTTATTATTTATTTATAACACATATTTTTATATTTAATACTAAATTAGTTCAAGTGAAATATTTTACATATTTAAACACCAACAAGATGGTAAAATTTTCTGGGTCTAATTTTAATTATGGTCAATTTCAATAAAAAATAAAAATAAAAATTCGACAAGAATTGAACAAAATTGACTAATTTATTTCAATTTATTTTAATGAGATATAATATGAATATACATAAAAAATTATAAATTCAAAATAGATATGCAAAATGTGTTGAATTACCTACCCTATTCCTCCCACTTTTAATTTTATTTTTTAAATATACTCAAATTAATTAAATTTTATTTGATGAATATCTGATGCTATATATTTTAATATTACTTCATCATATCTTTTTATTGAGTATTGTAGTTGAATATTATTTTAAATTATATATTGTTTTTGTTCATATTTAATATTTTAACTTAATTTATTTAAATATTTTATAATTTTTTAAAATAAAAAAGTAAATGAAATAGGTAATTAATAAGACACTTTCTACCAATTTTTTATATAAGGGGTTATAAATTTATGTTTTTAGTAAGAATTAACGTACTCATTCCCGTGCCGATCCCTATCCATTCCCGCAGCTAGACTGCTAATTGCACGAAACGTTTCAGCAGAAATTGATTTCACGAAACGGTGACGTGTGTATAGGCAGCATCAAGTGTGATGCATTCATCGGCGAGCCCTTCTTCTTATCCTTTGAATTAGTCAGTTTTGGGAAATATGGCGACTCTGGCCGCAGGGACGCCATGGATGAGGGTCAGGGCTTTGCCAGAGCTTGCCCCTCCGTATCTTAGGCAATCTTGCCTTTGTTACTACAAGAACGCTGCAAGACGCGCCATCTCTGCTCGCATTCCGTGGAGGAATTTCTCAGTCTCTGCATCTTTATCTTCCAGCAATAACAAGGTTGAAGATGACACTCCCGTTAGAGTTCGTTTTGCTCCTTCTCCCACTGGAAATCTCCACGTTGGTGGCGCCAGGACAGCGCTCTTCAATTATCTGTTTGCTAGGTTTATTCCCTACTTTCTGTTACTCATTTTCCTCTTTCTTTAGTACTGTTTGGTTTTGAAATTAGAATATTTTGCCTTTTGGAATAATGATTGCAGGTCCAAAGGAGGGAAATTTGTACTGAGAATTGAAGATACTGACTTGGAGAGGTCTACTCGAGAATCTGAGGAGGCCATGCTTCAGGATCTCTCTTGGCTCCGTCTTGATTGGGACGAGGGTATTTCTCCTATTAATCTCCTTATACCTCAATTTCATTTTTCAACTGGAAACTTCTGCATTCGTACTCATTATTTGATGCGTACTTATCTCTTACTTTGGTTTTCTATGGTATCTGAACTGTAGGCCCTGGCGTAGGCGGAGATTTTGGTCCGTATCGGCAATCTGAAAGAAATTCCCTCTACAAGCAGTATGCCGAGAAGCTTTTAGACTCTGGTCATGTTTACCGCTGTTTTTGCTCCAATGAGGTAGTTTCTTCTAGAATCTCCTAAGTTATGTTTGCCACCCATTTGGATTTATTGCGGATTGGAAGCATGAATCTTCAAGAAATATAGAGAGAAGTACATGGACCCTTAAATTTTTTAATCAATTGATGGCAAAGAAACGATGATATCATAACTGTGATGAACCTTATGTCGATTCATTGATAAGTTTGATTGGTAGCTATTGGCATGGCATTATTTTTGTCAACAATTGTATCTTACTTCCACGTGTCAGTGAAAATGCATGTTGTACTTATTATTTTGTCCATAACTTCCCCAGGAACTTGAAAAAATGAAAGAGGTTGCAAAACAAAAGCAACTGCCTCCAGTGTACACTGGGAAGTGGGCCTCTGCTACAGATGCTGAAGTAGATGAAGAGCTAGGGAAAGGAACCCCTTATACATTTCGTTTTCGAGTGCCAAAGGAAGGAAGTTTGAAAATTAATGATCTCATCCGAGGCGAAGTAAGTTCTACTGATTATTGCTATTATGGTTGTTATTTGTGTTTATTTAGTCTAACTACCACAAAAGTACTATAGTGTTTAAAGATCATGACAAATTTGGCAGCTCTTACATAGATCTGCTGTCAACTGGTCACTCAACGAAAGAGTTTATGATTTCATTGCGATTAAACTGTACCAAACGTTTATGCACTAACTTTGACGGATAGTGTCATGAAGGTTAACTGGAACTTGGGTACGCTTGGAGATTTTGTTATCATGAGGAGCAATGGGCTACCTGTCTATAACTTTTGTGTTACAGTTGATGATGCTACTATGGCTATTTCACATGTTATAAGGTGACTAGAACTGCCACTTCAAATATTTAAAGAAATGTACTAGTTTTAAGTGTAAATAGTTTGCTAGTTTGAAACTTTTTTAAGTTTCAATTTGTTTCACGGGTGTTGCGCGCTCATTTTCCCCTCAAAACTTGTCTATTAGAGCAGAAGAGCACTTACCTAATACTCTAAGGCAAGCACTCATATATAAGGTAATGTTAGCATTTCTCTGCTCCCTTTTTGTGCTTTCCTGTGCTCCTAGAGATTCTGAATTCTTTTAAAAGCTGGATTTTGATATCTATTCATCATCCCTGGCAGGCTCTTGGGTTTCCGATGCCGCACTTTGCACATGTTTCTTTAATTCTTGCACCTGACAGGAGTAAACTCTCGAAGCGGCATGGTGCAACCTCTGTGGGTCAGGTAGGTAATTTTGATTTCTATTATTTACGTGTTAAGTAAATGTTGTAGTACGGGATGTTATTCGATTTCCTTGGTGAAGTGAAGTGTATAATTTTCAACAATTATGACTTTTTTTTGTCTAACAGTTCAGGGAGATGGGATATCTTCCTCAGGCAATGGTTAACTATTTGGCACTTTTAGGTTGGGGTGATGGCACAGAAAATGAATTTTTCACACTTGAGCAACTTGGTTAGTATCCTCATGTTTTTATAGTTCCTGACATGTATTTTTCTGTGAAAAAATTGTTGCTTGTTATTTTTGGTAGATGAGTGTCCTTTTTCTTTTAATAAGTTTTAGCTTCAGTAGATGAGTGTTCTTTCTCATGACCTAAGCCCAGGAAATGACTGGGACGATGGATTAGGTAGGCTTAAGGCTGCTGATACTGTAGTAAGCCTCAAAAATCACTAACTCATTGCTCACAGATAAAGCATAATAATTTGCATACATAATGCTGTCTAATCAAGAAGGGAAGTATTCTTAAACATGAAATTCTGTCGCAGCACGCATATACAATGTCATCTCAGTTTGTATTTCCATCCAATATGCATGGTCATTAAAAAACTTATTGAAGGTATATACTATTAGTTATATGTTATATGCTTGTATGTACTGATGTAAGGCATAATTTTAGCTCCTTATTTAAAAAAGGCATAATTTTAGCTCCTTGCTCAAGCTGTTTTCGAAGTAATCCTTGTTTCCTATAGGGTAGGATAGTTGAAGCATATTAATATACTACCTACAACTAATTGTCAGTTTATAATGTACTGCTAATATAATTGAGAAGTTATTATAAATAATAACTAAATTCTAAGAATTCAATAGAAAGTGAAAGGAAGCAAATTGTATTCCCAGTATATATTGTGGCAAGGTGTCCTTCTCCCAGATCCATGGTGCTTTTGGCTTGCTCGCAACTCTACAGTCTTTAACAGCAGATACACTTCCTACATTGAACTCTGGGAGAGGGTTATTTTTTTATGAGCCAAAGGACACGATCACTTTCGTGAAATTAGCATCTCCATTCTCCATAGAAGATGAGATGTTTTTGTTAAAAGCACGTAAACTTGTTTTTTGTTGGTCTTTCCTTCCTTTTTTTTCCTCTCTCTCTTGGCGGTTTGGTTTTCTTTGTATCTTATGGAGGATTTCTTGTTCTCCCTTGCTGTGATTTCATCTTTCTCAAGAAAGTTTTCTTCTTTTATCTGAGAAAACTCTTCTCTTTACTGAAAGTTCGGCAGAATCGTCCCTAAACATGAGACCTTTCTCCTTGTCATCAAATTATAGATAAGATATCAGCAGCCCTTAGGGCTCCAACAACTTAATAAATTTTCAGCAAATCAAGAAATGTCCATCCAGAACCTTCTAATTCTCTTCCCTCCTCAACTAACACAATAGAAATACCATATTACTACCACAAATGTTGTTTACATGGTCATTGACCAGCAATCACTGGAATGGTTGGAGAGATGAGATCTGGTTGATCTTGTCGTGACAGTTCTCCATGTGCTAGTCATAGGCAGGTACATGCCACCATTTTCCAGGATAAGACTTTGAAATCCGATGCCTTTCCCCCATCCTTCTTCCAAATGCCAGTGATTCAGAAGCTGGCAGAGGTCGGGATTGAAAGCTGGAGACACAAGGAGTCTTTTTGGTGGTGGTGACTCACTGCCTCTTGGCCAGGATTGGCTTGGATTGAGCCAGGAAGTTCGAGCTTCTCTTTCTCTCTTCTTTAGGTGTTGTTTCTGGTACGCTTCTTCCTCCTTCCTGCATTTCCAGAGGTGGTTGTCATGCTGGGGGTTGGTGGTTATGGGATAAGGTGGCTAGGTTCTGAGTACCAAGCCTTGGTACCAACCTTCTATCTATATGACTATTTCCTTTCTCTTTCTTGTTTGGTTTTGTGGAAGAAGAAGAGGATCCTCCTTTCTTCTTGCTTTAAAACTCCATCCCCCTTTTTTTTGAAAAATGCCCCTCTATCCCATGTATGCTATACATATTAAATATAAAAACATGATTTCTCCCAACTCATGTCAAATCACCCTGTTTACAATTGAAAAAATCTATCATTTTCTCAAAGAAGGTCCATAATAATTCTCCTAAAGGAATTTTCATTTGTATTTTTTTTTTTGCAATTTCTTACTTGAATAATCTTATGCAATTTACAGTTGAAAAATTCTCGATTGGCCGTGTTAATAAAAGTGGTGCAGTTTTTGATTCTATAAAGTTGAGGTAATTATAGAGTTTCAGTTTATATGATATTTGCTTGCTGTATAATTTCCAAGATTGTTGTTTTACCTGATGGTTTCCTAATGGTCTCTGTGAACTTAAGGTGGATGAATGGTCAGCATTTAAGAGCACTTCCATTTGAGAAGTTGACCAAACTCATTGGTGAACGATGGAAGAGTACTGGTATCCTGACAGAATCAGAAGGTCCATTTGTAGATGTGAGATTTCTCCCTTGTGCTTCTAAATGCATTGTACTTCTGATATTGATTTTTCAAATTAGCAGCTTTCCTGTTCTTTTGATGTCTGAGTTGGTTCTTTAATGGTTGTTTTAGAATGCTTTAACATGAACATGCTTTTTTTTTTCTCTCTTTCATTTAGTTGATTTACTGTTTGGAGAAGGTTTCTTTGAACCTCACTAGTTCTCGCATGCAGCATATCAATTTTTTGTTGGTCTATAATTTTGTATTAGGTTTCCCTTTGAAGATCTGAGACTTTCTATAATGTGGCTTGCATTTTAATTTTTCATTTCCCAGTGGCATGATTGCAGTATCTCAAACTGATATAGGACAAGAAAAGAGTAAGAGAGAACCAAAATTGAGGAAGAAATTAGCGCAGAAGGGAGAATAAGTAGGAGGAATTAACAGGGCGGGGAAGAAAGACTTACATTAGATTGGACAGAAAAAATCTGAAATACTATATAAAGAAGTGTTAACTTCATCATAATCGAAGATATTCACTGGCTTAATACCAATTTTTGGGGTACTAATTGGAGCGAAATTGAAAAAGCTACAACGATAAAGATAATATCACGACATCTGAAATCTTAATAATATTCGAAATCTATATATCCGTATGAAGAGCCAAATTGGGAAAGAAAAAGCCAAATAAACTAAAAATGTCAAATAATAATGATTACAAAAATATTTCATAGCACTAAAAAATTCCAAATTAAGATACTGCTCCTGCATATTAAGGATAAACAAATATAGGGTTGAATGCCATAGGGGGATTGCTATCCTTTTGATACGATAGGGAATCGTTTTGTTGTATGCCCAAAGTATTTTTAGGATAGAGAATTCCATTCCACATGATAGGGATTTGAGAAACAGATTTCTATTTCAGACTGCTTATAAATCTTTGTTTTCTTGCACCTAGTTGGTGCCTTCAATGATTTCTATTATCTTCTAAAAAAACAATTAATTAAATTGAAATTTTATATGAGAAGAAAATAATATAACAATAAAACAAAAAGTTTTTACTTAATGCCAATCAGAATTGAACTTCTGATAGTGAAGAAAAAATTAACCCATCATTTGAAATGTTATTTCATGGCAGAATCTGAGAGAGAAAAAAATCCTAGAAATAGTGGGGTGGAGAGAAATAATGGTGTTGTAAAGTTAACAAAGTTACTGTTTTTAATGGAACAAATTAGTTCCACGATTTTCATGAGCAAATTTGTTCTTTGATTTGATATTTTTGCACTATACTTAATTCTCTCTTTTTTAGCACCAAAGATAGGACAACCTTTTTCTTAAGTCCAACCCTGTAATTTTCTTGTTAATAAATGCTACCTAACTTCTAATTTTTGATAACAAACTCATGCATAATTTTATTGCGTGTGGTTATTCGAAACTTTTAAGTTTGTGCATGCATACAGGAGGCGGTGCAGCTCCTTAAGGATGGGATTGACTTGGTAATGGACTCGGACAAAGCTATTTCAAACTTGCTATCATATCCTTTGTTAACTACCCTGGCTAGGTGATCATTGAACTTCTTGTTCTTCACTTTTAATGTAATTTTGCGCAGAAAATATGGCATTATTTTTAAGATGGCAGGACTTTGTCCCTTTTGTATATTTCAATAAAGGGGAGAGAAAGCAATATTTTATCTCGGCCTTAAATTTGTGGTTGCTTAAAGATGAAAGGAGATGGTTGTGTAGTAGCTTTATGGTTTTATTTTTTCAGAAAAGCATTACAGTCTTTGATATCTGGTTAAGCAGGGTTATATGTCACGATTATCATGTTTTTATTAATTTTCTTTGCTCGATCTCCAGTTCTGAAGGTAAAACTATTGTGGAAGACAAGCTGTCTGAAGTTTCGGCAAGCCTTTTAGCTGCCTATGACAGTGGTGGACTCATTGCTGCACTGGAGGAAGGGCAGTCTGGCTGGCAGAAGTGGGTGAAAGGCTTTGGAAAAGCATTGAAGCGCAAGGTGGGTTTTTAAGAGCACTTACAGTTCCTCATCAACCAAAAGAATTAAGTAAGACATATCCTGTCCAAGGGTCATTGAACTGATAATTTAGCCTATTTGCATTCTCATGGCAGGGAAAATCACTTTTTATGCCTCTTCGGGTTCTGCTAACTGGAAAACTTCATGGCCCTGATATGGCTGCTAGTTTGGTGCTGCTCCATAGAGCTGGAAGTTGTGGTGTGATTGCCCCCCAAGCTGGGTTTGTCCCATTGGATGAAAGGTTTAATATGCTCAGGGAAGTGGACTGGAATGCATTTAGTGAGGATCAGCCAGTTTTGACATCCGCGACCGGCGTATTAAATTAAAAATTGACGGATTTGATTAGTTATTTAGAAATACAGACTACGTGTCTTCATTTGTTTGTTGTTATTATTATTACTTTTATTTCGAAACATGGTTTTGTTTTGCAGCCATCTCATTTAGTATTTATGAGCTGACAAGATCTCATTTTGCGTTGAATGGTTACTGTGCAAGAATGTTGTGAGCATTTCTTTATTCATGGTTGGAGAGACAATCTGCAATGAGATTATTTGATGCATTTATGTTTTATTATACTTGGAAAGAAGGTTCATTTATTCTCTTTAGGCATGTAGTTGAGGAGTAGTGTGACAAACATCGAAGGATGACTCGGGTAAGGATTATGCTTTATTGGCACTGCAGCAGGTTGGGAGGAGGGATGCAAGAATCTGAAGATAAATCAAACAAGAAGTTTCCTGCCAAATTTGGTCAAATTTTATTTGGAAAGTAAAGAGGCATACATTTTGAATCCCTGTATGAGGTAGTGAGAAGCTTGAACTTTTAACATTGTCTAGAATTTGAACTCAAATATTCAATGAAGACTGTTACCAATTGACAAGTAGTATTAGAATTTTTTATTTTATTACTAAACTATTATTAATAACAATAATGAAATAATTTCTTGGATTAGGTCATTGCAACCCCTTCTGTGAGGAGGCACCATTTTATTCCAAAATTACAGAATTAATTTACTGAATTCTTTAGAGGGAGTTACGTCGCCTTTTATGTATTTTCTACTAATTTATTTGTGTCGGTTTTAAGTATAAGTATTATTTTATTGAAAGTCGTTTGAATTTATAATCTGTAAATGAAAAATAAATAAAAAATCTTGAATTAAATGGATGATATTTGATTTCATATCAATTTTTATGAGAATGGAACCTTAAATTTTGAATTGTTAATAGTAGAATTTTAACTCAAAGAATACCAATACTAATACTAATACAAATGAGGGTGCATTGGTATGGTGTGGATAGGCTAGTTTTAACGCTTGACAATCTACACGAACCAACAACAAACAAAAAAGACCATCCCGCACGCATCTGTCGGGTCAGAACACAGAAAGCTAATTAGGGGCACTGCCTGGACTGAAACCAACAAGAAAAAGTCATCAAATCCCCAATTTACTCTTTTTATCATCTCCTTCCTCCTCTCCTTCTCCAATTTCTTATTCCTCTCACCATTTCCTTCTCTCCGATTACTCAAATGTGAACTCTTCTTCTTCTTCCGACAAATCATGTCCTTGTCTCACACTCTTGGCGGTCCATCTCGTTGCGGCCGCGTGCTTGGACCTTCCTTAGACAAGATCATCAAGAACGCTGCCTGGCGCAAGCACTCTCACCTCGTCTCCTCCTGCAAATCTGTTCTCGACAAGCTCGAAACCCTCTACGATTCCTCCTCCCCTGATCCTTCCTCTCCTCTATTTGGTCTCTCCCCCTCCGACGCCGATTCCGTCCTCCAACCACTCCTCCTCTCTCTCGATACCGCCTACGGTAAGGTGCTCGAGCCTTCGTTAGATTGCACCTTCAAGCTCTTCTCTCTCTCTCTTCTCCGCGGCGAGATCCACTCATCTGCTTCTGATTCCTGCCTTTACAGGCTCATCTACTCCGTCTGCAAGGTGGCTGGAATTGGCGAGGAGCCTGTTGAGCTTGCTGTCCTTCGCGTATTGCTAGCTGCTGTTCGCTCCCCGTGTGTTCTCATTCGGGGCGATTGCTTGCTTCACGTTGTTCGTACTTGTTACAATGTCTATCTCGGGGGACATAGCGGGACCAATCAGATCTGTGCCAAGTCTGTTCTCGCTCAAATTGTGCTTATTGTTTTCACCAGAGCAGAGGAGGACTCCCTGCACGTTTCCTTCAAGTCCATCTCTGTTAGTGAACTCTTGGCATTCACCGATAAGAACGTCAATGAAGGAAGCTCTGTTCAGTTCTGTCAGGGCTTTGTGAATGAGATAGTTGCGGCCAGTGAAGGGGCTCCCTCTTCTGATATCAAGCTTTCGTTGCAAACCCAAGTGCCTCCAATGCGGAACGGTGAAGGGGATGAGAAAGGTGACGAGGCCTTTGATGGAGCGGATTCACACAATGGCGGCAGCAGCAGCAGCAAGATTAGGGAGGATGCCTTTCTTCTTTTTAAGAATCTCTGCAAATTGTCCATGAAATTCTCATCACAAGAAGACCCGGATGATCAAATCCTTATCAGGGGAAAGACTCTCTCTCTGGAGTTGCTCAAGGTCGTCATCGACAATGGAGGTCCTATTTGGCGCTCAAATGACAGGCAATTACATGTTTTTCTTTTTCTCCTTTTCTAAACCTTCGTAAAATTTTCAAATGTAGTAGCTCCACTAATTGTTACCACAAAAAGCACGTCTGGGTTTTTTCATCTGGAATTCAGCTAAATAGATGATGGAAAATTGAATGCTTGTTATGGACTTCCAATTAAACTGTAGACTTTTTTTCTTTTCCCTCTCACATTTCTACCGTTTTCCATTTTGAGGGTCTTTAGCTTCATATCTAGTTCTGATTATTTAGCATTGCATTCTATTTTTACAAATTATTCTTTTGCATGGCAAATCCAAGTTGAATAATGGTCTTCCGCTTATGTTCATTGTTGAGAAGTTCTTTTTATACATGTGGTGAGTGTGAAAATTGTTGGATCTATGCAGGTGGTGCTGTGGATAATGTTTTTGTTCTAGATTTTGTACATCTTTTGCTCTCTGATTATATTAGGTATTACCTTATCCAATTTTTCATTCTAATTGATACAGGTTTCTCAATGCTATCAAACAATATCTCTGTCTATCACTCTTAAAGAACAGTGCATTGTCGGTTATGTCTATTTTCCAGCTTCAGTGTTCGATCTTTATTAGCTTGTTATCGAAATTTAGATCAGTTCTGAAAGCGGAAATTGGCATATTCTTCCCCATGCTTGTCCTTCGGGTGCTTGAGAATGTTCTCCAGCCGAGTTTCTTGCAGAAAATGACTGTCCTTAATTTATTGGAGAAGATCTCACAGGATTCACAGCTAATCATTGATATATTTGTGAACTATGACTGTGATGTAGATTCTCCAAACATATTTGAAAGGTATACACATCTCTATTGCATGCTTACTCTTCTTCTTTGCATTTGGTTACAATCTCTATCACCTGTGGAAGTATATGGACATGATAGTCTGTGTAGGAAGTACTAGCATGTAGCCTGGGCATTATTTGATTTTTCCTACTGGAATACTGATTGAGTTTTAATGCTGTTTCAAATGTTTATTGGAGCCCCCTGCTCTATGGCCACCCTTTGCACTTTGCTTTGGTTATTTTTTCAAAATTTTGTCTTATGTACATTTCAGGCTTAGTAAAAATTTGTATATGTAGTGGGAGGCTAGAAAATTTCATTAAATCAAGGCTGTCTATAATATTTTAAACTAAAACCTTAAAAGAAAAGCTTCTGCAATTTCAATATAAAGTAATTTGCAGATGCAAGTGCTCACTATGCTGATGTCTTGAAATGAGTTGAAAATTAACTTATAGAGGGGCAAAACTAGAAGAAAATGTCCTGGTAGGATATAGCTATTTATCCGACCACTGCCCATTTTAAGCACCCCAAAAATTTTGTTTGTGTCGTCTAAAACCGCAAAATGGAGTGACATATCGTTTGTACAAGTTATAAATAAACTGTCTGGTGTACATTCTTGTTTTAACTGGTGCTATTTATAGCACATGTATGAAATGTATATTATAGGTCTATAATAAGTTCTATCAAAAGTAGAACTAAGATATAGTTGTATTTTTAGGATATTTATCTCTTTACACCCTACAAGCTTTCTGGAGTCACATGCATAAATTGGACCTTAAATAGTTGAAGTGATTTGTAGTGAGCCCTTTGTGCTTTGGATAGGCATGTTAAATCAGACAAGAAGCTATGTAAATAGTGTTGACATTGTCAAGATAGGTAAAAGAGGAATCACTGAATGATAGTATAACTCTTATAACATATTCTAGAGCCAAGAAAAATTACAGATAACTGTAGAAACAACATGATAAAGAGAGGTGATAGTAGTGGAAGCTTTATGTGATGAGAATTTGTAGAAGAATCATTGTGGGGCTCAAAATTAGGTGGGCCTGCTTGGTGAAAACATCTTCTTGAGTAGTTGAATAATTGGCTAAGACGCGTGTGGCGAGGAAGTTAAGCAGAGTCATGGGAAGGCTAGTGGGGGAGCATCAACATGCTCATTAAGGGCATATAAAAATTGGACGTTGCTTTAGTTGCGAATGAAGTGGCGATAGCTTATTGAGAAGTGGGGCTGAAAGTCTGGTATGCAAGCTTGACATGGGAAAGGTTATGATCACATGTCCTGTATTTCTTGTTTTACATGCTAAATAGATTGGGTTTTGGTGCTAAATGGTGCTTGTGGATGAGGACTTGTGCTACCTTCTATTCTTTTCCAACGATGGTAAATGATGACCTATCGGTTTTTTAAGGCCTCTAGGGGTCTTAGATAGGGGAATCCTCTTTACCCATTGCTTTTATCATTGTGATGGAGGCCCTTAACAAGAATGATCTCCAAAGCAAGAGACCTTCAATTATTCAGGTCACTAGTGGTAGGGAAAGAGTAGGAATAGCGGGGGTGACTCATCGGTTATTCGCTGATGAGATACTATTATGCAAGTCAAGTCCTCAAGCTCATTGAATATTAGATGTATTCTACTATGCTTCCAAGTGGTCTTCGCTCCTAAGATCAATTTTGCAGACTTAGAGCTAGTTTCGGTTAGAGATGGAGAGGAACCCTCTGCTCTTGCCAAAATTTTGGTGTGTAGAGTTGCTAGTTAGCCCTTAAATAGTTGGGATTGCCTCTTGGGGCTAAGTTCAAAGACATCTTTGTACGGAACCTGGTTGTGAACATGTTTGAATCGAGACTAGTGTGATGAAAATGAGTTTCCTCTTGAAAGGGGAAAAAGTGACACTTACCAAGAGTACCTAACAGACCAATCTTCTATTTATCATTGCTAATCTTTTTGGTTATTTGTGGTGAAAAAGCTGGAGTTTATTCAATTTATTTTCTTGTGGGGTAATTCTTATGAGAAAAGAGGATTTCACTTGGTGGCTTAGAACGCGGTTAAATGACTGTTTCAGAGAGGTGGTGTTTGGATCAAATATGTGTTTGAGTTTGTCAAGGCTTTCCTAGGTAAGTTAGGGGCTTCAAAAATTCATTAGGGAGCAGACCAGTGTTTGGTGGAGAGAAATCAAAGTAAAATTTTGAACGGATGGTACAAGATGGTTTTTACGAGTTCTGGATGTCCTATGCTGTAGGAATTTGGAAGAAAATCTACATGGGTAGGGAGGAGTTTCATGGTTCAATTAGATGGAAAGTTGGGTCCGGCCAGAGCATGAGGTTTTGGTTGGATGAATAGAGTGAAGTCCGACTTTTGACTGGCGTTTTCCTAGTGATTTATTCCCTAGCTCGCAATGAAGAGGCCATGATTGCAGAGTTTTTCTCTGGTTCGTTCCATAATAGTGTTTAGGTGGACTTAATTGGGAATTTTAATGACTGGCAGGTGAAAGAGCATTTGAACTCATTTCAGTTTCTTTTCCAATGTATGAGGCCACTTGAGGCCTTGAGTGAGTCGGTTTGCAAGCTAAGATTCGAAGTGGATCTGCTCGGTTAAATCCTAATACTATCATTTGGCTAAGTGTGATAGAATCAATGAAAAATTTTCCTTTAAAAAACAGATATGAAGGATCAAGGTCTCACCTAGAGTGACTTTTTTTCATGAGAAGCAGCAAAGGATCCTATTTTAACTATAGACAATCTGATTAAAGGGGAAAAGTTATTGTGACTGGTGCTATTTGTGCAAGAAAGAGGCAGAATCTGGCAATCACCTTCTCCTTTGTTGTTCTTCATTTAACCGGCTTTGTTCTATGGCCTGTGGTCTAGTTGGGTGAGCTAGGCTATGGCTAGTTATTGAAAGTGGACTTTGGGTTTGGAGAGGCATCCATGGGAATAAGCGTTACAACAATACTTTAGACATTATCTTCATGGCGACCTTATGGGTAATTTGGACGGAAGGAAACAAAAAGGCTTTGAGGGCATATGATCTACTTTTAATAGATTTAGGAGTCTACAGTTTTAGATCTTGGTTTTTTTTTTCATTAAGGGTCATTATGTTTATATGTATAAGTATTTTGGGGAGTTTATTCATATTTTCACAGATCTGTAATTTTTTTGCATAGCCTAAGGGACTTCAGACCAATCAGTTTGGTAGAATATATTTATAAATTAATTGCAAAAGTCCTTGTTAGAAGAATGACTCTGGTGTTGGGTAAAGTAATAGAGGAATGTCAACACACTTTTGTTGGTAGAAGACAAATTTTTGATGCGGCTTTAGTAGCTAATGAAGTGGTTGACGGCTTTAGTAGCTAATGAAGTGGTTGATGAATTGATCTTCAGAAAGAGGGATGGTGTTCTTCGTAACCTCGATATGAACAAGGCATATGACCATGCGAGTTAGGACTTTGTTGACTACATGCTTCAGAGACTCGAGTTTGGGGAGAGATGGAGGGGATGGATTGACACTTGTATTGCTTCTGCTTCCTTTCCAGTGATTGTTGACAGTGTGTTTCATCATTTTTTAATGCATCCAGAGGGCTGATACAGGGAGATCCACTTTCACCATTGTTGTTATGGAAACTCTAAATAGAATGTTATTAAAAGCCAAGGAATGTGAACTATTCAGCGGGTTGAGAGTTAGTAGGGGAAGGCAGTTTGACGAGAAGTGCTATGCTTAATTGATAATTATAGTTTGGTTGATCTCCCTTTAAAAGGCGGGAAATGGACTTTGTGTAATGACAGAGTATCCCCCTCTTATTCAAGAATTGACAGATTCCTTGTCAGGCAGGATCTTCTTCTCTCTTCACCTGAGTCTCACTCAAAAGGTACTTTCTAGACCTCTCTCTGATTATTTTCCTATCTGTCTTCATCCTAGTGGCATCAAATGGGGCCCTGCTCCTTTTAAGATCGGTAACAAATGGTTTAAGTCTGAAAATTTCAAGTGTATGGTTGACAATGAGTGAAAAAACACTGTATGTAGAGGGACTCCCAGCTACCATCTTGCTTTCAAACTCAAATCTCTGAAAGAAAAAATTAAAATCTGAACTAAAGTTGTGGAGAAGGCTGATGAGAATCTGGTTAATAACCTCATGGAAGAGCTGAATTTTTTGGAAAGCATTGAGTTGGATTTGGGTTTATCCCTTGCTGACAGAGATAGAAAGGACAATAGACAACTGGAATTAGATTTGGAAGCTCTTTCCTGGAAACAAAAAGTTAGGGAGAACTGGATTAAAGGTCACAAAAACACAAAATATTTTCATTGCCTTGACAGTTACCACAAAAGCTTAAACTATGTTGATGAACTCTTCATTGATAATTCCAGAATTGAGGGTAATACAAAAATGAGGGACAAAGCACGTTTACATTTGCAGAATATGTTCACTGAAGAGACCCAGTGGAGACCGAAGTTAAATAACCTCCATTTTGACAAATTACATGACTCGGCTAGTGCTTTTCTGGAATATGAGTTTACTGAAGTGGAGGTTTTCGACTGCCTTAAAAATTATGAGGGGGACAAAGCTCCGGGCCCTGATGGGTTTAATATGAAATTTCTCCAAGAGTTTTGAGGTGTCGTTAAGAACGATATCATGGATTCTTCAAAGACTTTCATAAGAATGCTTCATTTGTCAAATTTATTAATTCCACTTTTATGATTCTGATCTCAAAGAAGAAAAATGCTTCAAATAATAAGGACTGCCGTCCTATCAGTTTGGTTGGGTGTATCTATAAACTCCTCTCTAAAGTACTGGGGCATAGATTAGCTAAAGTTGTTGGTTTGGTCATTGGGGAAAATCAACAAGCTTTTGTCTATGACCGTCAAATTACTGATGCTATTCTCAAGCCAATGAAGTGGTAGATGATGTCATTAGAAATAAAAAAAGAGGTTCTTTGCAAGCTTGACATGGAAAAGACTTTTGACCACGTCTCTTGGGATTTTATTGATTATATGCTGGAGAGATTAGGCTTCGGAATCAAATGGAGACGTTGGATCAAGGTATGTATCCACTTGTTTTGCCGTGATGATCTATGGTGGCCCTTCAAAATTCTTCAAGGTCTCCAGGGGCTTAAGGCAAGGTGATCCCCTCTTTCCTTTATTATTCATCATTGTTATGGGAGTCCTAAATAAACTTGTTTTACAAGCTCTTTCCTTAGGGCTGCTTAAGGGCATTTTGGTGGGTAGAAGAAGTCATCAAATGGAATTTTCTCACGTGTTCTTTACGGATGACACACTATTTTTTTGTCATGATAATCCCAGCAATATTTTGCACCTTAGATGCATTCTACTATGTTTTTAGGCTGTTTCCAGACTCAAAATTAACATGGACAAATCTAAATTGATTATGTTGGGGGAAAACTCTATTTCCGATGGATCTCTTGTTAATGTTCTTGGATGCAAAGCTGCCCGCCTCCCTGTTAAATAGTTGGGTGTCCCTCTCGGTGCCAAACACAAGGATAGTATCTCTTGGGAGCCGGTCATTGACACTGTCCAAAGCAGATTGGCTTGTTGGAAAAATAAATACTTATCTAAAAGTGGTAGAAGGACCCTAATCAAAAGCACAATGTCCAACCTTCTTATCTTCTATCTTTCAGTCCTCCCCATCCCCAAAAAAGTGATTAAATGTCTTGAATCCATCCAATGTCACTTTTTTGGGAGGAGGACGATTTGAATAAAAAGTTTCACTTGGTCAATTGGGATCAGTTGAAAAAACCTGTTAGAGTTGGTGGACTTGGTTTTAAATCCATTACTAGTCTCAACAATGTTTTACATGGTAAATGGATTTTGAGGTT
The DNA here is from genome assembly GCF_054855325.1 of Carica papaya. NCBI lineage: Eukaryota > Viridiplantae > Streptophyta > Magnoliopsida > Brassicales > Caricaceae > Carica > Carica papaya. The sequence continues at coordinate 16,580,244 of NC_142314.1, forward strand.
TTGGAATGATGATACAAGTCTTCGGAAGTAAGTTATTGTTAGTAAATGGTTTGGAATGACGGTGAAAGTTATTGTTGGAAGAAAGTTATGGTGGATAAGAGTGCTTTCGGTTTTAGTCTTTGGAAGAGCATTTGGAATTCAAGAAATCTTGTCCTTAATAAATTCCAAATGGGTGATCAGCAAAGGTGATAAGGTTCGGTTCTGGCAAGACATTTGGTATGGCCAAACGAGCTTTCAAATCCAGTCCCAATATTTTTGCCATCGCTAGAGAGAAATCTATACTTATTGAAAAAGCCTATGGGGCTTCTACTTCTTTGTCATGGGATGTGGCTGTTATTAGGAATTTAAACGACTGGGAAGTGGTGAAATATGAAAATCTGCTTCGCCTTTTGTCTACTGCAAAAATTGGGTCTAGACATGATAAATTAAGCTGGAATTTATCCAAGAAAGGCTCTTTTTCCATGAAGTTCCTCTACAGTTTTTTGGCGGACGACAATGGTTCTCCTACTGTCTTCCCTCGTAAAATTATTTGGAATTCTCTTGCTCTACCCAGGATTTCCGTTTTTGCTTGGGAAGCTGCCATGGGTGCTATTCTTACACTTGATAACCTCATGAAAAGGGCTTTTGTTCTGGCTAACTGGTGTGTTATTTGCAAGTAGAATGCTGAATCATGTAACTATCTTCTCCTCTGGTGCCCCGTCTCCTATGAATTGTGCTCTATGATTTACAAGCTGCGTGGCTTTTCCTGGGTTATCTCTGGTTCTGTTAAAAGGGAGTTACTTGCCTGGGAAGACATCAAATTCAACAACAGATGGCACAGAGTTATTCCTCTTACAATCCTCTGGATCATTTGGAAGAAAAGAAACTACAGAACTTTTGAGAGCAGAGAAACTAACCTTCTATCAAGGACAAGTGGCTGCACTCTTTTGGTTCCATTGTTCTTGGTCGTAACCTTGTTTCTTTTGATGATCTTGGTTATATTGTAGATATTCTTACCGACCTATAAATTTCTTTTGTACATGGGTTCGCCCCCTTGGCGTCTCTTTAATATTATATCTTACTTTTATATAAAAAAAAATATTATTAGATGTGTATTGTTGGGTTTTCAAGCTGTATCTGGACTGAGTATCTACTTATCCAAGTCAGAATTAGTGAGATTTGGGGAAGACGAGGATTTTGAGATTTTGGCAAGTGCTTTGGATTGTAGAGTGGCAACTTTACCTATTAAGTTCTTGGTTTTATTAGTTGGGTTTAGTTTCAAAGCGGTGAGAACTTGGGAGCTCATGGTGGAGAGGGTGGAGAAGAGAGTGGCTGGGTGGAAGAGAGCCTTACTATCTAAAGGGGGTAGAATGACTCTGATTAAAAACACATTGAGTAACCTCCCAATTTATTTTGTCTCTACTGTCTGTACTGGTGAAAGTTGCTAAAAAGTTAGAGGCCATCCAGTGCAGATTTCTTTCGGGAGACTTGAAGGGGTGTGAAAAGTCCCATTTGGTTGCTTCAGAAGAGGTCAAGAAACCACTCGCATTGGGTGGTTTGGGTATTCGATCCATGATAGAAATGAATAAGATGCTACAAGGGAAATGGCTTTGGAGATTTCTGGTGGAGCAAGAGGCTTCATGGAGAAGGGTGGTAGCACTTAAGTATGGCATCAATGAAAATGGATTGTTTACAAGGCTGAACTCCAGGTTGCATGACAGAGGTTTATGGAAAAATATCAGTAAAGGCAGAACTCTTTTTCGGAGATACATCAGTTGGAAGGTAGGAATGGGGGACATATTCAGATTTTGGGAGGATTTGTGGTTGTTAGAGGGAGGCCCTATATGTGTGCAATATCTGCAGACTTATGCAATCACCCAACAGAAGGAGATCAAGATATGTGAGGCCTTCGGGGTTGGTTGCTGGAGGAGTGAGAGAGTGGTGGATTTTAGTTCAAAGACCTCTGAATGACTGAGAAATTGGGGATTATGAGAGATTACTTGGTATACTTTCCCAGATTACTTTTGGTGATAGTAGTGACATCCCTGTGTGGAGCCAGACAAAGAAGGGCGTGTTCACTGTTAAATCCTTTTACAGGTAGCTTGCTAAGCATAATGGTTCTAGTTGAAATATCCCATATAGGCAGATCTGTAAGACAAAGGTCCCACCTCGCATTTCGTTCTTTGCATGGGAGGCTAGTAGGAGCTGTATTCTTACTATTGACAAACTCCAAAGAAGAGGCAAAATTTTGGTGAATGCATGCTTCTTATGTAAGCGGACAGAGGAAAATTGTAATCATCAGCTTCTATGGTGTCTAGTGGTTTATAGACTTTGGACCATGGCTTATGCTTGGTATTAGTTGAGTGCTTGCTGGCTCGGTGAGAGATGAAATTTGGGTTTGGAAAGGTTTGGGTAGTAAGAGGAAACAAGCAGAGTTGTCCTGCTTGCTATTTTCTAGGTTGTGTGGAAGGAGAGAAACAAAAGGGTTTTTGAGGGGCTCGATGATGTTGATTTACATAAGAACAAATGGTTCTAGACCCTTGATTTTTTGTTAACAAATCACTTTATTATATCATCTTTAGAGTTAGGAAGCCTTCTAGATAATCTAATTGATTTATGAATATTTTTGTAATGAGTGGCACTCCCTTGGAGCCAATATTAATACATATACATATACATACTTTTTATTTAAAAAAAAATAAATATTTTTGTATACGGCTACACCTGCTTGGTGCCTTGTAATATTATTCTACTTTCTTTTAAAAAGTTATAAATCGAGGTCTTGCTCACATATTTGTATGTTCAAAACAGAGGATGGTGCAATTGCTGAGAAGCCATGAGGGAAGGAGGACGAGGCTGATGGATAGTGGTAAATAGAGAGGAGGAAGGAGAGAGAAATAAAACTAGGGAGGAAAGAGAAAGAATTAGTCTGAGCTGTAATGCAAAGAGAAAAAAAAAAAGATAGGAAGGAGAGAGAAAAGGTAACCAATAACTGTATTGGTAATTGGGTTTAATATTGTTATGTTTTCATTCTAAGAAGATTTTGTTTAACATTGATAGCAGGGAGAATAGAGAGGAAACACAATTAAAGGAGAGAGGGATATCCCTAGAAGGAAAGAGGAAAAAGTAATTAATAATGGGCTCTGATTCTGTGGAAGCATCTTAACCAAAAACATTTGATGACATATGAAGGGACTCAAAAGATATACAAGTCATTATAAAGTCTTGTTGATTCAGAATAAAAAGTTCTTAAAGTAGAGATATTTTGATGACAAGATATATTTATGTAATTGTGATGTTTATACACTATTGAGGTTTTTAGCTTGTTTAGAACTAGTATCTATTGGCTTATTTTTTTAATAGACATCTATAGGATTATCAGTAGTATGATTTTATTATTTTCTATTCAGTATGATCTTGTTTAGTTATTCTATAGTATAAGTTATTCCAACTAATTAACTTATTTTCTTATTTAGTAGAATTCCTAGATAGATTTGAAAATTTCTATTTTCATTATAATGTGGTACCTATAGTTAGGGTACTCTAGCTTAGTTTGTTTGTAGATTATTTATATGATTATTATATCACATGAGTTCTTTTGATTCAATTTTTTTTTGAAATAGAGTTATTTTGATTCAATTAGATTCGAAATCTGTAGTTTTTGTTCTTACTAAAATTTTCAAAATTTCCTGCTCTCTTACATTTCTTATATTTGGTTGATGTAAGATTAGTGTTTCATAATGCACCTTCATGTAGAAGGTGAAATGCCAAGCTATAAAGTAGGGACAAAATTGGCTTTGACACCGTGTACAATTTATTGATAAATTGTATTGTGTGTATTCATGTGTCAAATGGTGCTATTTATAGCACATGTACAACTAATAGAAGTCTAAGAAGTTTGATCAGAATTGGAACTAATATGTAGATATTTACTAGATAATATCCAATGATGTTTATCTCTTTATGGTTGAAGTTCCTGATTTTAAGTTCATAGAAGGGTCTCTGTCTCTGTCTCTGTCTAGCGTGCGCACGCATGTGCGTGCATATGGACCCAGGCCTGCCTGTATACAAAGGCCATGGACTGGACACACACCATATACACATGCATATGGACATGGTACGTTGCACACACTTATGACTCATTTTCTCATATGTATGCTGCATTCATCCGTGTCTGTTTCTTTATTTTCTTTTTTCTCTGGCATTTTGCTTTTATAAATGTATTTACACTCTTATAATTCCATCAGATATTTGCAGGATTGTCAATGGCCTCTTGAAAACTGCTCTTGGACCACCTCCTGGTTTGATCACAACCTTGTCTGCCATCCAGGATATTACTTTCCGGCATGAATCTGTGAAGTGCTTGGTTAACATAATCAAGGCAATGGCATCTTGGATGGACCAACAACTTCGAATGAGTGATTCATATGTACCTAGGGCTTCTGAAATTGATGCTACCACAGAGAATTATTCAAGTACAAGTGGAGAAGAAGGAAATATTCCTGACTTTGACTTGCACCCAGACATAACTTCTGAACCGTCAGATGCTGCTACTCTTGAGCAACGGCGGACTTATAAAATTGAACTCCAGGTACTATACTTTTCCGCTCTTTGAAGACATAATAACTTTGTCCCCACTTACTCTATTCCCAATATATTTGCCATCTTCAGGTGGGCTGTCCTGCATCATAATTTGCCATTTACTGATTGGCCACCACGTCTCTACATGTTTCTATTTTTCATTCTGTGCTCTATCTTACCGGGACTTCCACCTGGTTTGTTATGTGCTCACAACTTTACTGGGTTACATGCAGAAAGGCATATCACTATTCAACAGGAAACCTTCGAAGGGTATTGATTTTCTCATAAACACCAAAAAGGTTGGCAGTTCGCCAGAAGAAGTGGCTTCCTTCCTAAAGAATACTGCAGGCCTAAATGAAACTGTAATTGGTGATTATTTGGGTGAAAGGGAGGAGTTTGCTTTAAAAGTTATGCATGCTTATGTGGACTCATTTAATTTCAAGGGGATGGATTTCGGTGAAGCGATAAGATTTTTTCTACGGGGTTTTAGGTTACCTGGAGAGGCACAGAAAATTGATCGCATCATGGAGAAGTTTGCTGAACGCTTTTGCATATGCAATCCAAGCTCCTTTACTAGTGCTGACACTGCCTATGTTCTTGCATATTCTGTGATAATGCTTAATACAGATGCCCACAATAGTATGGTGAAAGATAAGGTTTTACTGTGAAACCTGTTCCTTTATGTAATTCTGCCCACAATCATGACGTGTGAGCTTTTGCTTTGCTTGGAAAATTTCTCATTTTTTTAACTCATAAAATATATGTAAAAATTAGCAATATTATTTAAGTTTTCTTTTTAGTTTTGGATTCCTCAAAATTGCCATCTTCTTGAGAAAATTTTAGATCCCATGTGGAAGCTGCTTCAAAATCTTTGGATATGTTATTTGCCATCTGTTTCTGGCTGTTGTTAAAAATACACTGAAGAATTTGTAAAAAAAGAAATACTGATTTCCTATATGCAATTAGTTATCAGAAATGTGGAATTTATATTAACCTCATTCTTTCTATTATGCATTTCTCTGCTCTTCAGATGTCAAAGGCTGATTTTATTAGAAACAACCGAGGTATAGATGATGGGAAGGATTTACCTGAAGAATATCTTGGTGCCCTTTATGATCAAGTTGTAAAAAATGAAATTAAGATGAATGCTGATTCTTCTGCTCCACTGAGCAAGCAGGCAAACAGCTTGAACAAACTATTGGGTTTGGATGGTCTTATCAACTTAGTCTCTTGGAAGCAGACGGAAGAAAAGCCACTCGGGGCAAATGGACTTCTCATAAGGCACATTCAAGAACAATTTAAGGCCAAGTCAGGAAAATCAGAGTAAGCTATGATGAAATTTCAATTTTTAGAAAGACATTGGAAGCAAAATTACTTACTGTTGATCTTCATCTGCACATTTTCTCATTGAAGAAGTTTAGAATAATTTGGAGCAGTTTTTCCATCCAGAGGTTAGGTACACTGTACATCATTTCAGTGCCATAGTTTGTGATAAATTGGAAATTGATCGAAGTGATGCTGGCTTTGCATGTTTAATTTGTTGGCTTCTTGTGATAGGCGTCTTCATCGTATGAGGGATTATCAAAAGTAAACTTACTTTGCATGATAAAGAGTCCTGGGTCTTATAGGAAGGGACAAGTTTTCCCCTTCTGGCCTCCTATTTCTCAGAATACCTTGTTTTCATCATCTTTCTTAAGAGCACCGACACTTTACCAACATATTTCTTCTCATGTATTAAAACTAGAAATTATCTTAGTTCCTTTTATTTGTTTTTCAGGTCTGTTTATCATGCTGTTACGGATGTAACAATCTTGAGATTTATGATTGAAGTCTGCTGGGGCCCAATGCTTGCTGCCTTTAGTGTGACTCTTGACCAAAGTGATGACAGGCTTGCTGCTTCTCTGTGCTTAGTGGGTTTCAGATATGCTGTCCATGTCACTGCTATTATGGGTATGCAGACCCAGAGAGATGCCTTTGTTACTTCTATGGCAAAGTTCACTAATCTTCACTGTGCAGCAGATATGAAGCAAAAAAATGTGGATGCTGTAAAGGTGAAGGCTTTAAACATATAATCAGAGGAAAAATCTCCTTGCAGTTATTATATGCTCAGATAAAAAATTATGCATGTACTCTTTTTTCTCCAATGTGTTGTGAAGATGGAGCTGACCAAGTCTTCACATGTTGTACTTCCATGATTTTTATCTTCTGTTCCTCGACAATATATGTGGTCATTTTGTCAGGATAAATTTATATTTAAGTAATCAAAGTTTATGTAACTAGCTTTAATTTATTAAGCAGAAGTTAGAAATTCTATATCATAGCTAATTTCTATCTGTTTGTGTGGTGTGTCTGGGGCAGTTAGTCTTTTTGTGGTATCCCTCTATATCTGTATTAACTCTGGATTTGACATTGTACAGGCGATAATAACAATTGCCATCGAGGATGGTAACCACCTTCATGAAGCTTGGGAGCATATATTGACATGCCTTTCTCGAGTCGAGCATCTGCAGCTATTGGGAGAGGGGGCACCAAGTGATGCATCCTTTTTAGCAGCTTCTAATGTTGAAACAGATGACAAAACTCCTAAGGCTATTGGTTTTCCAAACCTAAAGAAAAAAGGAAGTCTCCAGAATCCAACTGTTATGGCATTTGTCCGAGGGGGTTCATATGACAGCACGATGGTTGGAGTCTATTCAGGATTGGTAACTCCAGAACAGATTAACAATTTCATTTCTAACTTGAATCTGCTGGACCAGATTGGAAATTTTGAGTTAAACCATGTTTTTGCTCATAGCCAAAGGTTGGGCAGTGAAGCGATAGTGGCTTTTGTTAAGGCTCTCTGCAAAGTTTCAATGTTGGAGTTGCAGTCCCCAACAGATCCCCGTGTGTTTAGCCTCACAAAATTAGTTGAAATTGCGTAAGATTCTTATCTCTTACCTTCAGATTTTTGTTTTACTTGTATCCTGTTTGACAGAAAAAAGGTTATTGCAATATTAATATGGTATGTTAAAAGGAAATTTGTGTATTTTCCTTGGTGATCTATTGTTGCAAGGACAAATATATTCTTTTTAACTGGAGTTGAACTTTGCAGAAATTCCATAGTATTTAGACTTTTGTACTTTTTTCAGTAAATTTATGAAATTCCTTGATGGCTCTCCTGTTTCCTTGTGCTTTCTTTAATTATCATTCTAAATCTAAAAGGTGATATGATGATAGATTCTTTGGAAATTATAATTTTGCTGCTTTCAGAAATGTTACTAATTTGGATATCATAAATTTGTTGCAGGCATTATAATATGAACCGCATAAGATTGGTTTGGTCTCGCATATGGAGTGTTCTCTCCGATTTCTTTGTATCAGTTGGATTGTCCGAGAATCTATCTGTTGCAATTTTTGTAATGGACTCATTACGGCAACTTGCTATGAAGTTCTTAGGGCGTGAGGAGCTAGCAAATTACAATTTCCAAAATGAATTTCTCAGACCATTTGTCATTGTTATGCAAAAAAGTAGCTCTGCTGAAATTAGGGAATTAATAGTTCGGTGCATTTCTCAAATGGTACTGAGCCGCGTCAGTAATGTGAAATCTGGTTGGAAAAGTGTTTTCATGGTATGTTAAGCTTCAGTAATAAATTTATATTTTCATACTCTTTACGTGGAAAATCTGATATACCAAATTTTTGGTTGAGGAATAAATTTAAGTGAATGGAAATATTCTGAGGAAAAACATTGCATTATATTTCATTTCTGTTTGTCAATATTGAGGGAGTCTGGAAAAAAGTGAAAAAAAAAGTTTATGGGAGAAGCTTTGGTTAATTCAGGCAGACGAGGGGAATTATATAATTTTTGGAAATCTGTTGGGAAGAAATAAATTTGTTGAATTATTCTCATATAAATTAACATTTGTCTGATTGTCATGTTGCATTATCTAGTCAGGTAAATAATGTTTGTCTCTGTTATTAAAACATATAAGTGTAGAAATGATCACTTAAAGTTGTATGCTATTTTAAAATCTGTGATATATCTTCAAAAGTTGTATGCTATTTTAAAATCTGTTAAATTCTTTAAGAAAACTAGAGTTAAAATGTGCTTCAAAAGGTCAGATATGACAAAATGTCAGATTGGGATACGTCTAGGATCAGTAGTCAGTTGAAGGTAGCCCATCCTATATTAATTTCTTTGAGAGTGAAGGTTATAACTGAGATTCCTCATGTTTCCTATGAGTATACAACTAAATTCCAAGTACTTCTATTAGCACAAGTGTGGCTCTGTCAGTACTGACTGCAATGAGAATCCTATTTCTCCAACATGTTTCTCCTTTTAGGTTTTCACAACTGCTGCAGCTGATGAGCGGAAGAATATAGTCTTGCTAGCCTTCGAGACGATGGAAAAAATTGTACGAGAATATTTTCCGTATATTACTGAGACAGAGACTACAACTTTTACAGATTGTGTTAGATGCCTTATCACTTTCACAACTAGCAGGTTTAACAGTGATGTTAGCCTCAATGCTATTGCGTTTCTGCGGTTCTGTGCTTTAAAACTTGCAGATGGGGGACTTGTTTGGAACGAGAAGAGCAAAATTGATGGTTCATCCACTCCAGTGTTAACTGAGGATTCCCCAAACATTCAGAGACTCATTGATGTAGATGAGCATGCATCATATTGGGTTCCTTTGCTGACAGGTATAATGCGGTTGTACTGAAAGTAATGGTAAAACTTTGCATTATAGATTTTTTCTGCTCCCCCGAGAGGGGGGGGGGAGGGATTGGTGGGTTTCCTATTTGAGAGAGCCACCATCCTAAAAGGACTGAACTGAATCTGAAGTTTATTCTTTAAGATCTTCAAAAATCACATGAATGTAAATCACTTGTCTAGCTTTTGTTGTTTAAAGTGCGTCATGACTCTGCTAGGGCCCTTGATGCTCAGTTGTTGGCAAATGTTAATGAGTAACTAATCCTTTATTCCTCTGCTGAAATTGTTTTAGGGAGAGTGAGGACAGTTTCTCCATAGCACAAACCTCCACTCTACTTTAAGCTTCATATGTTCTGAGGATTAATGTGCCTTTTACTGCGCTGAAGTTTTAATTTTTTCTGTATTATTGTTCAGGTTTGTCTAAACTGACATCTGATCCCAGGTCGGCGATCCGAAAGAGTTCCTTGGAAATGCTTTTTAACATTCTAAACGACCACGGCCATCTGTTCTCTCGACCTTTTTGGATTGGTATCTTTAGTTCCGTTATTTTTCCCATATTTAATAGTATATGGGGCAAAAATTACCCTTTTGTTAGAGATGAACATGATTTGCCATCTTCGAGAACTCCATGCATTGAGGGAAGTACCTGGGATTCTGAAACATCTGCTGTGGCAGCACTGTGTTTGGTGGATCTATTTGTCAGCTTTTTCAGTGTAGTGAGGTCTCAACTACCAAGTGTAGTATCGATACTCACAGGATTTATCAGAAATCCTGTTCAGGGTCCTCCAAGCTCAGGGGTTGCTCCATTACTACGATTGACGGGTGAATTGGGTACCAGATTTTCTGAAGGTGAATGGAAAGAGATTTTTCTAGCTTTGAAAGAAGCAACATCATGTGCATTTCCAGGTTTTATGAAGGTCTTGAGAATGATGGATGACATTTATGTGCCTGAAAATTCACAATCATATGCTGATGTCGAAGTAACATCTGATCTTGGATTGACCAGTGATGACCTAGATGATGACAATCTGCAAACTGTGTCATATGTGGTTTCAAGAACAAAAAGTTATATAAATGTTCAACTAATCAATATACAGGTTCTATCTCTATCTCTCTCTCTCCTTTTTTTCCCCTGTTAGATTTGTGTATGCGCACATGTGTGTATTTCTTGTTTTCTACTGTCATCTCAATTTACACCATGTTCGAGCAGTGATATCCCTTGGACAGCTGAGTATCTAGAGATGAAATTTTATGAAAGGACCATGTAACTGATTGATGATATAAGATAATTGAAACAATGATTAATTTTTTCTTATTTTCTTTGTTTGTAGTTCTCTCTCTCTCTCTCTCTCTCTCTCTCTCTAAAAAGTTCTCTCTATCCTTCCTGTGCCCTTCGGGAATCTATTAGGCCGACCATACTCTTGCCTTCTCTTCATGAGCTCTTTCGGAAGAAGATATCTAGCTATTGAGAACAAATCCTTTGATTTGGTTTGTAAAGGGAAAAGATTGGATTGTTTGAGGATTACCGAAAATGGGTGGGGTTTTCGCCGCTCGATCGTTCTCAATAAGGAGGAGTACAACTGGTTCTTAGATGCGCTTGACGAGTTTTCGTGGAGATGGAAACCGGGGACTTGGGCGAAACATTTTGTTCAGAGAAGTTTCGAGTTATGGTTGTCGTATGGATGGAATAGAATAGGCGAGTATCTGGTTTTAACACTACAGGAAGATAAGTAGGCTAAAAGAATTTTTTTTTTCCTGGTGGTATGGAAGGGAGAGGCTGGTGGAGGTTATTGGTTGCTGTCTTCTCCGGGGAGGAGTTATGGCGGCTAGGGTTAGGGTTTGGTGCAGATGGGGTTATTTAAATCCATATGCTTTTGATCTGGGTCGTCCATCGCGTTTGATCTGGACCGTCCGATCGCAATTAAATAGGGAATGAATCTGGACCGTTTATCGCGATCCAATCTGGGCCATCCATCGCGATTCACTTTGGACCATCTGATCGCGTTTGAATCTAGCCATTTGATTGCGTTTGGGAGGGAGTGCATCCAGGCCGTCTGTGCGCCCGGGAACGGACCTCAGCCGTTCGATCGCAGGCACGTGGATTGCCCACATGGCCTCTCGCGTGGCCTACCGCGTCAGTGTCTCTACCACTTGGCGCGTCCTGGTTGGTCAGGACTGCTGACTGGGCGTATGGCATAGTAAACTTTTCAAAATTACGTTTTGACCCCTCTTTTCTTATTTTTCTTTCAAAAATACCCCCAAAATCTAAATTTTCTCCATTTTTTCCCAAAATTATTTTCAATTTAATCTTCCATCAATTTTATTTCATTTTTTTATCCCAAATTAAACAAAATAAAATACTTCACAAAACAAGAATATGGCTGTTTTTGAGGCTTACTAGAGGTCTGATGTGAATGTGATTTGGTCCATTAATGTTAACAGAAATCTAAGTGATTGGGAGTTGGAGGAATATGAAGGTTTGTTGCAGCTTTTGGCGGAACAGAAAATTTCTTGTGAGGATGATCTGCTTGTGTGGAATATGGAAAAAAGGGCTTATTTTCTGTTTCTTCTTATTATCAGTTTTTGTGCATGGATAGAGAAGTGGGCAGGACAGTTTTTCCGGCTAAACAAATTTGGAAGACCTTGGTTCCTCCTCGTGTGTCTTTTTCTGCTTGGGAGGCTTGCTGGGAGAAATTTTAACTAATAAGCGTAGAATCAAGGGCTGCATTCTGGTGAATGGGTCCTATTGTTGTCTGAAGGCGGAGAAAACTTGTAACCGTTTATTATTGTGGTGTCCCATGGCTTATTGTTTGTGGACTTCTATTTATGGTTTGATGGGCATTAATTGGGTTATTGTTGATTCGGTGGGGGGTGAGATTTGGGGTTGGGATGGTTTAAATGTAAAAAGTTAAGTTAATGTGATCCCTTCGACAGTTTTTTGGGTCTTATGAAAAGAAAGGAATAATAAAGTGTTTGATAGTGAGACTAGTAGCATGATTAGGTTAAAAAATAGGTGATTGTATTATTTTGGGTATATATTGTTAGGGCATGACATTATTAGTGACGTGAATTTTGAGACTGTCATTGATTTACTAATTTTATTGTAAAGTTTTATATATGGTTGGTACCCCGTTTTTGGTACCTTGCTAATACACAATTGATACTTTTTATTTTTTTAAAAAATGATTAATTTTGTAAATGAGCAGAAGACAAAAAGCTTCAAGAAAAGGCTCCTTTATACTCCAGTGATAAGCAACTGTTGCTATCATCCAAGATAATTCCCTAGCAGTTTTAAAAAAATTGGTTTTAATAGAAAGTATTGACCACTTTAGTTACAATTCCCCAATTTCCCTGCCGTGCCTATTTACTATGAACATATAGTAGTGAAGCTTCATTTTTGGTTGTTTTACATTGAAGGATAAGAACCTGTGATATGCTGTCCATATTGATCAATGCCATTCTGTTTGTGTTTTATCATTTCAGATTGTAAGTGATTTGTCGAAGGCACATATACAGTCCTTGGCAGTATCTCACATAAAAATTCTTACAGAGATATTTTCATCTATTGCATCACATGCCCACCAACTGAACTCTGACATAGTCCTGCAAAGGAAACTACAGAAAGCTTGCTCTATCCTGGAGCTTTCTGAACCTCCCTTGCTCCATTTTGAGAATGAGGCTTACCAAAATTACCTCAACTTCCTCCAAGATTTGGTGGAAGATAATCCATCTGTATCCGAAGAGATGAAGCTAGAATCTGAGCTTGTTGCTGTATGTATGAAAATACTGGAGATATATCTAAACTGTACTGGGTGTCTATCCACTCAATCAAAAGCAAAGCAGCCAACGATACATTGGATTGTTCCGTTGGGATCAACAAGAAAAGAAGAAGTAGCTGCCAGGACTTCTTTAGTTGTGTCAGCATTGGAGGTATTGAGTGGATTGGGAAGAGATTCATTTAGGAGTTATCTTTCAAGCTTTTTCCCTTCGTTGGTAGATCTTGTGTGCAGTGAGCATAGCTCGGGACAAGTTCCGCTTGTTTTGAGCAAGATGTTTCAGTCATGTATAGGCCCAATAATGATGGAATGATAAAACACCATACGATATTATACACATTATGTTATTGTCAGATCACAGTTTTGACCTTTTCATTTGGATAGGACAAGAGCCAAGGTTGTCTATGCACAATCGTGTTACTCTATATTTTTTGTAGTATATGCAAAGGTCCTTTCGGTATATGTGTAATTTTTTTTATGGAGAAAATGTAATTCTAGATGTGCTGGTGATACCGATTCAACAGAAACTCAAATGGTCAAATGCAGAGGCCTTATATCTTATATATGATACTTCTTGTCTTTCCTTTGTAAAGCTCAACAGTCCTATTAATAAAAAATATCATGTAAACTAGAAGTAAAGTATCAGTTTAATCCATAAATTGTTATACATAATGTTTTAAGATTTTAATTCGGTGCGGTCGGAACCGTTTTAATTTTGGTCCGGTCTAGTAACAAGCAGCAGCGGACCACAATTTTTTTTTCTTTTTTTCACTGGGGGATGGTCTAGATACAGAGATATATATAGGCTCATTGTTATTCCCATTATGATATTAGTTTTAAAGAGTGTTTTAGAGATTGTATAAAGAAATATATTTAAAAAGTTATAAACAATCTTCCTATATTTTACATGCTTAAAGTTATAAGTTTACGTCCTATTTTTTAATTACAAAATGAAAAAAAAACTTAAATATACTACTTATAAACACTCTTTTTAGTTTTGAAGTTAATTTTTTTTATAACAATTAAGTCAAATATTTTTACTCATCGGGGGTCATATTTCAAAGATAAATAATTTGATAATAATGAGTGGCTATTTCTTGTAAGTAAAATAATTATGAAGAGAAGACAAATATATATCTTAGAGTAATAAGCATATATAAATAGGAAAATAATACTTGTGTGTTACCTCCTTCTATTTGTACCCATTAGACATTGATTACGATATTCATTTTCATTTAGTTATATTTCTCATTATTTTAGCTTAATAGATAATAAATAATAAATAATAAATAATTACAACATTGATTATTTATTATAATAATTACAAATAATAAATAAAACTTAACAAATAGTGACAAATAAAAATATAACTAAAAAGAAAAGCCAAAACTTATAGAATTAAGCATGAGTATGGTCCAAATACTTTTGATTTTAGCCAAAAAAGCAGAAAAAGTATACATGTATAGTATAAATATTTTTTAAAAAATAATCAGTAATAAATGATTCATACGTATCTAAACTAAAAAAAAAAAAAAAAAACTATATTCTTTAAATTGTTAAAGATTTGAACTCAAAATTTCTTTCTTTTATGGTTTAACCATCCAACACTACGCAAATATTTTAAGTAATAATTTTTGTTAACTCTAAAAAATATTATACATATCAAAAGTCTAAGTAAAGTTTGTAATTGAAGTTATTATATATGTTGACAATTATGCACACAATCCATATATATATATATATATATACACACACACACATAATACAATTAAGTTAAATGTTGGCGTTAGGTAAGTTCATCAATCATGTATCATAATTCTTGTATATTACGTACCCAACATGCAATTTTATTTTTGAGGGAACTCAACAAATCAATCTTTATATTATAATAAGTAATTTTCATTCAAAAATTAATAACTGATTTCCAAGTGTCCAACTTGTTCAAAGTTGAAATTTTTTGGTGAGATTGAGTCAAAGACATGAAAAAGACTTTGATTGTTTCAATTTTTTTTTAAAAAAAAGGCCACAGAGATGAATTTTTTTTGAAGCAATAATTTAAGTAATTTGTTGAGAATGAGAGAATCTATACATACACATGTTTTTTAATTAAAAAGTCCACAACTACAAGTTATTATAATATGGAACCCTATAGATATTAAATATTTTATTTTGCATGCCTTGAAACTTTTTTGTTTTTTTTGAACAGATTTGCTTCATCCATTGTTGCATTTCTCACTCTCCCTTCACGTTATCTCATTTTATTTTCAATTTCTTGACTCTGTTACCTAAATATTGGGATATTTTTTCAATTGCATTACAAAGATGTGATAGGACTAACAATTTGCATATAATTAGGTTGATTAAGCATTCGTATCTAATTAGATTAAGGTATGACTAAAATGTTATTTCATTATTATTAAATATGTTTTTATAGAATTGTAAAATAAGATATTATATTGAAAAAATAAAAGATATTATATCACGAACCATACTTCGTCTTATAGGGCAGTGAACAAAGCATACTTATTTAAATAACATAAATTTAAGTTAAATAAAATAAAATAACTTTATTAATTATAATAGAGTCACATAAATGTACATTTCTTAAATGTAAAATTTAAATATATGTACGAGACTCTAAATTTTATTTTTTATATTATAAAACAAAAGTACGAACCTATGACCTTAATATCAGAGTTTAACTTTAAAATTTTTTCTTCATAACACCGCTCACTCTGCAGCGGTATCTTCGGTATCTGAAAGGTGATGGGAGAGGTGAGATAAAATATCCCAATAAGTAATATTATGAAGTCATAGCATAATACATGCAGTATATAGTTTTTTTACAAATAACAAAAATATATATCATGTACTTTTTCTAAAAAACAGATGTACGAATTAGAAGATAAATACGTAACTTGAATTAGCTCATTCTAGCTCTCAAGGCCGTTGACAAGTTAAATCCTATGGACATTCTCATGACTACTTGGTAGTGAAGAACCAACTAATGAATGTTTCTTGGTTGGTTTAGGAATAAGAAAGGATTGATTGTCAGAATGTTTTTGAAAACTATTAATGATTTGCCATATTTTGAGTAATATAAATCTTTGCGTCTATGATCAATTACATTACTGGAGTTAGCTATTTCATCAACTAGGAATTCTTCTTATAATTTTTTTAATTTCTAATTTCACCTAAGAGTTTGTTTAATATTATTCTACTTATTGTTTATTTTATATTTTGCATATTGGATTTGACCTTTCTTGTCACTATTACACCAAATTTTGGCGTCATTGCCAAGGAATTTGAGATTAACTAATTATTTTTTCTTTTTATGACCAGAACCAATCGTGGAGAACCTCTTCTTTGCGATTTAAAAATAAAAAAAACTATAAAAAGCTTAAGAAAATAGACCCCAGTTAAAGAGAAAAACGTGTCGATAGGACACAGTTTTTGCAGACAACAGTGTAGCTATAAAAAAAGAAGCATAAATAGAGCAGATGGCCGAGGAACGCACTTTAAGGGAGCTGGCAACATCGTTTATCAACTAGTAGCCCCTTTGCATCACTTATCCAGCCTTGGAAGTTGTGTTTGAGCTAAAATCTAAGCTGATTCATTTGCCGCCCAAATCTCGAGGATTGGAGAATGAAGACCCAGATAAGTATCTCAAGGAATTTCATATTATGTGCTCAAGCATAAAGTTGCAAGGAGTCTCTAAAGAATAAATGAAATTGAGAGCATTTTCCTTTTATTTGGATGATACAACTAAATATTAGTTGTTTTATTTAACTCTTGGTTCGATTACTACTTGGATTGATAGAGTAAAAATTTTTTTTAAATTTTTTTTTATGCCTCAAAAGCTGTTAGAATAAGGAGAAAAATATGGGAAATAAAATAAAAAGAGTCAGAGAGCCTGCATGATTGTTGGGAAAGATTCAAGCGGTTGTGTACGAGTTGCCCACAACTTGACATCTCTATACAATCTCTCATCCACTACTTTTATGAAGGGTTATTACCTATACAAAGAAAAATGTTGGATGCAGCTAGTAGCGGTGCCATAGTGAACAAAACATCTCGAGAAGCCAGAGATTGAATAGCAATCATGGCTACCACCTCACAGTAATTCACGATAGCATGAGACACCCTGAAGAGGGTGAATGAGGTAAGTATCTCTTCTTTTAAATTCCAAATTTATGAACTAACTCATTTAATAAAAAAATGGCTGTAGGGAATAACCCTTGGGCAAAGATTTGTTGAATTTGCGCGCATCCTCGACATCCTAGAGACATGTGCCCTACACTTCAAGATGATAATCAGCAGCAGGTCAATGTTGTGGGTGGTTTCCCAAATCAACCGCAAAGGAGATATAATCCTTTTTCCAATACATACAACCCTAGATGGAGAGACCACCCATTTAGCTATGGAGTATGGTAGCGAAACTACCAATAATATCCAAATAGGTCACCACTACTACCATAAACAACACCTCCAAAACAAGATATGTCTCTTGAAGAAATCGTTATATCACTTGCTACTAGAACCCAACAATTTCAATAGGAAACAAGAACTAACATACATAATTTAGAGACTCAAGTTAGCTAATTAGCGACTTTCATGATTAAGTCAGAATCCTAGGGCAAATTACCCTCACCGACAGAAGTGAACAAATGCCATCAATTACTCGTCTATCAAAAAAATGAGTTAGTTCCGCTAATCCTCTTATACCCCCAGTTAAAGATATTGTATAAAAAGTATGAGGCTAAATGTTAGTGTCATCACCTTACGAAGTGGGAAAAAACTACAAGAGACTCCTATCAAAACAATGTTTCCTTTTCTAACCATTGGCCAAGGCTTAGAAAAGGAAACAAAACTAGAAGCCTTGGGCAAGGCTCCTAATGCAGCTGCAGATGGCAATACCCTTTCAGCTAAAATAGGCTCTGATCAGCCTAATTTGTTTCAAATCAAATTACTCTTCCTGTAAAGATTTGCCAAAACAAAGGAAAAAAAAAGAGGATAAAGAGACCTTGGAGAGATTCTACGAGGTTAAAGTCAATCTTCCCCTATTTAATGCTATCAAACAAATACCTAGATATGCCAAGTTCCTGAAAGAATTGTGCACCAACAAGAGGAATTATGCAGCAATGAAAGAATAAGTGGGGGGAGAACGTCTCGGCTACCATATAGAGAAAATTACGTCCCAAATGCAAAGACCAAGGTATGTTCACCATCTCATGTAAAATAGGTACCTTAAGCATAAGGAAGGCCATGTGTGATCTCGAGGCTTTTATCAATGTGATGCCCATGTTTATCTACTCTAAGTTGAGTACCGGACAACTAAAGAAAACTGGAGTCATCATTCAATTGGCAGATAGATTCATTGTCTATCCTGAAGGAGTCTTGGAAGATGTATTAGTTTAAGTAGACAATCTTATCTTTCTAGTTAACTTCATAAGTTAGATATGGATGATGATAAGTCTATAAATTCCTTTGATCACCTGCTAGGTGGGCCCTTTCTCAGTACCACTAAAACAAAAATAGATGTTTAAGATGGAACCCTCACTATGGCCTTCGACAACGAATTGGTAAGGTTTAATATGTATGATGTCATGAAATATCCTTATGATTTATCTTGTGTATGCAACATTGATTCCATGGATGTCCTGAACCAAAAACACTTCAATCTAAGCCATCGGGATGAGGTGAACATTGCATTGTATAATGATTGAAATGCTGTCAGCTTAAGATTATTGGAAGAAGACCATATAGTTAGCCAGGACTTATAAGAAGCTGTGTTTGAGCTAGAATCGTTTAAGTGAGTAAAAGGTATGACTCCTCAATTAGATCTCCCCATTACTCATGCAACAAATTTCACCCTCTGTTTTGCAAGCTCCCAAGGTATAATTAAAATCGTTGCTCGAACAGCTCAAGTACATCTTTTTAGGCAAAGGAGAGACTCTTTTAGTGATAACCTCCAACAAACTCAGCCAAGCAGAGGAAGAAAGACTAGTAAGAGTACTCTGTGAGCACAAGGAAGCAATTAGCTCAATGATTGCTGACATTAAATGGATTTCACCTTCCACTTATATGCATAGAATTCTATCAAAAGAGGACAGTAAACCCAGCAGACAAGCATAAAGGCACTTGAACCCACCAATGATGGAAGTAGTGAAGAAAGAAGTTTTGAAGCTGCTTGATGCTCGGGTTATCTACCCAATTTCAGATAGCAAGTGGGTGAGTTTGATTGAAGTTGTGTTAAATAAAACAGGGGTCACTGTAATAAAAAATCAAGAAGGAGAGAAAATTTTAGCAAGAGTACAGAATGGGTGGAGAGTTTGCATTAATTACCACAAGTTGAACGCCTTTACAAGAAAAGACTACTTCCCTTGCCTTTCATTGATAAAATGCTAGAAATATTAGATTATTGCTACTGGATGGATATTATGGATTTTACCAAATTTCAGTCGCATTTGAAGACAAAGAAAAAACCATTTTCATATGCCCCTTTAGGATTTTTTTCATACTGATAGATGCTGTTTGGCCTTTGTAATGCACATGCCACCTTCTAGAGATGCATGGTCAGCATATTTTTGATTTTGTAGAAAGAAACATAGAGGTATTCATGGATGATTTCACAGTTTATGGATATTCCTTTGATGAATACCTTGACAATGTCACAAAGGTGCTGAAAAAATACCTTTAATCTAACCTGGTACTCAACTATGAAAAATGTCACTTTATGGTGGACCAATGACTAATTTTGGGGCATGTATTGTCCTCAAAGGGAATAGAGGTCGATAAAGCACAGGTGGATGTCATCAAATCTCTGTCTTACCCAAAAAAGCGTACGAGAGATACAGTCATTCATTGGGCATGCTAGTTTTTATAGGAGATTCATCAAGGATTTCTCGAAAAATAACACAACCCTTATGTCGATTGCTGTAAATATATATGTTTATATTTTATATTTAAGGGATGTAACACTTCTGCGACTGTGTTATGATTAATTAACTTAAGTTATTTTACTTAATTTGAATATATGTGATTTATGTAAGTATGCTCCAGCCATTGCCCTATAAGACGAAGTATGGTCTGTAACAACAGAGTTCTCTCAAATAATAAAATAAAATCCAAGAAACCTACAAAAACAAAAGAAAAAAATATAAAAAGCATAAATGAAGAAAATAAATGCAATAGACCTAAAAAACAAACAAAGACCTCTAGCAAGCAATTAAACGACTTGCGACATGAAGTAACTTAATTTTATTACACTTACCAATCTATTTCTATGCAACTAGAATTTAATTAGAATTTCGTAGGATTATTTATTAACTTAATTTTTTAAAATCAATATTTATAAATTATATTATAAAAATATATAGATATCATCAATATTTTCCATTTTTTACTCTAGTAACATAAAATATATATTTATTGAAAAAGAACTTTTAAAATTTTGTTTACATAATGTAATATCTCTACTATTATATCATCTCAATTTTCATATTTGATTTATTATTTATTTCCAATTTAGATTTAATTTTTTGTATTTTTTAATTAAATAATATACAAACAATGAAATTCTCTTAATTTTTAAATTTTTATTTTGTTATTTATTTTAAATTCAAATTTAATAATCTTTTAAGTTTTTAATGTTTAAAATTTAATTGTTTTATATTTGAAAACTAAAATTAAAGACAACATATAATTAAATGGACAATTTACAATACATTTTTAAGTTCTTGAAAAACTTGCAACTCTTCTTCTACCCTTTTTGTATAGATTGACTCTATCAGATATACTGGTATAATATACTTTTAAGGTAAAAAAAGGATAATATACTATTTTACTAATTTTTTTAAAGCAAAAATGAAAAGTGTGTGTTACCCTAGAGTCAAGAAGAATACCAATTGATGTAACGCAACTTATAGATCTTTTCAATAAAAGTTTCAAAAATAATTACTGAAGTACAAAAGTGTGTAGCACATGATAAATTAAAAATCCTTTAGTTGGCAATAATTCTAGTAATTATGAACTAGATATTCTAGTAATTATGGAGTCTCATATTATTGGGGATATTAGATATGTGATTAATAGACTTGGAAATTGATAGTTTGTTAGAGCTAAAAGTTATTGGTTTCTCTGTTGGAATTTGGATCCTCTGGAGAACCTATATCAAACTTCACGACTCCCAAGTACACACGGACTAGAGCCACCACTAAAGTTCGATTCGATAAAGCTTACTCCAATGCTGTAAGCTGAGCCCATTTTCTTGGAGACACTAATTCATAATCTTGCTAGATTTTACTCGAACTAGAGCCTAACTATGGTAACTCTTGATGTTGGTAACTTCATTAAGGTAGATGGAGGACATTTATATTTGAAGTTGTAACGTCCTGACTCTTTTAGGGTCTTGAAAGTATGCACATGATGACCAATTAACAAAACCAAAGAAAACATTTAAATAAGCACAAGTTAAATAAAAATTTACATCAAGGAGATAGTTAGACTACATGGGTTTCTAGTGTTGGTAGTATCAGACAGAGATCCTAGATTTACCTCCAGATTTTGGGAAAATTTTCAACAGGCCATGGGAACTAAGTTACCTCCAAATAGATGGTCAGTCAGAAAGAACCATTCATACGTTAGAGGATATGCTCTAAGCTTGTGTCTTGGATTTTGGAGGCCACTAGAATGACCATTTGCAATTGATAGAGTTTGCTTATAACAACAACTATCAGAAAAGTATTAGCATGTCCCTTTACGAAGCACTAGATTGACTTATAGATGCCAATTTATGGGATTGAAGTGGGTGATAAGAAATCATTATTGATCCATAGCATGTATATGAGACTACAACGAAGATTACTAAAATTAAAAAGAATATCCAGGTGGCCTAAAGAAGATAAAAGATTTATGCGGATACTCAAAGAAGGGGCTTGGAGTTCAAAGTTGGCAATCATGTCCTTTTTAAAATCACGCCACTTAAGGGCATCACTACATTTAGAAATAAGAAAAGAATGAACCCTCATTTCATTGGACCTTTTAAGATTCTAGAGAGAATTTGATCATCTGGCTATAGGTTAGCATTACCCCCAAAAATGTTCATAGTCCACAATGTCTTCCATGTGTCAATACTATGGAAGTACAACCCTAATCCCTCGCATGTTTTGTTTTGTGAGGCTTTTATACTCTAGGAGGATCTATCTTATGAAGAGATACCCATCAACATCTTGGATCGAAAAGAGAAGGTACTTCGTAACAAAATAATCCCCTTTGTCAAAGTCTTCTTGTATAATCACTCTTAGGATGAAGTTACATGGGAATTAGAATCAGCTTTAGAGATAGAAATCCTTAATTATTTAGTGTGTTATAGCAATTTGGAGGACCAAAATTTCTTTTAGGGGGTAGAATTATAATATCCAAAATTTAAAAATGATTTAGTTCTGTCATTTACTAAAGAATAAACTTTATTTATTTGCATTTTAAAATATTTCAATGTGTTAAATTAAAATCAAAATTCATAAAAAATGTGAAAAATAATTAATTTAGGACCTTTTTTTAAAAAATATTGAAATCAAGGCCATTTTACAATTAAAATGGACCTATATGAAAGGATTTTAAGTGACCAAGGGTTATTCTACAATTTTAGAGAAGTGAGCCACGTAAGATGACCCACTTTGGCAACGCGACCAATTGGGCCACGTTGTGTGGTAGCTACACTAGCAGGGAGTTCGACGCGAAGATGGCACATTAGCAATCCATGTGCCTAGAGATCTCGTGTTAATTCCCACATGCTCGAATGGCTTTAATCACGTTCCTACCTAAAACCAGATGAATGGCCTTGATACGATCACAAGATGATCCAACGGTCCACATAATGAACGAAAATATTTGTGAGGGAAAGGCGATAAAATAGTTAAGCTTCACCCAATGTGGAAAAGACCAATATGCCCTTAATGAAGGGCGATTAGAAGACCCCCTTGGCCTGTGTACTCGATTGCACGATTAGGATTTGTGGGAGTGGGTATTTAAGCATACATTCTGTCAGCCCCCAAAGCCTAACCTACAGAGGAAGACCAAAGAAGGGAGAGAGAAACACCAGACAAGGGAAGTTGACGGCAGAGCAAGGTAGTGTTGCCCTGTCAAAGACCCAAATGACCCTCGGTGAGCATTTTTCTTCCTTTTTCACTATTATTCTCCCTCCATTAGTGGTTTTGATGCATATTCTTGTGATTCAACTAGGAAAATCCAAAACCGAGAGCTCGACCGGTAGCCGTCTTAAGTAACATTTCTAACATCCGCTTTAATGTAAGGACGCCCAAACCTTTCCTTTTCCTTGTTAGTATTTAACAAAGCTTAAATCTAAAATATCTAATTCGTAACTTGTTTTGATAAGAAAATGATAATAATATAACTAGTGTTGATGGAGCCATATGACTCTGTAATCCATTCGTGCATATTTTCCATTTATGTGTTTCATTCATGATATTCAATTCAGGCTATGTTGTTATAACATATTTATGTATATGTTGATTTTCAGTGTACATGTGTTGATATGTAATATCTTTATGATGATTCTGTAATCCTGTTCATGCATATTTTTCCTTTACATGTTTCGTTTATGATACTCAATTTGGGCTATGTTGTTGTAACATATTGATTTATATGGTGATTTCTCGTGCGCGTGTGTTGATGTATAATAATCTTTATGTATGCAGTGTGTGTGCGTAAGTGTGCTCATTTTGTTTATGGTGGTGAGTGTTGATATTGGTGTAAATGATAAAGGGTTAAGCTGCTTGTAATGAATGACATTGTGTGTGTATGTATGTTAAATAGAAAATACATGATAAATAATTCTTTTTCTTTTCGATCTAAAATAACAGGAAAGGGGAAGAATGAAATTAAATAGGTTCAAGAATTTCAAAGATGAGAAGCAATAATAAGGAGATTGAGAGGAGAAATAATAGTGCATCAATATAATTTAGAATAAATCAAGAAAGGGAGGCAAGGTATAAAATTGATTGTACAAATAAAAATTAGTGTTGCTTAAAGAGTTGGAAGTTAGACAACCAACAAAGAAAAGATAATTGTTAAGCTAGAATTTTATTAAAAGGGAAATAAATATTAGGGAGTTTGAAATAAATAGAGAAAGTAAAAGAATTTAGAATAAAACTTATAGAGTCTTTTAAAAGATAAGGAAAATCTAGTTAACAGGTATCAAAGAGGGAGGATGCATGTGTAATAGTTATATGGTGAATCCTACTATGGATACAGCCTTAGCCAGGCGTGTTTGGGAAACAGTTATCAACATTCTTATGAGTTGGGGTATGAGGATGGTTGGGGCTATGGTGCCTATAGAGATTGGGGTACAGTGAGAGATTTGCTAAGAGATTTTCTATTTTGCTTAGATAATTTATTTCTATAGTTATTAGTACCTATTTCGATATTCCTGGAACTTTATTATCCGTAATTGCCTCATGATTTAGTATTTACATTATGGAGATACATGGAAGGGATGTCTATTGAAATCTTTCCAAGGAGTCGATCATTTTCACAGTTAGGAAATGAGAAGATTTGGTGAGCTATTCAACAATTACTAATATGACATCGTGGCCTAACGATCTTTGGTAATCCCATCAAAAAATTAAAATTGTAATATGTTCCAATTTCCATTTAGGGTTCGGTAGCAGTTGGAATAGGCCACCTAGTTATTGATGCTCTGCCTTAACCTGTTGACATGTGAGATATTTAGAGACAAAATCGACAGTATCTTTTTTCATACCATTCCACGTAAACTGGGTCTTACTGAGGTGGAGATGGGTCATATTGTGGTGAAGGTGGATGGGAATTAGCGAACTCCCTTCTTTCATCCCTGACAAGCTAGGTAGAAACCAGCCTCTCGACCATGTCATAGAGTCGATCGATGTCCTCCCATAATGATTCCTCACGAGTTGTTCAGTTAAATGGGGGTCTTCCTCGCCTCATGTGTCTCTTTCCTACATCACAAGACAAACGTTTAGGATTTGATATTTTAAAACTTATTTTCATTCTTAACTCATCCTAAGCCTCATTTGCAAGGAACGGTTCTAAGGAAAACGACTTTGACACCAAATGTAATGTCCCAATAAAGTGATTTGTTCTTGATTTCAAGAATGCTATGTGATCTTATAGGCATTTGATCATTTATATGTAAATTAAATAACAAAAATATGATGATAATTGTCTGAAAAATATTTAAAAAAAAAGAAAAGAGAAAGGGAATGAGCCAGAAATTGTCAAAAAAAATAAATGTACCTGTATTAACATGCATAATGTATCAAGTGTTTCTAACTTTTTATCTTTGAGAGGTTTCTATTTTTTCCTCCATCTGATCTGGAAAGACGTGAGAAGACTGTTCCCTATAGATGACAGCATACCCTTTGATGAGAGCGGTGACGCGAATATCTGTTAGGGGTCACCTTTGGCTAAGTACTGTCGTGGCTATAGAATACGACCGTGGTTATAGATCGTACCATATTTTGGCAAGCTGAAAATGTGCCTGAGCAAATTGTCATTATATATCTAATTTTGTCATTTCACATGGGTAGTCGAAAATCTGTATTTACCCTCAAAGATGGAAGTCAGAACGATTTTGTGAAGCATGATATGAAAATTTGAGTATTTCATGATTTGTTTGATTTTTTCTATTGTTAAGTATGATTTTGATTCAATTATTGTGACTATGATATGACGGATCTGATGTTTCTTTTAATAAATAAAATTATTTTCATAAAGTAATAAAGGACCCTGATGTGACCTGGTGGTAAGTATTGATGACATAATTATTTCTTTTAAAATCTTACGATCTTATGTAAATACTATTTTTCTTACTGAGAATATGAAACTCACTCTTTCCATGCCCCGCTAGATGAA